>NC_138518.1:49423486-50023486 GCF_000230855.2 Cajanus cajan
CCCTTCTCCTCACCGGTACTCTTAGTCAAAAAGAAGGATGGCTCTTGGCGTTTCTGTGTCGACTATCGTGGCCTCAACGCAATAACAGTGCGTGACTCTTTTCCGATGCCGACAATTGAGGAGATTCTTGATGAATTACAAGGTGCTACCATATTCTCTAAATTGGACTTACATTCTGGTTACCACCAAATTCATATGAAGGAGAGTGACATTCATAAGACGACATTTCGCACACATAATGGCCACTATGAATTTTTGGTTATGCCATTCGGCCTTACCAATTCCCCAGCTACGTTTCAAGCAACCATGAACAGAATCTTCCGCCCATTTCTACGTAACTTTGTGGCTGTCTTCTTTGATGATATTTTGATTTATAGTCAGAATTGGGAGGACCATTTACATCACCTTCAACTGGTTTTGGATACACTACGCACGCATGCCTTTTTCATTAAGTTTACCAAATGTGTTTTTTGCAAAGACTCAGTGCATTACTTGGGACATGTTGTATGTGACACCCTCTATCCCAACATGTACATTGTAATAAATCTTTTCAGTTACAGTAAAAGGGTTCACATAAGAAACTTCAACAACTACACTAATTGAAATATCAAACATAAAACACAAGATTCTTTACAAATTGTTTTCAAAATAATATTACAGTACCAAATTCACATAAATATTTCATCCTAAAAATCCTTTGCCCCGATGTCACAATATCAGAGTATTTCCCAAAATAAAACAGTTGGCATTCTAGATGCCACTCGTAGCCGGATCTTCTCCACCTAAAATATCCACAATTTATACGGTGAGAAAAGAAGATATCTATATGCAAAGTACATCCAAACACACCATGTTAAAATCTCATCATATTTCTTTATTTAATAAATTATTTACGATCATGTATCATAGTTTATCAATTCATCATAATCCACTTAGATTTTATAATTAACAAAATCATTTATACCTTTTCTCATTCACATCATTAAAACAATTATTTCACTATTCATAACTCATGTCAATCTCAACATCATCAATAATTCATGCCAATCTCAACAATTAACACTATGTCAAGACCTCGCCACATCTGACACAAGTGATACGGGTTAATTGCCTCACTCAACCCACACCAGACCAGGGTCATGCCCTCCCTGTAGCATCACTTACCCAGGGGCCATGCCATCCCTAATCATTTGGTGTGAGGAAACACAATCACATTACAATCAATACAATCTCTTGCAATTAACCCTATGCCAGGGCTGCCATAAACGACATAAATGGTGGTGTTAACTGTCTTACTCATCCCACACCATGCTAGGGTCACGCCCTCCCTGTAGCACCACTTACCCAGGGGCCGTGCCGTCCCTAGTCATCGATGTGAGACACCACAATCACAATCAAAATCACATTCATACATCATTTCATCTTATAACTCAAATTCATATCACGTACGCAATTCCATATCACATAGATAACAGATAAGCTCAATATAATAGGGTTTACATACCCCTCAAGCAATTCACATCAATATCATTAATTCTTAACAAGTAATATAACAATAACTTTCATTAATATAATAATCAATAGAATAATTAATATAAACAGTAAAACCCCTCATTATTCCAAAATCTAGCTCACCGCATTTTCCTTACAATTCATTCTTCTTCACAGATCATCATTCCTACACTTAGGCATATTTATAAACCTCAACACAGATAATTTTAATAGAACCAATAATTCTCCAAATCAAATAATTGTAAAATCAATCATAATCCTAAGGAATTCTTCCTCTACCCAATTCCCTCATGTACTATACATATAAATAATCCCCTTTTCCCCCGTACCTGGATAAATAGGAACTCAGGCAGAACCTCCTCCTCTTTTTCTTAAACCGGACCGTAACTAGAGTAGAACCTCCTCTATCTTCCTCCTCCTTTCTCTCCTTAGGCAGAACCTCCTCTACTGGATTCTTCTTCTTCTCTCTCCCCTTTTCCTTCCCCTCCTCTCTCTCTTTCTCCCTTTCTCTCTCTTCTTTCTCTCTCTAGGACCTCTTCTCCAAGTTATGAATTTCCAAATACCCTAGGGCCCTATTTATAGAAATTTTGAAGTTACTATGCACTATGCACTATTCATTAAAATAATATTATAAGTTACTATGCACTATTCATTAAAATATTAAAATTAATTAAAAAATTGAAACTTGCTTCCCTCGTGGTTTCCTTAGCAGCCATTTACTATTCACGTATACGTATACGTGAATAGTAAAATACGTATATGTAAATAGTAAAAATACGTATACATAAATAGTAAAATACGTATACGTAAATAGTAAAAATACGTATACATAAATAGTAAAATACGTATACGTAAATAGTAAAATACGTATAAAAATATGATAATCCTTCTAATAATCCCAATACATAAGAATAAAATTTTTGGGATGTTACATTACTCCCCTCCTTTTAGAAATTTCGTCCTCGAAATTTTTGCAATGATAAACTCTTCGCTTCTTACTTCTAATTCTTATGCAACCTCATTACCTTACTTATACAACTCTATCAATTTCATCAAATGATTTCTAAGGGTAAGACAAATAACCTTGACAAGCCTATCCATATAAACAAAATCAATCTCTTAAGTGTCTCAGACAAATCTATCACTAAAGTCTTATCCATTCACCATTTTACTTCCAACATGGAGCGTCCAAGTGCTACAAAATTCTTAAAGACTTATAGTATGCTAATCACAAGTATACAATTGCTTCACTCCTCTCTTCATCATAGGTCATAATACTTCCGCTGCGCTACTCTGATACATCGTAGTAGTTCTTAAATGAATGCTAAGAGTACTATTACGTCCTTTTTCTAAGATCATCTTTCTTAATTCAAGGTTACTAAGCACCCAAATTTACTCTTTGCACTTCAAAACAATGTCGATTTCTATTTAAAAATGGTTATCTATACTTCTACCAATCTTCTCCATTAGATTCCCTAATAAAAGATCTGACTCCTAGGCTTCTCTGATCTCACCCATTAATTCACTAATCACTTTCAACATAATCAATTCAATGCCCCTAAGGATAATCTCACACATCAAGCATAAGTCTCTAAATTCTTCAATCAAATCCAATCCTTAAATAATCAAAAAAATATTATATCAGTGATCATCATAATCAAAGCATCTGTCACAATATTGATATTACTTCTATAATCATCTATAAAGATCAAACACCTAAGCATGTTAACTAGATACACATATCAAATCACTAATTTTACTATTCCATCTACAACCAAGTCAAACCTCTATCCATCACCTTATTCTATATCCTCATATCTTGTTACCAATATGAATCAACTAATTGTATTTCTCCAATTTCTCTCAATGATCCACTTGTTATTCGAGTCATACCTAATTTTTCACCACTAGGAGTAATCTCACAAGTCAGACTTAAATTCTTAAAAAGATCCATCTTTCTAATCATAAGGAAAATATAAAGGTTTTCTAATCAAAACATCAATTACCACAATGGCTTTGGCCAAATAACTAATAAGATCAAAATCTTATTTCTTAAGAAGTTTCTAACTATCTCTTTTGGTCAATAGATATTTAAAACTGAATACCTCAAGCTTAGAATCATATAGGTAATGTCTCCAATTCAAGGTCATGGGTAAGGTAATTCCTCTCATGAATTCTCAATTTTCTAGAAGTATAAGCTATTATTTGATCCATTTTGCATTCACATTCTATCCAAACCTACCTTAGGAACATAAATATATACCACAAAAGACTTTCTAAAATCTAGTAGTATTAACATTAGTCAATCTTGCCTTAAGAGTTGGAACTACTCTCATACCTACTATCCCACATAAAGACAATACCCCTCTTAGTAATATAGTTAAGGGCAATGCTATCTTAAAAATTCCTTTAATAAATCTCCAATAATAATAAACTAATATCATAAAACTCTTATCTTCACTAACTGGATTAGATATCTCCCCACTTAAACACAACTTCTACAAGAGTCATATCCATGTTTACCTCAACTGGAATTTATAGGGACAAGAAAACTTATCTCATACAATAAAAATAAATTAATCAATTAAACAAGCAATCACTCAATCAATAAAAATAAGATAAAATAAAATAATAATACTTTGATAACTCAACATACATCCGTCTTGAATATATCTCCACCCTTAACTACAATATGATCATATCATACCCTAAGATCACTTTTACTAACCACACTACATTCACCAATTGATCCCTAAGGTCATCTATCCACATATCAACCTACCTGCATATTAAATCATATTCGAATACCTACTTTAAACCTTCATATATATCATCCATATGAACAACCTTTACCACATAGCATCATACAACCTTAAACAACCTCTTAATCCATATGATAACGCACCGAAATATTTTAACAAAGTCAATTCTTATCCTTGCATTGCCTACTAACCCAAAAACATTATTATACATCCTAACTTCTCTTTTAAACAACTACCAAAGAAAACAACACATCCCACGTGATCTCAACCTATCACCAAAGAAAGCTAAGTGATTAAACTACAACTCTTATGAAGACATCAGAATTTAAAAGGATCATCTTCTTAGCTAAAAATTCAAAAATCACCACAGATATATTAAATGCTTACAACTAGACCTTTGCTCATCAAAGTAACTATAACGGGAGTGCAAACATCCCCTACACACTAATGCATCAACATCTAAGCCACAAAATACCTCAATCCTTCCAAACTTACTTCTTACCACCTCAAATTTAAATCAAATTTTCTCACCACAAATTTAAACCAAACGATTCACATATTCGTATAAAAAAGACTTAGAAAATATGCGGCTATCAAATTCTAGAAATCATCAATTCTTCAATTTCTCCTTAAAAAAAAATACCAAAACCCCATTTCTCGACATATGTCATCCTTGAATTCAATCGCTACAACTATAGCTTTCAAAAATTTCACTAATCGTAAACTCTTAGTACACTTAAAATAAATCCATGTCTTATTCAAATCTAAGGCCTCAATAATTCCTATAATATTAGCACAGTATCTCGTCTATTATTCACACATATGCTTTCAACATAAGCGATATCACTAAACCACTACCTCTTACGTAAGCAAGAAATATCAACAAATAAGCGATTATCAAAGAAGCAATCAAAAATAGCATTCATCAAAATCTATCATACAAATCCTGAGAACACATTGCACACAAATAACAACATAATCAATCATCACATTAGCACATCAATCAACTCATCACATTATTAATCTACCAAACAAGCATAGTAGACTCATAACTCACGGCCGATTGGATCGGCCTGCTCTGATACCACTAAATGTGACACCCTCTATCCCAACATGTACATTGTAATAAATCTTTTCAGTTACAGTAAAAGGGTTCACATAAGAAACTTCAACAACTACACTAATTGAAATATCAAACATAAAACACAAGATTCTTTACAAATTGTTTTCAAAATAATATTACAGTACCAAATTCACATAAATATTTCATCCTAAAAATCCTTTGCCCCGATGTCACAATATCAGAGTATTTCCCAAAATAAAACAGTTGGCATTCTAGATGCCACTCGTAGCCGGATCTTCTCCACCTAAAATATCCACAATTTATACGGTGAGAAAAGAAGATATCTATATGCAAAGTACATCCAAACACACCATGTTAAAATCTCATCATATTTCTTTATTTAATAAATTATTTACGATCATGTATCATAGTTTATCAATTCATCATAATCCACTTAGATTTTATAATTAACAAAATCATTTATACCTTTTCTCATTCACATCATTAAAACAATTATTTCACTATTCATAACTCATGTCAATCTCAACATCATCAATAATTCATGCCAATCTCAACAATTAACACTATGTCAAGACCTCGCCACATCTGACACAAGTGATACGGGTTAATTGCCTCACTCAACCCACACCAGACCAGGGTCATGCCCTCCCTGTAGCATCACTTACCCAGGGGCCATGCCATCCCTAATCATTTGGTGTGAGGAAACACAATCACATTACAATCAATACAATCTCTTGCAATTAACCCTATGCCAGGGCTGCCATAAACGACATAAATGGTGGTGTTAACTGTCTTACTCATCCCACACCATGCTAGGGTCACGCCCTCCCTGTAGCACCACTTACCCAGGGGCCGTGCCGTCCCTAGTCATCGATGTGAGACACCACAATCACAATCAAAATCACATTCATACATCCTTTCATCTTATAACTCAAATTCATATCACGTACGCAATTCCATATCACATAGATAACAGATAAGCTCAATATAATAGGGTTTACATACCCCTCAAGCAATTCACATCAATATCATTAATTCTTAACAAGTAATATAACAATAACTTTCATTAATATAATAATCAATAGAATAATTAATATAAACAGTAAAACCCCTCATTATTCCAAAATCTAGCTCACCGCATTTTCCTTACAATTCATTCTTCTTCACAGATCATCATTCCTACACTTAGGCATATTTATAAACCTCAACACAGATAATTTTAATAGAACCAATAATTCTCCAAATCAAATAATTGTAAAATCAATCATAATCCTAAGGAATTCTTCCTCTACCCAATTCCCTCATGTACTATACATATAAATAATCCCCTTTTCCCCCGTACCTGGATAAATAGGAACTCAGGCAGAACCTCCTCCTCTTTTTCTTAAACCGGACCGTAACTAGAGTAGAACCTCCTCTATCTTCCTCCTCCTTTCTCTCCTTAGGCAGAACCTCCTCTACTGGATTCTTCTTCTTCTCTCTCCCCTTTTCCTTCCCCTCCTCTCTCTCTTTCTCCCTTTCTCTCTCTTCTTTCTCTCTCTAGGACCTCTTCTCCAAGTTATGAATTTCCAAATACCCTAGGGCCCTATTTATAGAAATTTTGAAGTTACTATGCACTATGCACTATTCATTAAAATAATATTATAAGTTACTATGCACTATTCATTAAAATATTAAAATTAATTAAAAAATTGAAACTTGCTTCCCTCGTGGTTTCCTTAGCAGCCATTTACTATTCACGTATACGTATACGTGAATAGAAAAATACGTATATGTAAATAGTAAAAATACGTATACATAAATAGTAAAATACGTATACGTAAATAGTAAAAATACGTATACATAAATAGTAAAATACGTATACGTAAATAGTAAAATACGTATAAAAATATGATAATCCTTCTAATAATCCCAATACATAAGAATAAAATTTTTGGGATGTTACATTGTATCCGCGAGAGGGGTGGAGGTCGATAAGTCCAAAACCGACACTATTACATCGTGGCCACTACCATAAACTATTAAGCAATTACGAGGATTTCTTGGCATAACTGGTTACTATCGCCGCTTTGTCAAGAACTATGCCACCATTGCTTTCCCACTTACTGAGATGTTAAAGCGCGACAGTTTTCATTGGACTCCCGAATCTGAAAAGGCATTCACGCTACTCAAGCAGACTCTAACTTCGACACCAATCCTAGCTCTTCCAAATTTCTCTATTCCCTTCGAGGTGGACACTGATGCGAGTAATGAGGGAATTGGAGCAGTATTGACTCAACAAGGTCATCCATTAGCTTTCTTTAGTAAGAAACTTTCATTCCGCATGCGCAATGCATCCATATACGTCCGTGAACTCTATGTTATTACACAAGCAGTTGCTAGGTGGCGCCACTACTTGCTAGGACGCAAATTCACTATTCGAACAGACCATAAGAGCTTATGGGAATTGATGACGCAAGTGATACAAACTCCCGACCAACAATACTATCTTACAAAGCTCTTGGGGTATGAATTTGACATCGTCTATCGACCTGGAAACACAAATGTTGCTGTTGGTTCACTATCTCGACTTCCAGCGGAGCACTTTCATATTTATACCCAAGTCGAAAGTGCGGTTATCGCAGAATTGCGGAATGCAAACTCGTCGGACCCTAAGCTTCGTAAGTACCATGAATTACATACCCAGAACAAGCTTCCCCCAGATTTTGATATCCAAAACGGTCTCCTTCTATACCGTTCTCGTTTTTACATACCACAAGACTCTCCTTTAGTGACTAAGGTGTTGTACGAATTCCACTCCACACCACAAGGAGGGCATGCTGGCATATTAAAAACATATAAACGGGTGGCTGAACAATTTTATTGGACGGGAGTGAAGCAATCAGTGGAAAAATATGTGAGGACATGTATTCAATGCCAACAAACTAAATACGTCACCACAAAAACACAAGGTCTTCTTCAACCTTTACCAATTCCTACTACTCCTTGGACCGAAATTTCAATGGATTTCGTCGTCGGCCTTCCCTCTTCTAAAGGTTTTACAGCAATATTTGTTGTGGTGGACCGTTTGACAAAAACAGCGCACTTTATGCCTCTCAAAACTGGATTAACCGGAAAGATTGTGGCTGCAATATTCTTAGATAATATTGTTCGATTACATGGATTTCCGTTAGGTATAGTTTCGGATAGAGATCCAATATTCTTAAGTACTTTCTGGCGGCAACTCATGCATGCAGGGGGGACTGATCTGCACTACTCGATGGCATACCATCCACAAAGCGATGGCCAGACAGAAGTCATCAATCGTTGCCTCGAACAATATTTATGGGTTTTTGCTTCGGATCACCCGCAACAGTGGCAAGTATACCTACCTTGGGCAGAATTAAACTACAACACCACGTATCATACTGCCATCGGAATGACTCCTCACGCAGCGTTATATGGTTCTAATCCAAGGTTACTTCCATCATACACGGTAGGCACGACATTAGTAGATGAAGTAGACTCCATACTGATAGATCGTCATAACATTCAGAGTACACTGAAAGCCAATCTTACCAGAGCACAATTGTGAATGAAAAAATACGCTGATTCTAAGCGACTTGACAAGCATTTCGAGGTGGACCAATGGGTGTGGGTGAAATTCCACGCTTACCGTCAACAATCTGCAGCTCGGAGACTCAACTTTAAGCTCGCTATGCGATATTTCGGCCCTTTTCGTGTCTTAGAACGTATTGGCAAGGTGGCATATCGGTTGGATCTCCCATCTCATAGTCGGATTCACCTGGTTTTCCATATCTCCTTATTGAAGGTTTATTCGGGACCTACACCTCCAGATTCACTCGTCTACGATGACACTGCCTCAAACCAACTTCCGGAGCCACAAGCAATCATTTCTGAACGCACGGTTTCAACCACTGAAGGTGATGAGTACCAAGTTTTAGTTGAATGGGCAGGGAAGCCACGCGGAGAGGCCACTTGGGAATCTTGGGATGTGTTGGTCGACATCTATACCAAGCAGGCCCTTGAGGATAAGGTCCTTTTCCATGGGAGGGGTAATGTTATGACCCCTGGAGATAAGACAACAAAAGTTAGACTTCAAAGTGCACCGTCATGGGCAGTAGATTTTATCGTTAATAAGTAATAGCATTTTATCTAGTTGTTAGTTTGTTACGTTATCTTATTAATAGATAAGATTATTCTAGGATTAGTTAATTTATATCTTTTAAAGACATAAGACTAAAAGGTTGTTAGCTTTATCTCGATAAATAGAGGTACTATGCAATTATCAATATATCAGTATTTTTATTGGCTTAAGAGATTGTCTCTTGTGGAGTTTCAGAGCTTGACTCTAATAAGGCTCTAACATGTTTGGTGGTAATCTGGGGATAAAGTTTGATATTAAGAAAGCTTTTGATATGCTTGATGATGGAAACTAGTGGTGGAGATGCTTGTTGTTTCTCCACCTATAGGATCTATTGAAGCTCCCAATCTTTTCCATGGATTCATGACTCCAATTCAGATAAAGAAGGTAGAAATAAGAAGATGCATGTGCCACTCCAAAGCTTAAAGATGAGTAAGTTAGAGTTCTCCCTAGAAGGAGAAATCTTTGATAAAAGAACTTAAGGAGAAGTTTCTCCTGCTAGAGAACTAAGACTTTTGTAGAGATAGTTTAAATGTGTAATCTGATCTCATAAGCCAAAAGTGTTCAACAATACAAGGAGATTCAAATATATAAAGGTTTAGAAGCTTGTGGTACAAGCTATGCTAATCTAGGTTAGGTTAGCTTGAACTCAAGCTACCTAACCTTAACCTAACTAGGGTAAACAACTTGCCCAAATGGGCTATTGATCAAAGGGTTACATGGGCTAAAAACCTTTGGTCCAATGTTTTTCCCCTTCCTAATTGTGACACCCTTACTACTTTAACACATATATTATAATAATATAAATAAAGAAAGAAATAAAATTTTCAACATTGGTAAAAAGGTCCACATAAAACCTTCATAAATGTTCTTCAATATCCAAATAATTAAAAATAAAACTTGGAAAATAAAAACATGAGAGTTTACAAATTGTTTTCAAAAGAATAAGTATAACTCCAAATACATATAAAAATCCATGTCCTAGAAATTCTCTGCCTTGATGTCACAATATCAGAGCACACTCACAACTCATTGTTGAGCTTAGGAGAGCTGAAGACTTAAAGAGTTTTGATGATCACAACAACTTGGAGACAACAAGTGTGCAACAACAACATTGAACACAAAAACAAAGTCAAAGAAGAGTCAAAAAAATGCTTTGAAGTATAGCTATGTAATAGAACTTAGGAAACAAATTGTTGTAAATGAATTTTTATGTTTGTGTGTGTTATGTGTGCTTTGTGCATAAGAAATCTTGTCTAGAATCAAGTAGGGAGTAGATGATGATGAGTTAAAAACATTGGAAAATTATTTTGAGACTTACAATGAAGTTTTAAGAAGTAACTCAAAATAATCGATTATTGTTAAATATAATCGATTATTTCAGCAAATGGGCTAAGTGGAATGCCTTGCTGTAATAATCGATTATTTGCCAAAATAATCGATTATTTCAG
The DNA here is from genome assembly GCF_000230855.2 of Cajanus cajan. NCBI lineage: Eukaryota > Viridiplantae > Streptophyta > Magnoliopsida > Fabales > Fabaceae > Cajanus > Cajanus cajan. Next base: position 49,434,440 of record NC_138518.1, read on the forward strand.
GAACAAATCTCTGGAATAATCGATTATCCAGCTAAATAATCGATTAAATTGTTCTTGATTGATTTCCAGAAATCTGAAGAACAAAATAATCGATTATTCTTTAAAATAATCGATTATCTGGGTTTGAACTTTTATAAATAGACTTGAACTCTTTTGAAACTAAAAGAACATTGAGTAAGAACTGATAATCAACTTGTGAAAACGTTTTAGAGAGTCTGTGTGACATCTTGGAGAGTTTTCTTTGTGAAATCCAAGAGAAAAACGTTTGTGAAAAGCTTGTGAGGAAATCATCATCATCATCATACTCTTGAAAGAGGAAGACAAAGATTTGTTCAAGAATTCCAGGTGAATTCGTTTCAGTTTATTCTTTGTGAATCTTTGTGAAAAATCTTGAGAAGGGTTTCTCAAGTGGTGAAGTTTCTTGTAGTGGGTTCTACAAGGGTTACTTTCTTGGGGTCAAGAAAGTGGTTATCTTTTTGTAGTGAAGTATATGCATGTGTGTGTGCTTGTAAACCTTCTTGCTAAAAGATAGTGGATCAAATCTTAATCAGGTGGTGAATAAGGACTGGATGTAGGTCACATGTGGAGTGGCTGAACCAGTATAAAAGACTTGTGCAATCTTCTTCTACCCTATCTCTTATATTGTGTAATTCATTGGTGGAACTTTAAAGAAGATAAAACTTGATTAATAAGTGCATGTGAATCTTGATGGTTTGAATCTGTAATTGAATATTATTGCTGAACCTTACTGTGTTGAATCAAGTGAGCACATTGCATTCATATCATCATCACAAGTGTTTAGGAGGGCTTTATTTGAAAATTCTGTCATAGAAAAGTTTTGATTGAAATTAAGATCCAAAAACTCTGATAAATTTTTAAAGGGTCATTAAATCCAATTCACCCCCCTCTTGGATTGTGCCATTCTTTTCTAACAATTGGTATCTAGAGCAAGGTTCTTGAGAGTTATTCAAGATTTCAAAAATGGCCAACAACAACTTACCCTATGGTGAGGGTGTCTCTATACATAGACCTCCTGTTTTCAATGGTGAAAACTATGTCTATTGGAAGATTAGGATGAGAATTTTCATTGAAGCTATTGATATTGCTGTATGGGATGCTATAGAAAATGGACCCTATATCCCTATGAAAAAGAATGATGATGGTGAGCTTGAGGAAAAACATTGGAGTGAGTGGAGTGATGAGGAAAAGAGAAGAGCCCAACATGACAAAAGAGCCAAAAACATCATAACATCTGCATTGTCTATTGATGAATTTTTCAGAATTTCACAATGCTTATCTGCTAAAGAAATGTGGGACACTTTGCAAGTCACTCATGAAGGAACAAGTGATGTAAAGAGATCAAGAAAGCATACTCTCATTAGAGAATATAAGCTGTTTAGAATGCAAAATGGTGAATCTATTTCTGATTTTCAAAAGAGATTTACAGACTTGATAAATCACCTTGTTGACCTTGGCAGGAAATTTGAGAAGGAAGAGCTCAATTTAAAAGTGCTGCAATGCTTGGACAGAACATGGCAAGCAAAGGTGACAACCATTGAAGAATCAAAGGATTTGACCTCCTTAACACTAGCTACTCTCTTTGGGAAGTTGAGGGAGCATGAGCAAAAGCTGCATATATTTGATGAACATGAGCAGCAAGATAAGAAAGGTAAAGGAGTGTCATTGAAAGCCTTAAAATCTGCCAAAGGAAAAGAGGTGTGTGAAGATACAAGCTCCGATGATTCCGAAACCGAAAATTTCAATTTGCTGGTAAAGAAGTTCAGAAAGTTTATGAGAAGAAAGAAGAACTCTCCCTACAAATTCAACAAAAAATCAAACAAGAAAGAGGAAGCAAGCACATCCTCCTTCAACTGCTTTGAATGCGGAAAGCCGGGACACATGAAAGCTGAGTGTCCAAATCTCTTGAAGAAGCAACAAGAGGAGAAGAAGTCTAAGAAAAATGCAAAAGGAAAAAGAGCCTATATTGCTTGGGAAGACAATGACTCAAGCACAACAAGTGAAGAATCCGAATGTGAGGAGAACAACTTGTGTTTGGTGGCTGGAACTGCACAAGACACAATTGTAAGTGACTCTGACCTTGAATCAAATCCGGATTATGACCAGCTCCAAGAAGCTTTTATTCAAATTCATGAAGAGGCTGTCAAATTAGGTGCCTCAAATTCAAAATTGAAAAACAAGCTGAAATGGTATGAAAATGCTTTAATTAAAGCTGAACAAGAACTTGAAGATTTGAAGCATGAGCATGAAAATCTTCAAACTATGTTTAACTTTAGTGAAGCTCATTCCTCAAAAGATGTTTGTGAACATTGCAAAGTTTTTGAAAAAGAAAATGCTGATTTGAAATCCACACTTGCAAGGTTCACAAAGGGAAATGCAAATTTGAATATTCTTTTGGGAAAACAAAGAAACACTTTTGATAGGAGTGGACTTGGCTTTAATCCAAGTACAAGCATACCAATTGTGTCAAAGAAAGTAGCTTTTGTGAAAAGTCAAAATTTTAGAAAACTCAAAAGCAACTTTTCTAGACAAGCAACTTGTTTTTATTGTTGTAAAAGAGGTCATACAATTAGGAACTGCTACTCAAGAAAATATGGAGTTCCAAGTGGAAAAATGATTTGGGTTGAGAAGAGTCAAAGGCTGAGAACTAACCAACAAGGACCTTGCACATGGGTACCTAAATTTTTCCTCTAAATTTGTGTTGTAGGAATGCTTGAGGGCCAAAAATTTACTGTGGTATCTTGATAGTGGCTGCTCAAGGCACATGACCGGGGATCCCTCCAAATTCTCAAGTCTGAAATTGAAGAATGAAGGGTATGTTACCTATGGTGACAACAATAAAGGCAAAATTCTTGGCCATGGCAATGTTGGTAATTCCTCCTCTCAAACATTGATTGAAAATGTTTTGCTTGTTGATGGCTTGAAACATAATTTGCTGAGTATTAGTCAATTGAGTGATAAAGGCTTTAAAATTGAATTTGATGACACATATTGCTTGATTTGTGATAAAAAGAGTAAAGAAATCATATTCATAGGAAAAAGGATTGACAACATATATATGCTAGACTTAGAGCACTCTATATCAATGTCAAACACTAAATGTCTAATAACTCAAGAAGAAAATATATGGCTTTGGCATAGGAGAGCTGCACACATTCATATGGATCACTTGAATAAATTGAGTAGGAAAGAATTAGTGGTTGGTCTACCTAAACTCATGTTTGGAAAAGACAAACTATGTGATGCTTGTCAAAAGGGCAAGCAAGTGAAGGCTAGCTTTAAAAGCAAAAATCAGATTTCAACATCTAGACCTTTGCAATTAATTCACATGGATTTGTTTGGTCCATCAAGAATAATGAGCTTAGGTGGAAACTACTATGGCTTAGTGATTGTTGATGACTACTCAAGATATACATGGGTTATGTTTCTTGCAAATAAAAATGATGCTTTTAATGCCTTTAGAAAATTTGCTAAGCTTGTTCAAAATGAGAAGTGTTCAAACATCACCTTTATAAGAAGTGATCATAGAGGTGAATTCCAAAACATCATGTTTCAAAAATTCTGTGAGGAACATGGTATAAACCATAATTTCTCAGCACCTAGGACACCTCAACAAAATGGGGTTGTTGAGAGAAAGAATAGGTCCTTAGAAGAACTTGCAAGAACAATGTTGAATGAAACAAACTTACCAAAATACTTTTGGGCTGATGCTATTAACACAGCTTGTCATGTGTTAAATAAAGTTTTGATTCGGCCTATTTTAAAGAAAACACCCTATGAAATCTATAAAGGAAAGAAGCCTAACATTTCCTATTTTAGAGTGTTTGGTTGCAAGTGCTATGTGCTGAACAATGAGAAAGAACAACTTGGGAAGTTTGATGCAAAGGCTGATGAAGCAATATTTCTAGGATACTCTACAAATAGTAAGTCTTATAGAATTTATAATAAGAGAACTCTAGTTGTAGAAGAATCTATTCATGTAGTATTTGATGAATCAAATAAGCAAGAGACAAGGCAAACTGAAATTGAAGATTTAACTGAGTTGCTTGATCAATCCCTATTGGAGAATGAACCTAATGATGTGTCTAAGGAGAGTGAGTCACATGTGAAACAAAAGGAAACATGTGAACAATTTCCAAAAGAGTGGAAGACTTCTAGAGACTTATCAATGGATAACATAATTGGAAATATTGGTAAGGGTGTTACAACTAGGAGTGCTATCAAAAATATTTGCAACACTATGGCATTTGTTTCACAAGTTGAACCTAAGAACATTGATGAAGCACTTAAAGATGAGCATTGGTTAATGGCAATGCAAGAGGAACTAAATCAGTTTGAAAGAAATGAAGTGTGGGATTTAGTGCCATTACCAAAAGACTGTCCAATTATTGGAACCAAGTGGGTTTTCAGAAATAAGCTTGATGAATCTGGAATAATTCTTAGAAATAAGGCAAGACTAGTGGCTAAGGGGTATAATCAAGAAGAAGGAATTGACTATGATGAGACTTTTGCCCCTGTAGCAAGGATTGAAGCAATTAGACTACTTCTTGCTTATTCTACTATAAAGAATTTCAAGCTTTATCAAATGGACGTAAAGAGTGCTTTCCTCAATGGGTTGATACAAGAGGAAGTGTATGTGGAACAGCCACTTGGATTTGTGGATTTCAAAAATCCAAATCATGTGTACAAGCTCAAAAAGGCACTCTATGGCTTGAAGCAAGCTCCTAGATCTTGTTATGATAGGTTGAGCAAATTTCTAATTGAGAATGATTATGAAAGAGGAAAGGTGGATAATACATTGTTTGTCAAGAAGTTTAAAAATGATACAATGAATGTGCAAATATATGTGGATGATATTGTGTTTGGATCTACAAATACCTCTTTGTGTAAAGAATTTGCTAAAACCATGCAAGGAGAATTTGAGATGTCAATGATGGGAGAACTTACCTTCTTTTTGGGATTACAAGTCAAACAAATGCATGATGGAACTTTCATAAGTCAAAGTAAGTATTGCAATGAACTTTTGAAAAAGTTTGGTATGGAAGGGTGTAAGGAGGCTGCCACACCAATATCAAACAATTGCAATCTTGACTTAGATGAGAATGGAATTGCTGTTGATAATTCAAAATATAGAGGTATCATAGGATCACTCTTGTACTTGACAGCAAGTAGGCCTGATATAATGTTTGCTGTGTGCCTATGTGCAAGATTCCAAGCTAATCCTAAATAATCTCATATGAAAAGTGTAAAGAGAATCCTTAAGTATTTGAAAGGTACAACTAATGTTGGTTTGTGGTATCCAAAAGGAGTTTCATTAAGTCTAATTGGGTACTCAGATTCAGATTTTGCTGGGTGTAGACTAGATAGAAAGAGCACAAGTGGAACTTGTCACTTGTTAGGTAGTGCACTTGTTTCATGGCATAGCAAAAATCAAGCTTGTGTTGCTTTAAGTACAGCTGAGGCTGAGTATATTGCAGCTGGAAGTTGTTGTGCTCAAATTCTTTGGATGAAGCAACAATTAAGAGACTATGGAGTTGAGTTGAACAAGATTCCTTTGAGGTGTGATAACACTAGTGCGATAAATCTGACCAAGAATCCAATTTTGCACTCTAGGACTAAGCATATTGAGATAAGACACCACTTTTTGAGAGATCATGTTCAAAGAAATGATTGTGCTGTGGAGTTTGTAGAGACAAGTAAACAACTTGCTGATATTTTTACAAAACCTCTACCTAGAGAAAGGTTCAATCAATTGAGAATTGAGTTGGGAATAATTAATGAATCAAGTTTGAATTGATTGTGTTGTGAGAATGAAAGTAAGAGATGTGTGAAAGATTATATTTGAAAGTGGCAAACAAGTCTTGGTAAAATTTGAGAAGTTAAAATTTTTCAGAGAAGCAAATCTTCACTGGAATAATCGATTATCTTAAGATATAATCGATTATCTTAAGTGATTTATGGAAACAATCGATTATCTTGGGAAATAATCGATTATCTGGAGCATGAAGAATTCTAAGAGTCTCTGAAATAATCGATTATTTGGGAAATAATCGATTATCTGGTAAGAAGGAACTCAAGAGTCACTGTAATAATCGATTATCTTGGGAAATAATCGATTATCTGAGTAGTGGAATCTGAAAGGCCACTGGAATAATCGATTATTCTGTAAATAATCGATTATCTGGAATGAATAAGGAAAAACTACCTCTGTAATAATCGATTATCCTTAAAATAATCGATTATCCATATCAGATTTGGTTTTTAGGTGATTTTTCTGATGCAAATAATCGATTATTTGCATAAATAATCGATTATCTGGGCATTTTTTTTTAAATTTCTTAAAACGGTTAACTCCGCGCCAAACCTTAAAACTACCCATTATCTTCATACCCAGAATGTGCTAGGGCTTTAAATCACTTCTCAGAACCTCTCTTCTCTCATTTCTCTCATTTCCCCCAAACCCTCAAAACCCTAACTCTCTCAAATCCTTCCACAATTCTTCATCTTCTTCATTTTTCTCTAAGACCCAACCATGGCATCTTCTTCCAAAAGGCCCAAGAAGCTCGAAGTGAGGGGGAGCAAGCGTCCTCTTCCCTCAGAGCAACTAATTTCGAAGTGGTTTGCGGATGAAAAAGCGCAAGAATATTACTTCGAGTGGTACGCCGGTCAGAGAATCATTCCTCCGAAGACCTTGAAGCTTGATTGGTTCAAGAACGAGGGGTTTAGCTTTCCAACCCTTTTGGAGCATCAGGAGTTGAAGGCGTTCTTGGAGATGGATGGACCCTACTATCCGGAGCTCATCAGGTTATTCCTCTTCTTTGCCACCACAAATGGAGGAGTTATGCAATCCGTGGTGAAAGGCAAGCTGGTCAAGTTGGACGGACCAACTTTGAAGGCGGCTGTGGGTTTGAGCGGGACTGGAGCAGAGAAACCCCAGCCATTCAACTTTGAAGACTTTGAAGAGCTGACCACATTCCAGGATTGTCAACGGAACCCATCTAACACCAACTATGAAGAATTCTTGGCGGGAGGTATGAAAAAGAACTCTCGCTTAATTTCTTTCATTATTGCCTGGATGTTAAAACCAAGGTTACACAACCATGCACAAATGTCTCGGGATGACATTTTGTTAATGCATGTGATTAAGAAGAAAATTAAGATTGATTGGGTGTCGGTTGTGAATGATTGTATCTGGAAGGCAAGGAGAAAGGAAGACGATCCAATTCCTTATGCCTTGCTTTTGTCAAATTTTTTTGAGAATGCTGGTGTAGATTTAACAGGAGAAAGAAAGATTGTACTGCACGCATCGAACAAGATTGAGAAGTCTTCTTTGCATCATATGGGGATGCTAAAGCAAGAAGACAAGTGGGTTTTTAAAGGAGATGTTCCTCCTACCCCGGAGCCAGCTACTGATGAGGACGGTGTTCCTTCTCATGATGAGGATCAGCCACCACAGGTGGAAGCTGAGCCTAGGGAAGCTGAGCCGGAGCTGAAACCATTCTCACCGTTTGAACAGATCATGATCAACAAAATGGATGCTGTGATGGAAATGTCACGGAGACATGAATCCATGTTCTCTGGAATTCTTGATAGGTTTGACGATCTAGATCATGAAGTCAGAATCATCAAGACACAGCTTGGTTGATAAATCATAATTTGATATGTATCTTTTCCTTCAATTTAGCTATTTTACATTCCATCTATGGTTAATTATAGGATTTAGATAGATATGTGTGTTGTTGGGCCAAATTGGAAAGTTGGGAATTATTATTCTAAATTCTCGCTGTTTTTGGGCTGATGAACATGTCTCGGTTTTCAGGGCATAACTTGGGCTGTAGTGATCCAAATGGTGCAAACTCGGTGGCCCTGGAAAGCTACGACAAAGACCTAAATATTTGCAGAAGTCGCCGTCGGCCAATTCGATCATCTAGAAGGTCTAATTCGGTGGAAAACAACTCGGTGCGGAAAAGAATAATGGAATCCAACTCATCCCACCAACTCATCCCACCAACTCTCCCATTTCGTTTTGTCTAAGCTTTTTCCATTATTTTATATTTCTTGTGTGTTATATGAAGGCTATAAATAGGCCTTCACTCTCCCATTGTAAGACATCCCTAAATACACCTTCAAATAAGTTACTCTTGGGTGTTCTTCTTCCTCCCTTCTCTTTGTTTTCTTTGAGTTTATTTTCTCTGTTGTAGTTGTAGTTTATGTTTTATTGTCCTTTCCTTTTGTATGCATTTTAATTCTGTTCTTTGCCTCCTCCATGGAAGGCTAGATTGTAGTACTCTTTAACTTGATTTAATGCATTTTCATTTTCCTTGCATTTTCATTTCTAGTTCAAATTTAATGGAAGGCTAAAACCATTGGGTTGGCTTCTTGTTATGGATTGTAATCTCTGTTTGAGGTTGGGTATGTTTGTGTGTCTTTGTTCTACTTTGTTCTTCTTCATTCAACCTCTATATTAGTATGTCCATGCTTAATGGGCTATGCTTAATGACATAGTTGCTTAATCTGTGAAGAGGTTGATGTTGTATACGTTTTCTTAATTCGTGTAGGGAAATCTTGAGTTAATCTTCGCTTAGTTGGTTAACTCGGATGGAACAAGGATTAAGTGGTTAATAGAGCAATCTTATTGTGAACCAAGGATAAGAGAGTTACAATCCAAACAAGAAGCCAATCTATTTTACTTGTTGTGTTATCTACATTTTATTGTGTTATAAACTTAAAATTTAAACAACCAAAATTCCCCCCCCACTTCGTGTGTTTAAGCCTTTGACAGAGAAAAATGGTCCTTGAGAGACGACCTAGGACAACTTCCTAGTACTACATTTAATTGTTTTTATTTGACCGGATACGACTTCGATCAAATTTGGCGCCGTTGCCGGGGAATAATGGTTTTTTGTCTTAGGATTCTAGTTTGTGTGTGTGTGTTGGGTGGAATAAATTCTCAGTATGTTTATGTGTTCAGTTGTGTTTTATTTCAGTTTGGAGTGATGTAACAAAATGAAAAAAAAAAAATCTGAATAATTTTAGTGTTGTGTTATGTGTTAGTTTGAATCATGTTATGGCGATGAGTAGCACTTAACAGTAATCATGTTTTGGTCTTTTGTTATTTTTTACGTCTTTTGGTCTTTTGTTATTTTTTACGTTTTTGGTTTTCCTTGTGAATTCTTGGATCTGTATAGGTAATAAATACTTGTTTCACTCTTGGTTTTGAGTTTCCGAATATTTCATGGACTGAATTCTTGTATTTCTTGGCATGTTGAGTTTATCTTGAGGTTTGAGAGGTTGTTTTGAAAGTGACTTATATACCCTGTGTGAGGATTGGAGCCTTCATGATTCTTTCTTGGAAATTTTATGCCTCTTGACTGCTTGCACATGTGCCTTGGCTTGACTCTTTTTGATGATTCTTGATTGATATGCATGTATGGAAGTGATAAAGGCAATTTTGTTCTTGATCCTCTAGCCAAATAAGCTTACCTTGATTTAATCCCTTGATAGCCCCTTTGAGCCTATGTTTATCCCTTTTCTTTGTTTTGAAGCTCATCATTAGCCTTAAGTGAAAAACCATGATTACCTTAACCTTAGGGAATTTTGGAGCTTTGGAATTGTTTTGGGAACAAGTGTGGGGGCGTGTGTGCTCATTGGATTCATGTGAATTGGCTAGTTGATTTTATTGGCTCCTTGTACTTTTTATTGTGTAAATATATTTAATATCTTGTCTCTTGCAAAAAAAAAATAAAATAGAAAAATAAAAAAAAATCATTATCAAATTCGAAAAAAAAAATGAAAAAAAAAAGAGACAAGATAAGAAAAGAAAAAAAAAATAGTAAATAAAAGTGTTTGATGGAGTCAAGAAGAGGATTAGAATTAGGGGTTTTGGGTGTGTTTTTATTGTATTTTCACTTGTTCCCCATTGCTCCTCTATTCTCTTTAGCTTTCAGCTTCTCATCCATATTTTATCCTCCCTTATCCTTGGCCCCATTACAACCCTGAAAAGTCCTTTTGATCTGAATATGTATATGTTTTCGAGTGTTTGATTGTAGAGGCTTGCCAAGTCTTGTGTGTTGCTTGATTTCTTGAGTGCATTGAGCGGAATTTCATTTACCTTATACACTATACACTTGAGAGATACACTTGAGTGATCCTGTGAGGTTTGGTTGCTTTTGATTCACCTCTTGAACTGATTGATGTGCTTATCATGTTTTGAGGTATTTCAATGATGTTCATGGATATTTGGTTGCTTTGACTGAAAGTGTACAAGTTATTTGTTCCTTACATTTTCCTTGGATTCGTGCTGGTTAACAAAATCTTCTCTTCCTTATGTTTCTCTTGTTGGGTTGTTTCGTGATTTGATTTTGCCCGGGAGTGCAAAAAGCTAAGTGTGGGGGTATTTGATAAATCATAATTTGATATGTATCTTTTCCTTCAATTTAGCTATTTTACATTCCATCTATGGTTAATTATAGGATTTAGATAGATATGTGTGTTGTTGGGCCAAATTGGAAAGTTGGGAATTATTATTCTAAATTCTCGCTGTTTTTGGGCTGATGAACATGTCTCGGTTTTCAGGGCATAACTTGGGCTGTAGTGATCCAAATGGTGCAAACTCGGTGGCCCTGGAAAGCTAAGACAAAGACCTAAATATTTGCAGAAGGCGCCGTCGGCCAATTCGATCATCTAGAAGGTCTAATTCGGTGGAAAACAACTCGGTGCGGAAAAGAATAATGGAATCCAACTCATCCCACCAACTCATCCCACCAACTCTCCCATTTCGTTTTGTCTAAGCTTTTTCCATTATTTTATATTTCTTGTGTGTTATATGAAGGCTATAAATAGGCCTTCACTCTCCCATTGTAAGACATCCCTAAATACACCTTCAAATAAGTTACTCTTGGGTGTTCTTCTTCCTCCCTTCTCTTTGTTTTCTTTGAGTTTATTTTCTCTGTTGTAGTTGTAGTTTATGTTTTATTGTCCTTTCCTTTTGTATGCATTTTAATTCTGTTCTTTGCCTCCTCCATGGAAGGCTAGATTGTAGTACTCTTTAACTTGATTTAATGCATTTTCATTTTCCTTGCATTTTCATTTCTAGTTCAAATTTAATGGAAGGCTAAAACCATTGGGTTGGCTTCTTGTTATGGATTGTAATCTCTGTTTGAGGTTGGGTATGTTTGTGTGTCTTTGTTCTACTTTGTTCTTCTTCATTCAACCTCTATATTAGTATGTCCATGCTTAATGGGCTATGCTTAATGACATAGTTGCTTAATCTGTGAAGAGGTTGATGTTGTATACGTTTTCTTAATTCGTGTAGGGAAATCTTGAGTTAATCTTCGCTTAGTTGGTTAACTCGGATGGAACAAGGATTAAGTGGTTAATAGAGCAATCTTATTGTGAACCAAGGATAAGAGAGTTACAATCCAAACAAGAAGCCAATCTATTTTACTTGTTGTGTTATCTACATTTTATTGTGTTATAAACTTAAAATTTAAACAACCAAAATTCCCCCCCCACTTCGTGTGTTTAAGCCTTTGACAGAGAAAAATGGTCCTTGAGAGACGACCTAGGACAACTTCCTAGTACTACATTTAATTGTTTTTATTTGACCGGATACGACTTCGTATTCCGGAGGATGAGGATTGATTTGTGTTTTTGTTATTTTGCTTAATTTTTAAATTCAAGTTTGGAACAATTTTTAAGTTCATTTGGGTTGTAATGATTTTAATTCTTGAACACTTTTATTGCTTTTGATGTTGAACAATTTAAATTTGATGAATTTGAAGCTTGTTTGTTAATGTGTTGGTTCAAATTTTGATTCCAGAGCTTGGTTTGGATTGCTGATGCAAAATGCTCTGTTTTTGGTGAGCATATATGTTGGAATGTATTTATTTGTGCTTTGGAATACTCTGTTTTTGTACTGTGAAAATGACTATCTTGACTTGATTTGGTTTGGTTTGTGATATGGTGCACAATTGGCATCACAAATTGGTTCAAATTTGGTTTGAGTTGCAGAACCAAAATTGGTTCATTTATGATATTATTGCTGGAGAAAATTTGTACATGGCAATTCTTTGTTAACCTTGGCTTACTTTGTTTTTGATAATGCCAAAGGGGGAGAAATGGTATTGTGTATTGTGTGTTGTGTTTAGTTGTTATTTGCAGGTATTGTGCTTGTGTGTGTGTGTTGTGCAGGTGGTTCATGGCACAATATATGGCACAATAAGAAGTTAAGTGAATATTGATTCATGGATTAGTTCATGGGTTGTCATCATCAAAAAGGGGGAGATTGTTGAGCTTAGGAGAGCTGAAGACTTAAAGAGTTTTGATGATCACAACAACTTGGAGACAACAAGTGTGCAACAACAACATTGAACACAAAAACAAAGTCAAAGAAGAGTCAAGAAAAATGCTTTGAAGTATAGCTATGTAATAGAACTTAGGAAACAAATTGTTGTAAATGAATTTTTATGTTTGTGTGTGTTATGTGTGCTTTGTGCATAAGAAATCTTGTCTAGAATCAAGTAGGGAGTAGATGATGATGAGTTAAAAACATTGGAAAATTATTTTGAGACTTAAAATGAAGTTTTAAGAAGTAACTCAAAATAATCGATTATTGTTAAATATAATCGATTATTTCAGCAAATGGGCTAAGTGGAATGCCTTGCTGTAATAATCGATTATTTGCCAAAATAATCGATTATTTCAGGAACAACTCTCTGGAATAATCGATTATCCAGCTAAATAATCGATTAAATTGTTCTTGATTGATTTCCAGAAATCTGAAGAACAAAATAATCGATTATTCTTTAAAATAATCGATTATCTGGGTTTGAACTTTTATAAATAGACTTGAACTCTTTTGAAACTAAAAGAACATTGAGTAAGAACTGATAATCAACTTGTGAAAACGTTTTAGAGAGTCTGTGTGACATCTTGGAGAGTTTTCTTTGTGAAATCCAAGAGAAAAACGTTTGTGAAAAGCTTGTGAGGAAATCATCATCATCATCATACTCTTGAAAGAGGAAGACAAAGATTTGTTCAAGAATTCCGAGTGAATTTGTTTCAGTTTATTCTTTGTGAATCTTTGTGAAAAATCTTGAGAAGGGTTTCTCAAGTGGTGAAGTTTCTTGTAGTGGGTTCTACAAGGGTTACTTTCTTGGGGTCAAGAAAGTGGTTATCTTTTTGTAGTGAAGTATATGCATGTGTGTGTGCTTGTAAACCTTCTTGCTAAAAGATAGTGGATCAAATCTTAATCAGGTGGTGATTAAGGACTGGATGTAGGTCACATGTGGAGTGGTTGAACCAGTATAAAAGACTTGTGCAATCTTCTTCTACCCTATCTCTTATATTGTGTAATTCATTGGTGGAACTTTAAAGAAGATAAAACTTGATTAATAAGTGCATGTGAATCTTGATGGTTTGAATCTATAATTGAATATTATTGCTGAACCTTAATGTGTTGAATCAAGTGAGCACATTGCATTCATATCATCATAACAAGTCTTTAGGAGGGCTTTATTTGAAAATTCTGTCATAGAAAAGTTTTGATTGAAATTAAGATCCAAAAACTCTGATAAATTTTTAAAGGGTCATTAAATCCAATTCACCCCCCCCTCTTGGATTGTGCCATTCTTTTCTAACAAACTCAACTGTCGACATTTTGGATGCCACTCATAGTCAGATCTTCCTCACCTAAAACATCCATAAATTGTACAGTAAGAAAAGAAAACATCTATATGTAAAACACATAAAGAAATGTCACGATATAATTTCCATTACAACTCATTATACAATTACAATTTCCATAAGGTTCATACATGTAAAGTTTTACCAATAATAAGTCAACATTTCATCATCAAATCTCAATCATACATATACACCACCATCACACAATCAACACTATGTCATGCTCACGCCATCGTTGTCGCATTACTTGATCAGCGTCGTGCCACACCAACATATGTACTAATTGCCACACACATCATAAAACCAACACTATGTCATCCATAGCCATCATATAACGGAACCAGCACCATGTCATTCTCATGCCACCGCTATTGCATCAAATGCCTAGCGTCGTGCCATACATACATCTATGCTAATTGCCACACATCCCACACTATGTCATGATCACGCCACCGCTGCTGCATCACATGCTTAATGTCGTGCCACACATACATTTGTACTAAGACATCACACCATAGTCCACAACATAATTCCACATCACATACATAATCAACAGTTCCACTAAAAATAATAAGTCATACACAAAACTTGCACTACATCCTCATACACATCAATATCATTACCAAGCATGCATATGAATCAAGCACCAATTTTTATTATATATCATACATATATGAACCAACTCTAAAACCTAGTATCATACTACTTTAAACAACTTTTCAATTCACATGATAACACCTTAGAACATCAAAACAACATACGTCTCCTTTGACAACTGTCAAAGAAAATAACACACAAAGAGTTATATTCATCCAACTAAGCTCAAATCTATCTCAAAATAAATATAAGAGAATAATCTATAACTCTTATAAACACATGAAATTCTAAAAAAATCATCTACTTAGCTAAAAATTTCAAAATCCAGAACAGATATAATCCACGCTGATAGCTCGACCCCTGTTCACTAAAACAACCATTTTTAGAGTTCTAAACATCCTTTTCGAGTGATTCATAAGCCATTAGAAATATAACACCCAAATCTGCAACTTTTGTGCAGAACATGAAGACTAAAAATATCGTTAAGGTCACCTCGCATGGCTAAAAACAAAAAAATTAATATTTCACACACTAAAATGGGGACTGAATTTATAACTCGCATAACTCAATCAATTCTTAACATTTTTGCATGATTATAGAGTCTAAATTATAGTCCCAAGTGTCTACTTTCTAACCCAACAAATGAAAATTGATTTGGTTAATCAGACAAAAAAATATTACAAAAATACTAAGGTACATCCATAAGTGAAATCTCTCAATTACTCATCAATTCATATAATTAAGGGTGTCAATGTCATAACCCAAAAGTTTTCGATCTTACGACTAAATGGTTTAGACTACCTATCGAAATCTCTCCAATTTGGGAATGTCCGGAGACCAAACTAATTCCTAATTAGTGGTTTTGAAAATGAATTTATGGAGTCGCCACCAATGTTTTCTTAAAAAAATATTGGAAAAAGAAAAGGTTTTCAAAATAAAAATCCAATAATGGCCTTGACAACCAAAATCGAGTTCAGGGGTTGATTACATGTAGGAAAGGTATTAAGCACCCCCACAACGCCCTAAATTGGTATCTTTATGATGAAATTAACATGATTAGAATTAGTTAATTAGATATTAGATCCCCTTTTATTAACATTTATTTAAATACGCGAAATTTAAATTTACACAATTATTCTTGAAGAGTCTACATGATGATAGTTGATTTAGGATGATATTTATAAGTGATATATATATATATATATATATATATATATATATATATAAAGGAGAGAAGAATATGATTGAAATACCTCGTAATTGAGTTATTATTAGATCTTCAAGCTTAGGGGTCAATAGGCGATTCTTGGCTATGTTTCACACTATATTATTCCTCACAAGATCTCAAGAAATACAAAAGGGAAGAAGAGAGAGAGAGAGATTTCAAGATGGATGAAGTTCTGAAGTAATTTTTCTGACCTGGGAGCACTGCCTGAGTCTACTATTTATAGATGTCAGACCTGACCTGAATGACCCATTTTAGATTCGGAACGGTCCCTTCTTGGTCATTCAATTGTGAGTTAAATTTGAACGTGGAATGACTCGTTCTGATGACAGAACAACCCATTCGAGATTTGAATGTATCTCATAACAATTTACACTGAAATGACCCGTTTTGGCCCCTTCTCAACTAGGGTTTTTGGGCCTTTTAGTAGTTTGGAAAGACTCATTCCACTTTAGGAATGACCCGTTCCATCTTGGGAATGGTCTGTTCTGGTTTTGTAACAACTTGTTCTAGGCTACTAAACCAAGTTTGTTTGGGCTTCAAACTCCCTTGTTGTCATATGGTGTCGTCTCCATGCTTTGGGAGCTCTTTCTTTTCATAGTAGAAGTCCATTTCTCTTTTTTCTCAAAATCAATAAAATACATAATAATAATATAAAATATTTTCCTTTCATAATAATAATAATCAAATATTTCTAACCCAAAAATATAAGAAAGAATATAATATTAATAATAATATTTTTTTCTAAAAAAATAGTGTGTTACACCAGTCTTGTGTGTTGTGGAGGCTTCTTCATAATAAATTGTCAATAGATGGGAATTTGTGGTCTTGTGGTATAGTTATTGTCTTTATGTCTAGCTTTTGTAGTTTTATTAATGAAAGTTCTGATCATCTTTTTCTACATTGCTAGTTTGCCAATGCTATATGGTCTTGGCTATAGGATGTCATTTAATGTCGTTTAGTTTGGTCATCAGTTCCTACATTATTATAGGTTATGGAGAAGCCTTGGAGTAGTCAGCTTTTTGATGTCCTAGCTTTAGCGATTGTTTATACCTTTTGGGTTATATGATATAGTTGGAATTGCTTATGTTTTGAGAATTGTATAATCTCACTATCAAGCTATTTCATGGATTTTTGTAGGGGTTGCATTGTCTTGTAGGTTGTCCAAAGGTCATTGCTCTTATTCTATGAAAGAATTTTAAATTATGAAGCATTTTCTAGCTACTCTTAAGCCTCTTATTGGTTTGTTATTAAATAAGTTGATTGGTATCCTCCAACTATTGGTTTCATTAAGTGCAATACTGATGGCGATGCTTATGGAGCTCCTCAACATGCAACTTGTGGTTGTATTTTTAGAGATAACGGTGTTAAGTCAAATGAAGCAATTCCCAGAAAGGTTTTAAATGAGACAAATATAATACATGTTATTTCTAACAAGTGTGTTAGTGTTTCAGAAAAACATAAGTACAGGAAGTTTGAAGAATAGAGTATGTGCATGTGCTAGAAGAAGATGAAGAAAAGTTTCAAGCCAGACGAAAAGACAACAAATACAAGACGAAAGCTTCAAATATTAGATGAATATGAGTCAAGGCAAAGCAAAGCTTCAAGGATCAGATGAAACAAAAGACAAATGTGAAACAAAATATGAAATGTGCGCTAGAAAATAATGAATCAAATATCAGACGAAGGTGTGTCAAGCACAACCTGGAGCGCAACAAAAGAGCCTAGACGAAGGCTGGTCAAAGGTCAAAAGAAAGTCAACTAAATATCAGACGAAGGACAGCATAGACTGACAAGTGTTCCAAACAAAAACAAAGTCTTTCCATATGCAATATTGACCAAACCCAAAGAAAATCAAAGCATAAATGTCAAATGCTTAAACAAAGATCAAATCTTGAGACACAAATGGAATATCAGACGCAAATGAAGACTGTCATGAAAGCATTCAAAGTATCAAGTCTCGAAGGACAACTCAGACATCATCTACGATCATTTAAATGCTCTCAACATGATCGCGTTATTAAAGAAAAAGAAGAATAAAAAAAGCACGCAAAAGTAAAAACATGCACGTGTAAGAAAAAGTACATTACTTTTTTAGATAAGGACAACGCTCTGTA
The DNA here is from genome assembly GCF_000230855.2 of Cajanus cajan. Lineage (NCBI taxonomy): Eukaryota > Viridiplantae > Streptophyta > Magnoliopsida > Fabales > Fabaceae > Cajanus > Cajanus cajan. Next base: position 49,452,083 of record NC_138518.1, read on the forward strand.
GCTACGATGACCAGAAAAGGACAAAAAGTTCCTAGGTCTCAGTTAAACTCAGACACAGTAGTTAACAAATAAAGAAGACTTCACGCAATGTCTATACATAGGAAGCAACATTTAATGCAAGATCTTGAGCATTAAATGAGAAGATCGAACTAGTCATGAACAACTACATCCGCTTCAACGAATACTTGCAACGGGAAAATTTTACAAGACTATGTATAGATCATCACTTCAAACCTTGAAAGGTTGGCTTTTGTGAAGATAAGCGAAGAGTGATATCAAGCCCATGAAGCAACAAAATCAAAGACAGAGCGTAGAGAGTCAAATGTACCATAATGTATTTATCTCTATAGACTAAGGAGTTCTAAGTGCATCTTAGGAATATGAACCTTAACCAGTGTGTTCATCTTTGTATCCTTTCTGTGAGAGTAAACCAAACACTCAAATCAAACCATATATTCATCATTTGTAAAGCTTGAAGAGGCTAGAAAAAGAATACTTGTAAAAGCCTGGAGAGGCTTGTCAAAAATACTCATTGAGAGCCAGAAGTGGCTGAACAAAGAATACTAGCGCTAATGGTGAAGTTAGTGGGCCAAAAGTTGGTTGATAATACTCAATGAGAGCTAGAAGTAGCTGATCAAAGAATACTAGCATCGACGAGTGAAGTTGACGAACCAGGAGTGGTTGAGAATATTAGGGACCAGGAGTGGTCGTGACATGGGTGGTCTAGAATACTTACTGCGAGCCTAAAGAGGCTGATTAAAGAATACTAGAGCCAATGAGTGAAGTTGGCTAACCAAGATGATGGAAGACCATCCTTGGTACTTCACTTCATGTGAGACTCATCACATGGTTCATGGCTAGGAGTATGGAGAGATACCATGTATGGATCCATCTCCTAGACCCAATTTGAGTAGTATAGAATTTATTGCTTTATTCCAATTTTACCCTTGTACTTTGGGGTATTTTAGTCATAGGATTTATTTTACTTGTATTTCCAATTTTACCCTTGTATTTTGGGGTGTTTAGGACTTAGAATTTATTTTTCTTTGTATTTCCTATTTTACCCTTGTATTATGGGGTGCTCTAGATGATTAGGGTTTTAATTTTGGGTTAGGGTGTTAATTAGAGGGTGACGCATGTTTTTGGTGTTTTTGGGTCTATTTTTGGTGTTAGAAAGGCTTAGGCCCAAGTGGAGGGCAAAGGTTGCATGGTCTTATCATGCACCTAGACATAGCTAATCTAAACCCAAAGATTCCATCCTTGGCCACCAAGTTGCATCTAGGGTTCATTTGCATTTCATTTGGAATGCATTTGCCTACTCCAAATGCAACCCTAGATGCCTCCCCTCCTATAAATACCCAACACCCCACACCTTGTAAATACTTTGGAATATATGAATTTGAGTGAGCCTTTTGTGCCTCAAATCCTCTCCTTAGTCACTAGGTCTACACGGCCTACCCCTCCTATCTCCTCCCTTGAGTGAGTTTAGGGTTCCTTGAGTGGCCTTCACCTCCACTTAGTGAAGAGAGCCAACCTAGAAGCACCCAAAACACCATCCTCCCTTCATCTCTCATATTCGCCTAAATCAACCCATTTACGCCCACCTTCCTTTTGCCTCACCCTTGAAGGAACATCCACCCTTAAGGTCATCATTTTGGCCTTAACAAGGAGATTCTTCCCACCTTGAACGTCCATGATCAACCCCTTGGTGGAAGGAGTCCATCATTTGGTATCAAGAGCTTAGGTTATCTTCAAGGGTAACTAGCTTCCTTTCCATTTCTTTGAGTCTTTTCTTTTTTTTAGTCTTGTTTTGTGTCATCTTTGAGTTCATTGTCATCCATGAAAACCTTGTTAAAAATGTCATCTTATGTTGTTCCATGGTTCATTGCTTATTCATGAGCCTCCTTTTGTGCTTTAGGGTTTTTCTTGAGTTTTAGGTTCTTGTGTGCCATTTTTGTTTTTACTCTTGTTGCTGGAAAAATATATTATGAACATCAAGAACATGTCTATCATCTCTTTTTGATCTTTTTACCTTTAAAGTTTTGTCAAAAGTTGTGTTTATCTCACCTTTCTCAAAAAGACAAAAAAAAATATATGTATGATGCACCCATTTGATGTATGAAACCATGAAAATATGAAATGTATGTGTTTTTCCATGAGGTGGCCTAAATTTTGCTGCACCATCTAGAGGTCATTCATGCATGTTAACTAGTCCTTGGCATGCTCCAAATTTGTGTTTAAATCTATGTGTTATTTCCTTCCTACACATACATGATTGGCCACCTTTCCATGCACATCATTACATGATTATTCTTTTGTCCTTTTATGCACATGTGTGAGTGATAAGTTTTGTGTGTGAGTGCTGGAATCTTTGAAAAAAAATCTGCACCAAAAAGAAAATAGTACAAGACACACTCCACTCACAAAATGCTTCTATACCCACTCATGTGTTGCCACTTGTCTCTCTATTTTTGACTCCTTATATGTGCTGAATTTTTAATCACCCACAAGTGTAAAAACCAAGCAACATTTAAAAATAAAATAGAAGAAAAATCTGGACAAAAATATTGAAAAAAAAAAACGTACCAAAAAGGCCAAAAGAAAAGAAAAGAAAACAAAAGGATTTGTTGCTAGACTTGTGGACATTGACCTAATTACCCTTGCACATTGGAGTTGGACTTGGACAGAATTTTTGGACCTTATTGGACCATTTTGAGACACAAAACCGTGGCTGGACCTTTACCAAAAAGGACTTAAAAATTCACAAGTGAAAACCATTAAAGTTTTAACTCCATTCTAGTGCCATTCTAGGACTTTTCCTTTGTGTGCTAGCCTTTTTAATGTGTATTAATTTTTTTGCTTGTCTTCTTTGGAATTCTTATGTTTGTCTCATTAATCTCTCTTTGAATTTAGCCTTTTAATGGAGAATTTTCAGTTTTATTCCTTTGGCCTCCTTCTTGTTCTTGGTTGGTTTGTTATCTTTGGGTGTAGGTGAAGTACTACCTCCAAGAAACCCTTAGCAAAACTTCTTTGGAGGATTGAGTGGAGACTAAATCTGTGAGGTCCCAAGTGCTTTGGAGAAGGATATCATATCTCAAAGAGTGCAAACACCAAAGGAGAGGACTAACTTTGTTTGTTCCTTGTGAAGGGGAGCCAAATTGGAGGAGTTGAAGACCTTTAATTTCTTTTCTTTCTTACTTGCTCATTTTGCTCAATTTTTGGCCACGTGTAATTGGGCCTTAGTTTCATTCTTTTGGTTTGTAATTTGGCCATTTCTAAACCTCTTCACTTTGGTTTTAGTTCGTGTAGTTGAAGGTGATTTGAAAACCTTCACCTAGGACTTCGACTAGAGTATGCTTTAAATGCTTTCCTTGTTGCATGTTTTAAAGCTTTTAGTAGTATAATTGCTTAGGTCCTTACTTTGCTTCCAATTACGTTTAGAAGGCTTTCTTTTGCCTACTAGGGGTAACGTGCACACACACACTTCATTGTTGTGCCAAATTGTTTTGTAAGAAAAGTTGAAAAGGCTTAGTGATTTTTACTTGATAAGGCTTGGTTATTAAGTGATTCTTTGTAGTCCACCTCCCTTTGAAAGTTCACTTTGTACACTTAGGCCTTTCCTACCTATCTTGCACTTTGAAAACCTTTTGTGAAAACCCTTTTATCACTCATTCTTTGTGAAAACCTTTTTCAACCTTTTTGAAAACAAATTTGTGAAAACCTTTTCTTGATCAAAGATGAGTGATCATTCTAGTGTTCATGGTCATAATTCTTGTAGTACTAGGTCTAGTGTTAGGGATGAACTTAGGCAACTAAAAGAGTACCTAAGAAAAAAAGAAGAGGAAAATATAAAAAGAGAGGAAGAGTTGAGAAGAAAAGAAAAAGAGTTTGAAAAAATTAATGAGGAAATAAAAAGATTGCTTGCTAGGCTAGTTATGGGAGGAGAGGCTAGTGGTTCAAAACCAAGAGTCACTTCTCCTCAACCCTCAAGAGGAAAGGGGCATATGCATTCAAGTGTTCATGAGGAGGAAAGACATCATACCCAACCTCCAAGTGATACCTTCTATAGTAGTCATCACAATAATGATTACTATCAAAGACCCCCAAGGCATCATAGACATAGGGAGTCTTCCAATAGGGAACCCAACATCACTCTTCCCCTATTTCATGGAAAAGATAATGTTGAAAATTATCTAGATTGGGAAATGAAAGTGGAACAACTTTTCTCTTGCCATGGAGTGAGTGAAGATAGGAAGGTTTCTTTAGCAACCCTTAGCTTCCAAGGGCATGCTATGTATTGGTGGACCTCCTTAGAAAAAGAAAGGAGAATAAACCATGAGCCTCCAATTCAATATTGGAATGAGCTTCGTAGTGCCTTGAGAAGGAGGCATATTCCTCCATACTATGACCGAGAGCTTATGGATAAGATTCAAAGATTGAAACAAGGGTCATCTAGTGTGGAAGAATATAGGCAATCTATGGAGTTGCTCATGATGAGGGCTGGGATTAGGGAGGAAGAGAGGACCACAATTTCTAGATTTCAAAGTGGTCTTAATCTTGAGATAAGAGACAAAGTCGAACTTCTACCTTATAGGGATTTGAATGAACTAGTTCAACTTTGTTCAAGAGTGGAGCATCAACTTACAAGAAAACCTTTTCGAAAAGACTCCACTCCCTCTTATTCCAAGAATTTTAAGAAGAAGGTGATGTAGGACCACCCATGGTACTTCATGTGAAACCCATCACTTGGTTCATGACTATGACCAATTTGAGTAGTATAGTATTTTATTTTTATTCTTCCAATTTTACCCTTGTATTTTGGGGTATTTTAGTCATAGGATTTATTTTCTTTGTATTTCCCATTTTACCCTTGTATTATGGGGTGCTTTAGATGATTAGGGTTTTAATTTTGGGCTAGGGTGTTACATGAGGAGGTGACGCATTTTTGGTGAGCATTGGACCTATTTTTGGTGTTAGAAAGGCTTAGGCCCAAGTGGAGGGCAAAGGTTGCATGGACTTATCATGCACCTAGAAATAGCCAATCTAACCCCTTAGATTCCATCCTTGGCCACCAAGTAGCATCTAGGGTTCATTTGGCATTTCATTTGGAGTGCATTTGCCTTGTGAATTTCGGCCATGCATTGCTCCAAATGCAACCCTAGATGCCTCCCCTCCTATAAATACCCAACACCCCACCACTTGTAAATACTTTGGATTATATGATATTGAGTGAGGCTTTTGTGCCTCAAAATCCATCCTTAGTCACTAGTTAGTTTCGACTAACCTCCTCCTATCTCCACCCTTGGAGAATAGGAAACCTAGAGTGGCCTCCACCTACACTTGGAGCTAGCCAACTTGAGCAACCATACACCACCACCCTAAAACACCTTCACGCCTACCTCTCCTTTTTCCACCCTAACCTTCCTTTGTGTCTTCCCTTTGGTGAACAAGATCAAGGGCAAGGTCTTCCCCTTCATACTCTACGTCATCCATGGAAGGAGGAAGCCATCAAGTGGTATCAAAAGCCATGGTTCATCAAGGGTAAACGTTGTCTTCCTTATCTTTGTGTCAACTTTTCCATTCGGTCTTTGTCTCTCCTTTGCCTTGCTTTGCATGACCGAATGCTTGTGGTTCATTTTCTCATTCCTTGTGAACCTTCCTTGCCATTTTAGGTTTCCATTTTTAGGTTATTGCCATGCTTTTCTAATTTTTTGGTTGAGTCTCATATGAACATGCTTTTTGATTTTTGAATCCACCTAAAGTTTTGTCATTTTTGTTTCCTATATTTTGTCTACATAAATTCCATGTATGTGCCAAACACTTAGCATGAAACACATGAACAAAATATACCATATTGCATGATATAGTGGGCGTGACATATAGCTTTCATTCTAGGAGTCATTCATGCATGCTACCTAGTCCTAGCATGTTCTATGTGATTTTTGATTTCCATGTGTAAACATTTCCTTGCACATGCATAACCGCCCACTTTCCCTTGCATTCTCACTTGATTTAGTCAATTTTCTATGCCTAAAAGAAACCCTAAAAGAATCTAAGTGGTGTGCTGAAATTTTTGTGCAAAACAACTTGTACTAGTTAGTACAAAACATTTTCCACTCAAAGATACCCAAAAACACCTCTAAAATCACGCCACTTGTTCTCCTCTCTCTCTTCTAAAATTTGACCTAATTTTCACCACCCACAAGTGCAAAACCTAAGCAACAAAATGGACTGAACATTATAAAAAAAAAAGGGAAATTGGACTCAAAAGGAAAAAAGAAATTGACGTGAACAATAGTATCAAAAAAAAAAATATTGGACCAAAAAGGACTTGTTGCTAGACTTGTGGACTTGGACCCTTTACCTAAGCATTTGGGAGTTGGACTTGTGACATTTTGACCTTATTTTGGGACCTTAATATTGGCTGGACCGAATCTTTAAAAGACTTAATCAAGTGAGCTTAAACACTAATCTATTCTAGTGCCTTTCTAGGTCTAATCTTTTGTGTGCTTCCTTTTTTTGATTGAGTCTTAATTTTAGTTTGTCTTTCTTTGGCCTCTTTTGTTTTGTCTCCATTAATTCTCTTTGAGTTTAGCCTTCCTAATTGTACCTTTTCAGTTTTATCTTTTTGGACTCTTGCTCTTGGGTTGGTTTCATTTTACTTGTAGGTGAAGAACTTCTCCTAGCAAACTAGCACACCTTTGGTGGATTTGAGTGGAGGAGTGAACCGAATCCAAACCTAGCCTTTGGAGGGATTTCACTACACTAAAAGGAGTGATCAAACACTTGGAGAGGACTAACAAGTTTGCTCTTTGTGAAGGAACCCAAGTGGAGGAGTTTGAAGACTTAGACTTGTGTTTTTCATAATTTTGCTTAATTTTTCTTCTTCTCGGCCTAGTGTGTTTTTGGGCCTTGGTTTCATTATTTTTGGTTTGTAATTTGGCCATTCTTAAACCTCTTCATTTTGGTTTAGCTTCGTGTAGTTTGAAGGTGATTTGAAAACCTTCACTTAGGACCTCAACTAGAATATGTTTTAAGTGTTTTTCTTTTGCATGCTTTATAGCTTTTGGTAGTATAATTGTTTAGGCTTTTATCTTTGTCTCCAAATCCGTTTAGAAGGCTTGCTTTTGCCTACTAAGGGTAACGTGCACACACACACTTCATTGTTGTGCCAAATTGTTTTGTAAGAAAAGTAGAAAAGGCTTAGTGATTTTTACTTGATAGGGCTTGGTTATTGTAGACCCCTAAAATTGTCCGGGTCGGAAATAAAACTCGAAGACCCTCAAAGATCGAAGGAAAGTCAGCCAGAAGGACTCCTAGAAGACCATAGGATGGCTATCTGTAGATTTAGAGGTCTTAGAGTAGCTTAAAATAAGGAAGTGGAGGGAATGAAGCCCAATACGGCCGTACTAAACTTAATACGGCCGTATTGAAGCTTCAACACGGCCGCAGCGAACTCAATACGGTGTATTGAAGTTTCTGAAACTTCAATACGGCCGTACTGAAATCAATACGGCCGTATTGAAGCTTCAATACAGCCGCAGTGAACTCAATACGGGCGCATTGAAATTTCTGAATTTCAATACGGCCGTATTGAACTTCAATACGACCGTATTGAAGTTCAAAAATTTCAATACGGCCGTATTGATTCTGTAGCCCGTATTGCGCCTATTCCCTATAAATATGACGTCAATTGGACGTCATTCCACACTTTGACACTCAGTTTTGACTCCCTCCTTGAGTATTCTGGGGTTTTTGAGCAGTGTTCTGCCCTAGAAATCTCTCTGGGAGTCGATCCGACGAAGTTCTGGAATTCCGAGCACTTAGCTTGGAGATTCGAACCTAGTCGAAGGGAAATCCTCCAGATTTCCATAGTCAAAATTTTATAGGAGGGAGCGAGCGGGCTTGTAGAGCGAGGGAACGCCAAAAAGCTTCCCAGTTTTACGAAATATATAAAAGCACGCTTCAAAGGTTTCTTCTTAAAGTCCTTCCTTTTACTGCTTTCTGTGTGCATATTTAAACTGTCATCATGTAGATAGTTAATTTATAATTGCTTAGAACAAATAGGGGTAATTTAGTAATTTTACACTGTTATTTTAGAAATAATCTGTCATAGGGAACCCGAAAGGGGCGCTGTGGGGTGCTAACACCTTCCCCACGCGTAACCGACTCCCTTACCCAACTCTGGTTGTAATGGCCAAAGTTGATTTATAAAATCAATTGCCTTATCCCTTTTTCCAATGTTTTGAGTAAAACATTGGTGGCGACTCCACGAACCCTCCTTTTGCGAAAACCACTAATCCATGGAGGGTCCCGCTTGGGATTGTAGACCCCTAAAATTGTCCGGGTCAGGAAATAAAGCTTGAAGACTCTCGAAGACTGAAGGATAATCAGCCAGAAGGACTCCTCGAAGGCCCTAGGAGGGTTCTCTGTAAGTCTAGAGGTCTTAGAATAGCTCAAAATAAGGAAGTGGAGGGAAAAAGCCCAATACGGCCGTACTGAACTTAATACGGCCGTATTGAAGCTTCAATACGGCCGCAACGAAACTCAATACGGCGTATTGAAGTTTCTGAAACTTCAATACGGCCGTACTGAAGTCAATACGACCGTATTGACACTTCAATACGGTCGTACTGAAGTCAATACGACCGTATTGACACTTCAATACAACCGCAGTGAACTCAATACGGGCGTATTGAAATTTCTGAATTTCAATACGACCGTATTGAACTTCAATACGACCGTATTGAAGTTCAAAAATTTCAATACGGCCGTATTGCCCCTGTAGGCCGTATTGCGCCTATTCCCTATAAATATGACGTCAATTGGACGTCATTCCACACTTTTTCAGAGAGTTTCAACCCTCTCCTTGAATATTCTGGGGTTTTTGAGCAGTGTTCTGCCCTAGAAATCACTCGGAGAGTTGATCCGACGAAGTTCTTGAGCCCCGAGCCATTTTGCTTGAGGATCGAACCTAGTCGAGGGGAAATCTTCTTGATTCCCTTAGTCAAAATTTTGTTCTAGGAGAGCGAGGAGCGGGCTTGTAGAGAGAGGGAACGCCAAAACGCTTCCCAGTTCTTTGCAATATATAAAAGCACGCTTCAAGAGGTTTCCCTTCAATCCTTCCTTTTACTGCTTTCTGTGTGCATATTTAAACTGTCATCATGTAGATAGTCAATTTATAATTGCTTAGAATAAATAGGGGTAATTTAGTAATTTTATACTGTTCTTTTAAAAATAATCTGTCATAGGGAACCCGAAAGGGGCGTCGTGGGGTGCTAACACCTTCCCCACGCGTAACCGACTCCCTTACCCAACTCTGGTTGTAGTGGCCAAAGTTGATTTTTAAATCAATTGCCTTATCCCTTTTTCCAATGTTTTGAGTAAAACATTGGTGGCGACTCCACGAACCCTCCTTTTATGAAAACCACTAATCCATGAAGGGTCCCGCTTGGGATTAATATGGATTAGTGAGCCTTTTAATAAAATTGCTCGTTTGACGAGGCCTCAGTTTGAGAATAAGTCATTCTAGCAATCCACATTTTTAAAACAAATAACGAGTCCAACCATCCTTCGCGAATGCCGAAAGCCCGTTTCGGGCCGGTGGCGACAGATGGCGACTCCACTGGGGAAACCTCGAGAGTCAGTCCCATTTAGTGACAGATTATTTTTTAACAAATAATAGTTAAAATTACTTTATTACCCCTCACTTGTATGATAACATGTTTATCTATTTGGCTTTAATAACTGTTGTATGTTTAATTTTCCGCAATTGTTTGAAATAAAATTGCACACAAACCTTTGCACACAACAGTTCCCTCTATACCCGGGGGCATGAGTGGTAATCCATAGGGAGTGGATGTTAGTACGGCCGGTTGATGGGTTTATAGGAGCCTATGAGACCGTTGTCGGAAAACATCACTCAAGGTGATAACCATGAACTTGAGTCCGACGGTGCGTTGGAGCTTTCCATCGACCTACGACAAGAGGAATTGGGTCCCTATAATGGGGGCACCTTGGGGGCCTTTGACCAAGTGAGAACAGTTAGATCCTCCTTGAATATGCACTTTTCTGCAGGAGACCCCTACCTCGTAATTTGCTCGTGACTGTTCGTGGATGAGTGAATTGTTTGTGTAAATGCTTATGTGCAATTGTTTGTGCATTAATAAATAACCTCGTGATAAGGTCTAAAAATAATCCCCATGCATAAAAAACCATGACATGAGAGGAAAAACCATGTGTGAAAATATAATAAGAGTGAGGAGCATGTGCATCATTACCAATAAGACATCATGCATCCTCATGAAAACATACATTTTAGGATCACCAATACCTCTTGACATGAGTGAAAGAGACCCATGACTATGGAGATTCTCCGCTGGGGAGAAATCATAGATAAAAAAGGGTGGTAAACTTCCGTCTTAAAAAGACAGCGCCTTAAAGATGGAGGTTTATCAAGCTAATGTTAAAGAGTGTATTCATTCCATAAAATAAACTAACTAAACATTCATTTTAGAAAGTGGCTGGTCATCTCTCTGTCCTTACGCGCGCACGGAAAATCAAGAAAATGGAAGCATTAGAGGAGCAAAACAAGAAGCTCACAACCGAGCTTTCACAGCTTAAAGAGCAGATGGCGTAAATGATGGAACTCATGCGTCATCACAACATCCATGATTCTCATCATAGTGATCATGGGTCCCATCATGAGGGAGAGGAGGAAGAGCATGAAAAAGATCCTCCAAACGCCGTACCCCTTGGGGCAGGAATTATAATAAAAGAGCCCGAGGTCTCAAAGGAACAATTCCATGCCCTCGAGGATCGGCTAAGGGCTATGGAGGGGCATGACTTTGACATTAAGGATGCCGCCGACATGTGTTTAGTGAGGGACATTCAATTCCCTCCTAAATTTAAAGTGCCAGATTTCCCAAAGTACGTGGGATCGACTTGCCCTAAAAGTCATCTCACCATGTACTGTCGCAAGATGGCTGCATATGCCACAAATGAAAAGCTCTTGATCCACTGCTTTCAAGAGAGCTTAGCTGAAACTGCACTCAACTGGTATATGCAGCTAGATGGAAATCTAGTACACACATGGAGGCAGTTGGCCGACGCCTTCCTCAAGCGCTACAAATACAACATCGACCTAACACCCGATAGGTCTGATCTTCAAGCCTTGAGTAAAAAGAACGATGAATCCTTCAAGGCGTACGCCCAACGTTGGAGGGAGTTGGCGGCACAGATAGAGCCCCCGCTGTCGGATAAGGAGACGGTGTCCTTATTCATCAACTCGTTGACTGGTCCCTATTACGATAAAATGATAGGGAACACAACGACACTCTTCTCGGACATCATCACCATAGGAGAAAGGGTGGAACAAGGACTTAAAAGTGGGAAGCTGGCTAAGCCTTCCCAATCATATGAAGCTAAAAAGGCCTTTGGGAAGAAGAAAGAAGGAGGAGTCAACGCTGTAACCATTGCTCCGTCTTCTTCCGCTTCGAAGTCAGGCAAATCGCAAAACAACTCTGTGAAGAAGTTTGATAGACTTCCGACCACTTACAGCGATCTCCTGCCGAAGCTAGTAGAGGCGCGTCTTATAGCTTACATTCCACCAAAGAAGGTGAATCCACCCTACCCCGATTGGTATAATCCACAAGACAAATGTCTATACCACTCGGGGGCACAGGGGCATTCAACGGAGAACTGCCGAGCTCTCAAGTATAAGGTCCAAGACCTTATCGACGCTGGGTGGGTCACTTTCGATTCGACGGCGCCCGACGTGAGCAAGAATCCTCTACCGCAGCAGGAGTAGAGAGAAGGGCAAGCCATGATAGGGCCCCTCCACATTTTTTCTTTTAGGGACTCATGATCAGTACCCGAGATCATGAGGACCTTTTCATGTAAATAAAGGGTTTTGTACAGTTTTACACTCATATATCAATAAAAAGGCATTTTTCACACATTATTCTCTCATTTTGTTCTATTCTCTCTCTCTCATTAATATTAATAAACTCTAAACCTAAACAGAACCAATAAATAATTATGTCTGTGATTGCTCGCTCTGACCGGGATCCGAAAGCCGAGGGTGAATGGGTTGAGTTGGACAGTGATGAGGAGACCATCTCTCCGGATCTGCAAAGACTGCTAGATCAAGAAGCTCGTTTACTCCAACCGAATCAAGAAGAATTGGAGACCGTGAATTTGGGGCAGGGTCAAGAATTGAAAGAGGTCAACATTGGGACCCGTATCAGTGATGGAATAAAAACGCAATTAATTCAATTATTGAGGGAATACAAGGACGTATTTGCATGGTCGTACCATGATATGCCCGGGTTGGACTCCAACATTGTCGAACACAAGTTGCCCTTAAAAGAGGGGTTTCGACCTACTAAGCAAAAGCTTCGACGAATCAAGCCCGAATGGTCCTTAAAGATTAAGGAGGAGGTGGAAAAACAATTAGACGCGGGATTCTTGGTTGTATCCCAGTATCCCGAATGGCTGGCTAACATTGTGCCAGTCGTCAAAAAGAATGGGAAGGTTAGAGTGTGTGTTGATTATAGGGATTTGAATCGTGCCAGTCCAAAGGACGATTTTCCCTTGCCACATATTGATACACTCGTGGATCACACAGCCACAAACACGCTCTATTCCTTTATGGATGGATACTCGGGATATAATCAAATCAAGATGAATATAGAAGACCGCGAGAAAACTTCTTTCATTACACCCTGGGGAACTTTCTGCTACAGGGTGATGCCTTTTGGACTTAAAAATGCAGGTGCCACCTACCAACGAGCGATGGTGACGCTATTCCACGATATGATCCACAAAGAAATTGAAGTATACGTGGATGACATGATCGCAAAGTCAAAAGACGAGATGGACCACGTCCAATATTTGAGAAAATTATTCAATCGGCTTCGTAAGTATCAGCTTAAGCTAAACCCGGCTAAGTGTACTTTCGGAGTTCGGTCGGGTAAGCTTCTTGGGTTCATCGTCAGTGAAAAAGGCATAGAGGTGGACCCCGATAAAGTAAAGGCAATAATGGAAATGCCTCCTCCTAAAACTGAGAAAGAAATTAGAGGATTCCTCGGCAGGGTGAACTACGTCGCAAGGTTCATCGCACAGTTGACTGACACGTGCAAACCGATATTCAAGCTATTGCGCAAGAATCATTCCGAAACTTGGGATGAGAATTGTCAACGAGCTTTTGACAAGGTCAAACAGTGCTTGGCCAATCCACCAGTATTGGTGCCACCTGTCGAGGGAAGGCCATTAATCCTCTATCTGACAGTGCTTGATGAGTCCATGGGAGCCGTGCTAGGGCAACAGGACGAAACTGGAAAGAAAGAACAAGCCATCTATTACCTGAGCAAAAAGTTCCTTGATTATGAAACCCGCTACACGCCATTAGAAAAGACTTGCTGTGCGTTAGCGTGGGCAACACAAAGGCTCAGGCAGTACATGATAAGGCATACTACTTGGTTGGTTTCCAAAATGGATCCAATTAAGTATGTGTTCGACAAGCCAATAATCACTGGGAAGATCGCCCGATGGCAAGTACAATTATCAGAATTCGACATCATACATGTCACACAAAAAGCCATCAAGGGTAGTACCCTAGCTGATTACCTAGCACACGGGCCGACCAATGATTACCAATCCCTTCAGGATGATTTCCCCGATGAGCATGTAATGAGTATACAACATGAAGATCCCAAGGATGATACGTGGACCGTGTACTTTGATGGAGCCTCCAACATGCTTGGACAGGGGATTGGAACAGTACTAATCTCCCCACAAGGAAAGCATATCCCCCTAACGGCAAGACTCAACTTCGACTGTACAAATAACATGGCCGAATACGAGGCTTGCGCGTTAGGAATCCAAGCAGCGATCAACAATGGTATCCTAAAGCTCAAAGTATTTGGAGATTCGGCTTTAGTCATTCACCAACTGCGAGGTGATTGGGAAGTCCGAAATCCTAAACTGATACCATATGTTGAGCATATCAAAGATTTGACACAATTCTTCCAAAGTGTCATCTTTGAATACATTCCAAGGGAGGAGAATCAGTTTGCTGACGCCCTTGCTACACTATCATCGATGTTCGCCTTGGATAAGGAGCATGAAATGCCCATCATCAATATCCGGCGGCACGATAAGCAAGCGTTCTGCCTACTGATAGATGAAGCTGTTGACGATCATCCATGGTTCCATGACATCAAACAATATCTGTCAAAAGGGGAATATCCTGATATGGCTAGTGATAATGATAAAAAGCATATCCGAAGAAGGGCCATGGGATTTCTGTTGATTGGGGAAACCCTCTACAAAAAGAATTATGACTCGGTCTTGTTGAGATGTATAGACCAAGTCGAAGCTCAAAATGTAATCAAAGAAATACATGAGGGGGTTTTCGGTACCCATATTCCCGGGCCTGCAATGGCTAAGAAAATCCTCAGAGCAGGATATTATTGGTCGACCATTGAAAGGGATTGTTACCAATTCGTCCGGAAATGCCACAAGTGTCAAGCATATGCCGACAACATTCATGTCCCACCAACGCCACTCAATGTTTTGGCTTCACCATGGCCATTCGCAATGTGGGGCATGGATGTTATTGGACCCATCGAGCCAAAAGCATCCAACGGACATAGGTTCATCCTTGTGGCCATTGACTATTTCACCAAATGGGTAGAAGCGGCATCGTATGCTCATGTGACCCGAAAGGTGGTAACGTCCTTCATCAGAAAGAATATCATATGCAGATACGGTATTCCCGACAAAATCATCACTGATAATGGATCCAATTTGAACAATAAGATGGTGGAAGAACTGTGCAAAGAGTTCAAAATTCATCACCATAACTCTTCCCCATATCGACCAAAGATGAATGGGGCAGTCGAGGCAGCCAATAAGAATATCAAGAAGATAGTACAAAAGATGGTTGTCTCATTCAAAGACTGGCATGAGATGCTACCCTTCGCTCTCCATGGTTATAGGACTTCAGTACGTACATCCACAGGAGCTACTCCATTCTCCCTTGTTTATGGAATGGAGGCAGTTCTGCCAGTTGAAGTCGAGATACCGTCTCTGAGAATAATCATGGAAGCAAAACTTTCCGAGGCAGAATGGGTTCAAAGTCGACACGACCAATTGAACCTTATCGAAGAAAAACGACTGAACGCCATATGCCATGGTCAAGCCTACCAAAGGAAGATCAAAAAGGCTTTTGACAAGAAAGTCCATCCTCGAGTCTACCATGAGGGAGAGCTGGTGATGAAGAAATTGCTACCGGCTCAAAAGGACAAAATCGGAAAGTGGGCCCCAAATTACGAAGGACCATACGTGGTAAAGCGAGCCTTCTCCGGAGGATCATTGATTCTCACAGACATGGACGGAGAAGAACTTCGATACCCAGTCAATGCTGACGTGGTAAAGAAGTATTATGCTTGAAGACGTTGCTTGCATCAGCCCGCTAGGATGAAAACCCAAAAAGGGCATCCTAGGCAAAAGTTAGGGCAAAACAAAAAGCCCGCCAGTACAAGGGTACTAGGCAAAACAAAGGCAAAATTATCCCCGCTAGGACACGTCCTAGGCAAAAATTAGGGGCAAAAAGAATAAGATGCAAAAAGTAAAGCAAGCAACGATCACTTCAACCGAAAACCGAAAGGCGGTCCAAGTGATAATCTTCTAGAAGCAAGCGTCTTGCAGTATCTACACTCCTGGCTCAGGCATCTCACCCGAAACGATTAGGGAAACGGGAAGAGCGACAATTACAGATATAATTGTTTAAGCCAAAAATGTATAGCCTACCTTGGCCAGCCATTCTTCAGAAATTCCCTTTGTAAATCTTTCTGTATAAACATTTGTGAATATCAATAAAATATCCATTCGTTTCTTTTCTCTCTTGACCATGTGATTATGCCTCTGAATTGGTTTTTCATAAAAATTGTACGAAATTCCATTAATAATCGGTCAATAAAAGAAAATTGGAGGGGTTCCTGTAAAATCCATAATCTCCTGCATAAAGGCTCACAAAAATACTCCCTCGCGTCAATGACAGAAAGTCCTCCAAGAAGAAGAGGATAGGAAGAGCCACTCACTTTTCTAAATAAATGAACAAAAATAAAAAATTGTATTGCATTTGTGCATCACACACATATTAGTTGCACATTCAAAGACCTTATCATGAGGCAACTGCATAAAATAGAAAAATAGAAAATTGCTTGTGTATGACAGCAGCAAGCAAAATACAAAGATTCAGAAAATCAACAGCATCATACAGAATAATTGAGCCTGGAGAGGCTTGCCGAAAGAATACTCTCAAAATAATTGAGCCTGGAGAGGCTCGCAGAAATAATACTCCCCAGAGAAACCTCAACTCACGCTCTTGGACTCAAAATCCCCAGCAAGAGTTATCAAAGCAAGATCGACGACATTCCCAATGGAAGCACGATCACCCAAGCAGAATATCCAAGTCAAAGGACTTAAACTTCCTCAGTGAAGATAGCTCTCCAACTCAAGTGTCGAGTGAGGCTAAGCCTGTAGAGGCTTCCTAAATAATACTCTGGGATACATAAGATCCCTAAATCCCCAGTCGCCTACTCAAGAGGCATCCCTGCAGAAGGAGAAAAAATAAAAAAAATCAATAATCATTCCCCAAGTGGAATCTGGCTCTCAGCCAATCATTGAACGTCAAGCTGATACGCCTAACAGAAGAGGCTAATCAAAATCAACGACAAAATCCCCCAGTGGATAACAGCCTACACAGAGGTAGCAAAATCAGAAAACCAAAAGAGACACCCGAACAAGGATAACCGGGATACTCCACCAACGTCGAAAGGACGTCAGCCAATCATAAGGCACCGCTCACATCAGAAAGAGCATCTTTGTGTCTGCACCCAAAGGAATCAGAAATTCCCCAGTGGGAACCAACTACGCAATGGAAAGTTGGGACACAAGAACCTATGAGTAACTGCACATCCCCTAGACGGATCCCTGCGTTATCCAGCCCTTAGTGGCACAAAATCAAAAAACAACCGTCGAAGCAGCATCGTGGACTGTGGAGACGAAATCATCACGAATCCCTGGAAAGGAGATATTCACGCTACCCCGTCGTCACAAACACGGAGGTATGCAGCTTCCGGCTCGGGCAATGAGCGAAGCTATCTCCGGAAAAGGGGTACTCACCGCTTACCGTTGTCACAAAGGTACTTAGCTTCCGGCTCAAACAAAGAGTGAAGCTAAGCCTGGAGAGACGGTACTTACAGCTTCCAGCTTGGGCAACAAGCAAAGCAAGGCCTGGAGAGGCAAAACTCACACTGCTCACCGTCGTCACAAGGATACTTAGCTTCCGGCTCGAACAAAGAGTGAAGCTAAGCCTGAAGAGGCGGTACTCAACCATCAGCGTCATCAGAGGCGCGTTGATGTCCAACTTCCGGCTCGGGCGTCGAGTGAAGTTGACCTTGGAGAAGGTAAACTCAGCTACCGAGGATGTCAGAAGCGCCGAGGTATGCACCCACCTGGAGAGGCTACTCAACATTTTTCCACCGGAAGACGCTACAAGTCAGAAGGTCGGCACAATACCCGGACAATTGGGTCAACTCCTTTACTTGTCAGCCGATACACCAAAAGGCCGTCCGACTAAGTAAAGGGGGGGCAGCTGTAGACCCCTAAAATTGTCCGGGTCAGGAAATAAAGCTTGAAGACTCTCGAAGACTGAAGGATAATCAGCCAGAAGGACTCCTCGAAGGCCCTAGGAGGGTTCTCTGTAAGTCTAGAGGTCTTAGAATAGCTCAAAATAAGGAAGTGGAGGGAAAAAGCCCAATACGGCCGTACTGAACTTAATACGGCCGTATTGAAGCTTCAATACGGCCGCAGCGAAACTCAATACGGCGTATTGAAGTTTCTGAAACTTCAATACGGCCGTACTGAAGTCAATACGACCGTATTGACACTTCAATACGGTCGTACTGAAGTCAATACGACCGTATTGACACTTCAATACAACCGCAGCGAACTCAATACGGGCGTATTGAAATTTCTGAATTTCAATACGACCGTATTGAACTTCAATACGACCGTATTGAAGTTCAAAAATTTCAATACGGCCGTATTGCCCCTGTAGGCCGTATTGCGCCTATTCCCTATAAATATGACGTCAATTGGACGTCATTCCACACTTTTTCAGAGAGTTTCAACCCTCTCCTTGAGTATTCTGGGGTTTTTGAGCAGTGGTCTGCCCTAGAAATCACTCGGAGAGTTGATCCGACGAAGTTCTTGAGCCCCGAGCCATTTTGCTTGAGGATCGAACCTAGTCGAGGGGAAATCTTTTTGATTCCCTTAGTCAAAATTTTGTTCTAGGAGAGCGAGGAGCGGGCTTGTAGAGAGAGGGAACGCCAAAACGCTTCCCAGTTCTTTGCAATATATAAAAGCACGCTTCAAGAGGTTTCCCTTCAATCCTTCCTTTTACTGCTTTCTGTGTGCATATTTAAACTGTCATCATGTAGATAGTCAATTTATAATTGCTTAGAATAAATAGGGGTAATTTAGTAATTTTATACTGTTCTTTTAAAAATAATCTGTCATAGGGAACCCGAAAGGGGCGTCGTGGGGTGCTAACACCTTCCCCACGCGTAACCGACTCCCTTACCCAACTCTGGTTGTAGTGGCCAAAGTTGATTTTTAAATCAATTGCCTTATCCCTTTTTCCAATGTTTTGAGTAAAACATTGGTGGCGACTCCACGAACCCTCCTTTTATGAAAACCACTAATCCATGAAGGGTCCCGCTTGGGATTAATATGGATTAGTGAGCCTTTTAATAAAATTGCTCGTTTGACGAGGCCTCAGTTTGAGAATAAGTCATTCTAGCAATCCACATTTTTAAAACAAATAACGAGTCCAACCATCCTTCGCGAATGCCGAAAGCCCGTTTCGGGCCGGTGGCGACAGGGATTAATATGGATTGGTGAGACATTTAATAAATAAATTGGATAAGATCGACAAGGTCTCAGTTTGAGAACAAGTCGTTCTAATAATCCAATACATTTTCAAAACTAAAATAAAAGCGAGCTCGACCGTCTTCGCGACCGCCGAGGCCCGTTCGGGCCGGTGGCGACAGATGGCGACTCCACTGGGGAAGCTTCGAGAGTCAGTCCCATTTAGTGACAGATTGTTTTTAACAAATAATAGTTAAAAATTACTTCGTTACCCCTTGCTTGTATGATAACATAATTTATTATATGGCTTTAATAACTGTTGTATGTTTAAATTCTCGCAATTGTTTGAAATACAAACTGTACACAAACCTTTGCACACAACAGTTCCCTCTATACCCGGGGGCATGAGTGATTAACCATAGGGAGTGGATGTTAGTACGGCCGGTTGTCGAATGGGTCTATAGGTGCCCGTAGACCGTTGTCGGAAAACATCACTCAAGGTGATAACCATGAACTTAAGTCCGACGGTGCGTTGGAGCTTTCCATCGACCTACGATGAGAGGAATTGGGTCCCTATAATGGGGGCACCTTGGGGGCCTCAGACCAAGTGAGAACAGTTAGAACCTCCTTGAATATGCACTTTTCTGCAGGAGACCCCTACCTCGTGATTCGTTCGTGACTGTTCGTGGATGAGTGAATTGTTTGTGCATTGCTTATGTGACATTGTTTGAGCATACATTGCATTTCTTTAAACATACAACATTCCTATTCTTTTAAAATAAAAATAAATAGGAATAAGGATCTTCCATTGCATGGTGTTAACATCTACCTTCATTGCATTCATATAGGTAGTTTCCCTTTTCACCCAAAAAATACAAAAAATATATAAAATAAAAAATACCCAAAAAAGGAAAAAAGGGTTATTTATCCAAACCAAGCAATACCATGCATCATCTTAGGAACATCCTAAAAACATGATAATGCTTAGTTGAATAAACACTATGCATGCATATTCAACCTCATCATCTCATATCATGCATATAGATCATGGAGAGATCTAGGAGTCATTCATACATCTCTCCTAGTAATCCATTAATAAACATTAATAAAAAGAAAGAAATAATCGATGCATATATTCAAAGAATGGATCACACGCCGTTCGTTATCGAGTTTAAGCCAACAACCGCGCCAAGCGAGCACACGTCAACTTCGTTGTTGGTAATCAAGACAAACAAAGGGGAAGGTCCAACACCATTAAGGATCACAGTTCCAAGGCCTTTCCCTTGCAAATCAAATAAGGCTGTGCCGTGGATATACGACATCCACTCTTCTGCCGACAGCGATATCTCCAACATCGCTGGACTTGGGGGCATGACTAGGAGTGGTAGGATCTACACTCCCGATGATCTTCATAACAAAGCCCCCAAGAATAAAGAAAAAGAAGAAAAGAAAACCGAGGAAAAAGAATCCGAGGAGGAGACTGACAAGCTGTTAAAATATATCCGACAGAGCGAGTACTCCATCATGGATCAACTTCATAGGACGCCAGCAAAGATTACGCTGTTGTCGTTGATCCTATGCTCCGAACTGCATCGGCAAGCTCTGTTGAAAGTCTTGAACGAAGCATATGTGTCGCATACCATCTCCCAAGACAAGTTTGAGGGAATTGTTAGCCACATCACGGCTAATGATCACCTCACTTTCACCGATGAAGAGATCCCCGCCGAGGGACCTAATCACAACAAGCCCCTACACATCTCTGAAAAGTGCAAGGAGTATCACATCGCGAAAGTCTTGGTGGATAACGGATCTTCCTTGAATGTGATGCCCAAAAGAACTCTTGATCAAGTGGCAATCAAGGGAGTCCAAATGCGCCCAAGCAACATGATCGTTCGAGCTTTCGACGGCTCTAAAAGAGAAGTGGTGGGAGAAGTCAATCTTCCAATCCAAATTGGACCCACCATCTTCAACGTCGAATTTCAAGTGATGGATATTACTCCTGCATACAGCTGTCTCCTCGGCCGACCTTGGATTCATGATGCGAAAGCTGTACCCTCTACGCTCCACCAGAAAGTCAAGTTCATAGTGGATGACAAACTGGTGACTGTACAAGCTGAAGATGACATACTCATCAGCAAGCCATCCAACATACCTTATGTGGATGCAGCAGAGGAAGCTTTGGAAACCGCCTTCCAAGCATTGGAAATTGCCAATGTTGAAACGTTTCCTCGAGAAATGAAGAAGGTAGCTCATATGCTCACAAAGAACGGATACTTGCCAGGACAAGGATTGGGCAAGTACTCCCAAGGAATCCCGGAGCTACCCATTATCAAGGACAATCCGGGGAAACAAGGGTTAGGATACAACCCTGTTAAAGATCAAAGAACGAAGAGGAATCAAGATCCTTCTCGACGTTCTTTAAGCCAGATCTTTAGGAAGGCTGGTTCACAAACGTTAAGGCCAGCTGTCGTCATCAAGTGTCCTTTTCCTTCTAATAGGGATGTGTAAATTCAGTGACTATTAGAGATCACTCCTCGGGGACAGCCCGACCCCCGAGCCTCGATAGGGCACATGTTTCCATTATGATTATAATAAAATCATTCTTCATTATTTCTTTATTGCTTCTTTTCTTGCTCGAAATAAAAATCTAAACCACGTTATTTAACCCTGTTTGAATAAACATGAATGAGGTTAAAATCATCTTGATAATAATAAACCCGCATCATTTTTATGTGGAAATGTGCATAACGACTTGGAGCACCTTTTCTTGGCCTCAATAAGTGCCGTCATGGATAAAAGAAATCCATTCAGGACAAAAATCCTAAAAAACAAAAAGCTCGGCAGGAAACCCAAAAAGGGGGCTGCACAAAAATAAGAGCAAAAGACCCGCTAGGAATCCCACAAGAGGGTGACCTAGGCAAAAATTAGGGTTACAAAATAATGAACAAAAACAAAAGCCCGCTAAGACATCACAAATGGGTGTTTTAGGCAAAAGTTAGGGCCGTCAAAGAAAAAGAATAAAAATAAATCCATGATGGTACCATCAATTGAATTCAACAAGGGGCTCAAGAAAAGCTATCCAAGTTGTCAAAGCACAATCATTAATAACAAAGATGTGCTTAACTTCATAAGTGTTTAATCGAACAAACCTAAACACAATAAGCCTACCATTGGCCAGCCATTCTTACAAAATCCATTTTTCAAAAAATAAAACAATCCCCTCTAAAACACAAACTTTTGAAAATATATCTTTTCCTTCTTTTCTCTCTTGTCCCAACGATTTTTGAATAATCTAGTGGAAACATGGAGATATAGTGGTCAATAGGAGGGTTGACACATCTTCTAAAGGAAGGGAAGGATCATTTGGTTGATGACACCAAATCCCAAAATCAAATACGCATCATTCCTCGGTTACAGAAATCGGCAAAGCACAGTCTGTCTGGAGGAATGGCAAGATCCAAACAAAGAACGCATCGATTAATTCTTTTGAAAAACTGAATCAAATAGAATTAGGTGCATCTCATTTGCATACATGCATACAGATGATAGGTGTACTAGAAGATCACTTATTCTCTGTTTATCTTAAAAAAAAAAAAAAAAAAAAAATCATAAATCAGAAAAATCCAATACGCCCGTATTGGTATTAATACGGTCGTATTGGAGTTAACGTTAAGTACAACGTTTCAACTCCAATACGGGCGTATTAAAATCCAGTATGCCCGTACTGAACCCCAATACGGTCGTATTGAATCCAATACTGTCCATATTGATTGTAAACTTTGTACATCAACGGAAAGGCCAATACGGCCGTATTGAATCCAATACGGGCCGTATTGGCGGAATTTTGCCTATAAATAAAGACTTCCCCTCCCTCATTTTACATACCTTTCTTCATTCTCCACATTCCTTGCTTGTGAGTGCATTCCTACAAAGATTATCCGAAATGGCAGAATCTTCTCGCAAAAGGCAGAGAGCCCCGGCCAGACGTGTAATGACAGATCGACACCGGGACCGGCTACAGCTTATAGAGACGTTCACCATCGAGCCGTCAAGAGTGCTCGACTTTGAGCTTCTCCAAGCAGTGGGCTTGGAGAATGATGTCAGGAACTACTTCGACGCCATAGGATGGGGATTTGTCCTTAATCCACCATCCCAGCTATATTTGACGGCCACGAAGGAATTCTTGGCTACAGTCGGCGTCACGGAGTCGACTAACAGCTATGGGGAGGATGTTTGCGCGGTGGATTTTTGGATGAATGAAGGATACCGCTCGCTGACGTTGGACGAGTTCAACGTCCAGGCAGGGTTTTTCAGCCGCACTGATCAGCTGGCATTCCGAGATGCCATATGCGAGTGGCCTGATCAGTGGACTCCGGTTGAGATGTGGAGTTTGCTCACTGGCCGACGGGATTATCATTCAGGGGTGAAGGGCTCCCGGCTCCCGACTGCTCTTAGGATCTGTCACAAGATCCTCACCAGTACTATTCATGGCAGGTCCAAGAGTCCGGAGTCGATTACACGGCCGGATCTGCTGGCCTTATATTGCATGGCCACCGGCCGGAAAGCCAATCCTGGATATTTCTTCCTCGAGCACGTGAAGAAGCTTGGGGTACGAGAGGGAGGAGAGTCCAGACAGGGGTACATCTTGGTCGCCCCACTCCTCTCACAGCTGGCGGAGACATGGGGATGTCCCGATGGTGTAGAGCCAGGGGCATTGGCGCCAAAGCTGATTGGTGCCTCCACCCTGATTAACATGAAGATCATCGCTAGATCGCCAGGAGGGGGGTTTGTGCGAGTAGATGGCCTCGAGACCTTCGACGACCTCCTCAACAACCTCGACTTTGAGGGAGGCGACGCCCCGCAGCCAGAGGCCAGCACATCACGGTCGGACAGGGGATACTTTAACGCCCGCTTCGACACACTACAGCAAAGCATTGACACGCGATTCGATGCTTTTCAGCAGAGCATCGACATGCGATTCGATGCTTTTCAGCATAGTGTCGGTACATGGCAGCAGAGTACCGATACTCGACTAGACAGCTTGGTGCAGGGTTTCGACAACCTCTCAGTCTGGCTCCATAGCCACTACCCCACTCTTCCTCAGGATCCGCCGGCCGATGAGTGAAGACCGGATTGCTTCCTTTAATTTTTATGTATTTAGTTTGATTGGGCTGTGTCCCATCTTTGATTTCTTTTGATTTCTCTCGTACAAACTTATTTTCTATTTAATGAAAATTTCCACTGTTTGATTTTAAATTCTCTAGCAATTTAAATTCTGTACAGCAAAAGCCAAAAACATAAAAAAGGCAAAATACAGAAAAAGCCAAAAACATAAAAAAGGCAAAATACAGAAAAAGCCAAATCAGAAGAAAAGGCAAAATAGAAAAAGCCGAAAATGAAAAAGGCAAGGATATAGAAAATCCAACAAAAAGATTGCACAGAATAACCGAGCCTGGAGAGGCTTGCCGAAACAATACTCATCAGTTTGTACAGAATAACTGAGCCTGGAGAGGCTTGCCGAAACAATACTCTCTCAGAATAAATGAGCCTGGAGAGGCTCGCAGAAATAATACTCCCCAGAGAAACCTCAACTCAAGCTCACGGAACAAATCCCCAGCGAGAGCTATCAAAGCAAAATCGTCAAAATCCCCAATGGAAGTACGATCTCCCAAGCAGAATATCCAAGTCAAAGGACTTAAACTTCCTCAGTGAAGATAGCTCTCCAACTCAAGTGTTGAGTGAGGCTAAGCCTGTAGAGGCTTCCTAAATAATACTCTGGGATACATAAGATCCCTCATTCCCCAATCGCCTACTCAGAGGCGTCCCTGCAAAAAAGAGAAAAATCAAAAATATCAATAAGTATTCCCCAAGCGGAATCTGGCACTCAGCCGAACACTGAACTTCAAATCCCCAGTCGCCTACTCAAGAGGCACCCCTTCAAAAGGAGAAAAAATCAAAAAGATCAATAACCATTCCCCAAGAGGAATTCGGCATTCAGCCAATCATCAAACATCAAGATAATTCACCTATTCAGAGGCACTCTTTCAAAAAAGAGAAAAAAATCGAAAAGATCAATAATCATTCCCCAAGCGGAATCCGGCTCTCAGCCTATCATTGAACATCAAGATGATCTGCCTAACAGAAGAGGCCAATCACAACCAATGACAAAATCCCCTGGCGGATAACAGCCTACACAGAGGCAACAAAATCCAAAAATTAAAAAAGAGATACCCGAATAAGGATAAACCGGGATACTCCACCAACGTCAAAGGACGTCAGCCGAACATAAGGCATCGCTCAACTCAGAGAGAAAGAGCATCTGTGTCTATACCCCAAGGAGTCAGAAATTCCCCAAGGGTACCAACAATGTAATGCAAGTTGGGGCACAGGAACCTGTGAATGACTGCACATCCCCTAGACGGATCCTTGCATTATCCAGCCCTCAGTGGCACAAAAATCAAAAACAATCGTCGAAGCAGCATCGTGGACTGCGGAGACAAAATCAACATCCAGAATCCCCAGCGGATAACAGCCTACACAGAGGCAGCAAAAAATCAGAAAATCAAAAAGAGTTACCCGAACAAGGATAACCGGGATACTCCACCAACGTCGAAAGGACGTCAGCCAATCATAAGGCACCGCTCACATCAGAAAGAGCATCTTTGTGTCTGCACCCCTAAGGAATCAGAAATTCCCCAGTGGGCACCAACTACGCAATGGAAAGTTGGGACACAAGAACCTATGAGTAACTGCACATCCCCTAGACGGATCCCTGCGTTATCCAGCCCTCAGTGGCACAAAAATCAAAAAACAACCGTCGAAGCAGCATCGTGGACTGTGGAGACAAAATCATCACAAATCCCTGGAAAGGAGATATTCACGCTACCCCCGTCGTCACAAACACGGAGGTATGCAGCTTCCGGCTCGAGCAATGAGCGAAGCTATCTCTGGAAAGGAAGTACTCACTGCTCACCGTCGTCACAAAGGTACTTAGTTTCCGGCTCGAGCAAAGAGCGAAGCTAAGCCTGGAGAGGCGGTATTCACAGCTTCCAGCTTGGGCAGCAAGCAAAGCAAAGCCTGGAGAGGCGAAACTCACACTGCTCACCGTCGTCACAAAGGTGCTTAGTTTCCGGCTCGAACAAAGAGCGAGACTAAGCCTGGAGAGGCGAAACTCACACTGCTACCGTTGTCACAAGGGTACTTAGCTTCCGGCTCGAACAAAGAGTGAAGCTAAGCCTGAAGAGGCGGTACTCACAGCTTCCAGCTTGGGCAGCAAGCAAAGCAAAACCTGGAGAGGCTACTCGACAATTTTCCACCGGAAGACGCTACAAGTCAGAAGGTCGGCGCATCACCCGGACAATTGGGTCAACTCCTTTACTTGTCAGCCGGTACACCAAAAGGCCGTCCGACTAAGTAAAGGGGGGGCAGCTGTAGACCCCTAAAATTGTCCGGGTCGGAAATAAAACTCGAAGACCCTCAAAGATCGAAGGAAAGTCAGCCAGAAGGACTCCTAGAAGACCATAGGATGGCTATCTGTAGATTTAGAGGTCTTAGAGTAGCTTAAAATAAGGAAGTGGAGGGAATGAAGCCCAATACGGCCGTACTAAACTTAATACGGCCGTATTGAAGCTTCAACACGGCCGCAGCGAACTCAATACGGTGTATTGAAGTTTCTGAAACTTCAATACGGCCGTACTGAAATCAATACGGCCGTATTGAAGCTTCAATACAGCCGCAGTGAACTCAATACGGGCGCATTGAAATTTCTGAATTTCAATACGGCCGTATTGAACTTCAATACGACCGTATTGAAGTTCAAAAATTTCAATACGGCCGTATTGATTCTGTAGCCCGTATTGCGCCTATTCCCTATAAATATGACGTCAATTGGACGTCATTCCACACTTTGACACTCAGTTTTGACTCCCTCCTTGAGTATTCTGGGGTTTTTGAGCAGTGTTTTGCCCTAGAAATCTCTCTGGGAGTCGATCCGACGAAGTTCTGGAATTTCGAGCAGTTAGCTTGGAGATTCGAACCTAGTCGAAGGGAAATCCTCCGGATTTCCATAGTCAAAATTTTATAGGAGGGAGCGAGCGGGCTTGTAGAGCGAGGGAACGCCAAAAAGCTTCCCAGTTTTACGAAATATATAAAAGCACGCTTCAAAGGTTTCTTCTTAAAGTCCTTCCTTTTACTGCTTTCTGTGTGCATATTTAAACTGTCATCATGTAGATAGTTAATTTATAATTGCTTAGAACAAATAGGGGTAATTTAGTAATTTTACACTGTTATTTTAGAAATAATCTGTCATAGGGAACCCGAAAGGGGCGCTGTGGGGTGCTAACACCTTCCCCACGCGTAACCGACTCCCTTACCCAACTCTGGTTGTAATGGCCAAAGTTGATTTATAAAATCAATTGCCTTATCCCTTTTTCCAATGTTTTGAGTAAAACATTGGTGGCGACTCCACGAACCCTCCTTTTGCGAAAACCACTAATCCATGGAGGGTCCCGCTTGGGATTAATATGGATTGGTGAGACATTTAATAAATAAATTGGATAAGATCGACAAGGTCTCAGTTTGAGAACAAGTCGTTCTAATAATCCAATACATTTTCAAAACTAAAATAAAAGCGAGCTCGACCGTCTTCGCGACCGCCGAGGCCCGTTCGGGCCGGTGGCGACAGTTATTAAGTGATTCTTTGTAGTCCACCTCCCCTTGAAAGTTCACTTTGTACACTTAGGCCTTTTCCTACCTATCTTGCACTTTGAAAACCTTTTGTGAAAACCATCTTTATAACTCACTCTTTGTGAAAACTTTTCTAACTCCTTTGAAAACAATTTGTGAAAACCTTTTCTTGATCCAAGATGAGTGATCATTCTAGTGTCCATGGTCATAATTCTCGTAGTACTAGGTCTAATGTTAGGGATGAACTTAGGGAATTGAAAGAGTACCTAAGAAAAAAAGAAGAGGAAAATATAAAAAGAGAGGAAGAATTGAGAAGAAAAGAAAAAGAGTTTGAAAGAAATAATGAAGAAATAAAAAGATTGTTTGCTAGGCTAGTTATGGGAGGAGAGGCTAGTGGTTCAAAACCAAGAGTCACTTCTCCTCAACCCTCAAGAGGAAAGGGGCATATGCATTCAAGTGTTCATGAGGAGGAAGGGCATCATACCCAACCTCCAAGTAATACCTTCTATAGTAGTCATCACAATGATGATTACTTTCAAAGACCCCCAAGGCATCATAGACATAGGGAGTCTTCCAATAGGGAACCCAACATCACTCTTCCCCCATTTCATGGCAAAGATAATGTTGAAAATTATCTAGATTGGGAAATGAAAGTGGAACAACTTTTCTCTTGCCATGGAGTGAGTGAAGATAGGAAGGTTTCTTTAGCAACCCTTAGCTTCCAAGGTCATGCTATGTATTGTTGGACCTCCTTAGAAAAAGAAAGGAGAATAAACCATGAGCCTCCAATTCAATATTGGAATGAGCTCCGTAGTGCCTTGAGAAGGAGGCATATTCCTCCATACTATGACCGAGAGCTTATGGATAAGCTTCAAAGATTGAAACAAGGGTCATCCAGTGTGGAAGAATATAGGCAATCTATGGAGTTGCTCATGATGAGGGCTGGGATTAGGGAGGAAGAGAGGACCACAATCTCTAGATTTCAAAGTGGTCTTAATCTTGAGATAAGAGACAAAGTTGAACTTCTACCTTATAGGGATTTGAATGAACTAGTTCAACTTTGTTCAAGAGTGGAGCATCAACTTACAAGAAAACCTTTTCGAAAAGAATCCACTCCCTCTTATTCCAAGAATTTTAAGAAGGAGGGCCTCTCTTCCCTACCTTATCCCAAAGAAGAAAAAGAAAAAGAAAAAGAAAAAGAAAAATCATCTTTTAAAGCACCTTCCAAAGAGTCTAAGTCAAGTGAAATCAAGTGCTTCAAGTGTCTTGGAAGAGGACATATTTCTTCCCAATGTCCTACAAAGAAAACTATGGTTTTAAAAGCCCAAGACCACTATAGTAGCCTTGATGAAGCTACTTCTTCTTCCTCTAGTAGTGAAGAAGAAGCCATAGATTCCGAGGAAGAAATTTTACCTTGTGAAGGAGACCTATTGTTGGTTAGAAGGCTCCTTAACAACCAACCTAGTGAAATTGACCAATCACAAAGAGAGAACTTGTTTCAAACAAAATGCAAGGTCTTAGAAAAGACTTGTTCTCTCATTGTCGATAGTGGGTCTACCTCTAATTGTTGTAGTACTAGATTGGTTGATAAGCTAGCCTTAACTACAAAACCTCATCCTAAACCTTACAAAATGCAATGGATCAATGAGGAAAGAGGTGTTGTAGTTAACCAACAAGCAAGCATACCAATCTCTATTGGCAATTATAAAGAAGAAGTTTTGTGTGACATAGTGCCATTAGAGGTTAGCCATGTGTTGCTTGGGAGGCCATGGAAATTTGACAAGCAAACAATCCATGATGGCCTCACAAATAATATAAGTTTCCAACACTTAGGTAAGAAGTTTGTGTGGTGTCCTCTATCACCCTCTCAAGTGAATGAGGACCAACTCAAACTAAAGGCTAAGAAAAATGATGAAGAGAAAAATAAAAACAAAAACAAAAAGAAAAGAAAAGAAAAAAAGAATTTTTCCTTTGAAGAAAAAGGGCTAGGTTCAAGTGAACCTTAACCCTTGTGCCATCCTCTTTTCTTTGGTGCCAAAGAAAGATGGCAATAGAGGATGTGCACCATTTTAGAAAGCCATCATTGAATAAAAGGCACCCAATCCCTAAGTTAGATGATTTGGTGAATGAATTGCATGGGTCAATAATTTTTAAATGGTGATGCCTCTTTGGCTCTCCCCTTTGCCCTAAGCACTTTCATTCAACAAATTGTGTACTTAAGGATTGCATAGTTAAGTTTTAATATTTTACTCCCCTAATTGTGGTTTCACTTCTTTTGAAGGATCAATGGAATTGGAAGAGCTTAAAGATTTGAGGTCAAATCCCTCTCAAGAAGGAGGGGATGATGGAGGACCACCCATGGTACTTCATGTGAAACCCATCACATGGTTCATGACTATGACCAATTTGAGTAGTATAGTATTTTATTTTTATTCTTCCAATTTTACCCTTGTATTTTGGGGTATTTTAGTCATAGGATTTATTTTCTTTGTATTTCCCATTTTACCCTTGTATTATGGGGTGCTTTAGATGATTAGGGTTTTAATTTTGGGCTAGGGTGTTACATGAGGAGGTGACGCATTTTTGGTGAGCATTGGACCTATTTTTGGTGTTAGAAAGGCTTAGGCCCAAGTGGAGGGCAAAGGTTGCATGGACTTATCATGAACCTAGAAATAGCCAATCTAACCCCTTAGATTCCATCCTTGGCCACCAAGTAGCATCTAGGGTTCATTTGACATTTCATTTAGAGTGCATTTGCCTTGTGAATTTCGGCCATGCATTGCTCCAAATGCAACCCTAGATGCCTCCCCTCCTATAAATACCCAACACCCCACCACTTGTAAAAACTTTGGATTATATGATATTGAGTGAGCCTTTTGTGCCTCAAAATCCATCCTTAGTCACTAGTTAGTTTCGGCTAACCTCCTCCTATCTCCACCCTTGGAGAATAGGAAACCTAGAGTGGCCTCCACCTACACTTGGAGTGAGCCAACTTGAGCAACCACACACCACCACCCTAAAACACCTTCACGCCTACCTCTCCTTTTTCCACCCTAATCTTCCTTTGTGTCTTCCCTTTGGTGAACAAGATCAAGGGCAAGGTCTTCCCCTTCATACTCTACGTCATCCATGGAAGGAGGAAGCCATCAGAAGGGCCACTCTTCCCTACCTTATTCCAAAGAAGAAAAAGAAAAAGAAAAAGAAAAATCATCTTTTAAAGCACCTTCCAAAGAGTCTAAGTCAAGTGAAATCAAGTGCTTCAAGTGTCTTGGAAGAGGACATATTGCTTCCCAATGTCCTACAAAGAAAACTATGGTTTTAAAAGCCCAAGACCACTATAGTAGCCTTGATGAAGCTACTTCTTCTTCCTCTAGTAGTGAAGAAGAAGCCATAGATTCTGAGGAAGAAATTTTACCTTGTGAAGGAGACCTATTGTTGGTTAGAAGGCTCCTTAACAACTAACCTAGTGAAATTGACTAATCACAAAGAGAGAACTTGTTTCAAACAAAATGCAAGGTTTTAGAAAGCACTTGTTCTCTCATTGTCGATAGTGGGTCTACCTCTAATTGTTGTAGTACTAGATTGGTTGATAAGCTAGCCTTAACTACAAAACCTCATCCTAAACCTTACAAAATGCAATGGATCAATGAGGAAAGAGGTGTTGTAGTTAACCAACAAGCAAGCATACCAATCTCTATTGGCAATTATAAAGAAGAAGTTTTGTGTGACATAGTGCCATTAGAGATTAGCCATGTCTTGCTTGGGAGGCCATGGAAATTTGACAAGCAAACAATCCATGATGGCCTCACAAATAAAATAAGTTTCCAACACTTAGGTAAGAAGTTTGAGTGGTGTCCTCTATCACCCTCTCAAGTGAATGAGGACCAACTCAAACTAAAGGCTAAGAAAGATGATAAAGAGAAAAGTATAAACAAAAACAAAAAGAAAAGAAAAGAAAAAAAGAATTTTTCCTTTAAGAAAAAGGGCTAGGTTCAAGAGAACCTTAACCCTTGTGCCATCCTCATTCTTTTGGTGCCAAAGAAAGATGGAAATAAAGGATGTGCACCAATTTAGAAAGCCATCATTGCATAAAAGGCACCCAATCCCTAAGTTAGATGATTTGGTGAATGAATTGCATAGGGCCAATAATTTTTTTTTTAAAAATGGTGATGCCTCTTTGGCTCTCTCCTTTCCCTAGCACTTCCATTTCAACAAATTGTGTACTTAAGGATTGCATAGCTAAGTTTTAGTATTTTTACTTCCCTAATTGTGGTTTCACATCTTTTGAAGGATCAATGGAATGGAAGAGCTTAAAGATTTGAGGTCAAATCCTTCTCAAGAAGGAAGGGATGATGGAAGACCATCCTTGGTACTTCACTTCATGTGAGACTCATCACATGGTTCATGGCTAGGAGTATGGAGAGATACCATGTATGGATCCATCTCCTAGACCCAATTTGAGTAGTATAGAATTTATTGCTTTATTCCAATTTTACCCTTGTACTTTGGGGTATTTTAGTCATAGGATTTATTTTACTTGTATTTCCAATTTTACCCTTGTATTTTGGGGTGTTTAGGACTTAGAATTTATTTTTCCTTGTATTTCCTATTTTACCCTTGTATTATGGGGTGCTCTAGATGATTAGGGTTTTAATTTTGGGTTAGGGTGTTAATTAGAGGGTGACACATGTTTTTGGTGTTTTTGGGTCTATTTTTGGTGTTAGAAAGGCTTAGGCCCAAGTGGAGGGCAAAGGTTGCATGGTCTTATCATGCACCTAGACATAGCCAATCTAAACCCAAAGATTCCATCCTTGGCCACCAAGTTGCATCTAGGGTTCATTTGCATTTCATTTGGAATGCATTTGCCTACTCCAAATGCAACCCTAGATGCCTCCCCTCCTATAAATACCCAACACCCCACACCTTGTAAATACTTTGGAATATATGAATTTGAGTGAGCCTTTTGTGCCTCAAATCCTCTCCTTAGTCACTAGGTCTACACGGCCTACCCCTCCTATCTCCTCCCTTGAGTGAGTTTAGGGTTCCTTGAGTGGCCTTCACCTCCACTTAGTGAAGAGAGCCAACCTAGAAGCACCCAAAACACCATCCTCCCTTCATCTCTCATATTCGCCTAAATCAACCCATTTACACCCACCTTTCTTTTGCCTCACCCTTGAAGGAACATCCACCCTTAAGGTCATCATTTTAACCTTAGCAAGGAGATTCTTCCCACCTTGGACGTCCATGATCAACCCCTTGGTGGAAGGAGTCCATCACAGGAGTTGTTGTGACCTGGGTGCTCTAGAATACTCATTACGAGCCTAAAGAGGTTGATTAAAGAATACTAGAGCCAATGAGTGAAATTGGCTGACCAGGAGTTGTCGTGACCTGGG
Organism: Cajanus cajan; assembly: GCF_000230855.2. Lineage (NCBI taxonomy): Eukaryota > Viridiplantae > Streptophyta > Magnoliopsida > Fabales > Fabaceae > Cajanus > Cajanus cajan. The sequence continues at coordinate 49,485,103 of NC_138518.1, forward strand.
TGGTCTATAATACTCACTGCGACCTAAAGAGGCTGATTAAAGAATACTAGAGCCAATGAGTGAAGTTGGCCGAGTAGGAGTGGTCATGACCTGGGTGGTCTATAATACTCATTACGAGCCTGAAGAGGTTGATCAAATAATACTAGTGCTGATGAGTGAAGTCGGCAGGCCATAAGTAGTTGATAATACTATATGTACTTCATTGAATATCTAGCGGAAACCCACAATTGAAGGAGACGGGATGCAGCTCAATTTGGGCGAACCAGTATAAAAATACTTGCACTATTTTTCATTTTTCTGACAAAATTTCCCTTAATTGTTAAATCACATTAAGAACTTCGTCCATAACTTATTCCTTACTATGATTATCTTCAGACGAAAACTACGCCTTTTAATTTATCACCCTAAGAAACAGTTTTCGTTTGAGAAATACTTTTCGTATGCAGACGATAAACTTTCATACAAAAAATTCTTTGTTGAGCAAATTTTGCAATGCTCTTTTAAGAACTCAAAATAATATTTTCACTAGACAAATAAGGAGTCCCTTGCGAAAATGTTTTAAATTTCCTTTGTTCACATTTACACATATTGAACCCACCTTCTATGTGTTTTTTATCTAACTTCAATTGGTATTAGAGCTTGACCCCTTGGGTTGAGCATCTAACAATGCAGGGGTAAAGTACGATCCATAGAAGAATGAAGGACAAACGGGAAAGCTGAAAAGCAAGAAGGATGAACAACTAGTACAGGTAAAATAGGTATCAACTCATCTACTTCAATGAAGCATGTTCTATATGTTATAGGAGTAGATCACATCTAATACACTAGGATATTAATATACTCATCGTCCATTTTAGTCTGAAACACAATAGAAAAACAAGCGTAGTAAGTCACTGCGTCTGAATATCCATCAGAGTGCAGTAAGAAATTACTACATCTAAGAATCTTCGTCTGATGAAGTGTCTAGGCTATGTGCCTTGCGTCTGAGTATTCAGTCCATGCGTCTGAAAATTCAGTCTGGCACATCTGTATTAAATGACCTTCATCATTAAATGCAGTGCAGTCGGAGACAAACATTCTCTGCATTTAAAGATTAAAACATTTAAATTAATAAAAGACAAAACCATCGTTTGGGGTTTTTATTTGAAAAGACATACCCTTTACCCTAAATTTAATGCAAGCTACAAGTTAGTCTGCACGAGGAAGACAGAAGGGCGCCACGTCATAATAATAAAATAAAAACATAAATATTTTTCTATTTCAAATCCTTATATCTTCCCTTGTACTCATCAACTTACTCGTCACACTTCATACTCTCGAGACTTAGAACTCTCAAGCTTTCTTCCTAAACTCACAAACCCTAAATCTCTCAAAACCTCTTTCACTACAATGGTTGCACAAGCTGGAGACGCTGCAACCATTATCATTCCCGCTAACATGCGCGAAGCCATTGATTGCGCTCATACCTTCTCCACGGAGGTGAAGCCAGTGATGTACCTGCAGCATCACTTTAATATTAGCCAGATGAAGGAATAGGGAATACCCATCTACGAGAACCTAGCAGACTGCGAAATCCTTGGGTACTTCAACATTAAGGAGGTCGTTTACCTTGGGCTGATAAAGATATTCTACGAAACCTTGAAGGCATCTCAAGGATCCTTCGAAGGGATAGTGCTAGGAGTAACTATCAAAGTCTCCCCTACCACCATCGCATAAGCCATTGGGTGCGAGAAGGTTGGCAACATCTACTACAAGGAGTGGATGTCTGATGCTGGTGATTTGTCCCAAGTCACCAGAGTCCTTCACAAGGAGGGTTAAGGAGGACCTATAGCCTACAACAAGTTTGACGACAAGGCTAAGGTCTATCAACAGATCCTGAACAAGTCAATCACTACAAGAAAATTGAAAAATAGTGACCGAAATTAGCGATCAAAATTTATCAGTCGCTATTTAGCGACCGATTCTGAATAATCAAATAGCGACTGATTTAGCGACCAAAATAAGTCATTACTAGAAAATTGGTCGCTATTTCGGTCCCTGCTTGATTGTCTTTCATGAACACAAAGGTTGCAACGGAACCAGCGACCAACTAGCTACTAAATTGTAAACAACGTTGCGATCGAATTAAATTTGGTCGCTAAATAAGAAATTTTGATTTTTTTAGCGATGAAATTGAATTTGGTCGCTAAATATTAGTTAAAATTAGCGAAAAAATTGAATTCGGTCGCTAAATAGTAGTTAAATTTAGTGACGAAATTGAATTTGATTGCTAAATATTAGTTAAAATTAGCAACAGAATTCTATTCGGTCGCTAAATAAAACTTAAAAAAATATATAAATTGCTTAAAAGTGATGATAATATTGTTGTTGAGTATCAATCCCATTTGCTTTTTTTACAGGAGCAAGACATTAATTTGTAATAAAAAAATATTTATATGCACTCCTACATAATTAATACCAACAGTTATTTATGTGAAAAAATATTTAGAGGCTTTTTTTTACGTTTGGATTTTTTAGGCATTTTTTTAATTAGAGTATATGAATTTTTTAAAATTTCTTATCTATTTTGATCCATATTTATAATATATATTTCTAACTTATGATAAATTTATTTTTAAATAAATTTTTATATTTAAATTTTATTGAGAGAAGAGATGTGATATCTTGAGGAAAAAATGAATTATAACATCCTCTCTCTTTCTAATAGGAAAAGTACAAATTTATTTTCTTAACTATTAGTATTTCTTTATTGTTGTGTGATAAAATTAATTATTTTAAATTATTTAACTAGAATCTTATTAATAATTTACTATATAATTTTGATATTTTTGTATAACTAATATCTGGTTTTAAACTTGATGTGAAAATATTGATATAACTAGATAAGATTTTAAATTAGTATTTTATTAATGGTTGATAATTAGAAAATTAAATAAGGATAAATACATTTTTTGAATTTTATATCTTAGCTTTAAGATGAATAAATATATTAAGTTAATTAATAATTTATTTAAAATGTTAACATTTAATTTATAAAAATTATATTTTAAAAGAGAAGGGTTATAATAACACCGGTGTAACTTTTACTAAGTATTACATCGCTCAATAACTTTATATTAAATGTGAATTTTATAAATTCAACCGTTAGATTGAAAAATTTTTACTCTTAGATCATATATACAAAATGTTATATGAATTCAAGATTATTTGATACTTCATTCTTGTAAAACAAAATTGACGTAATATATACATTTCAAATAAAATATGAGTACTTTGATTAGTTTCAAGTTGTTGTTCAATTTTAACAAAACTTGATATAAACATATAAAGTAATATGAACTTTCAATCTAATGGTTGGATTTACAAAATTCACATTTAATATAAAGTTATTGAGTGTGTAATACTTAGTAAAAGTTATACCAGTGTTATTATAATCCTTCTTATTTTAAAATATATAAATTATTACTTAAACTTTTAAATTTATAATAAATAATTTAAATTGTATCTTAATATTAATTTTAAATAGAAATAAGTAGATTGTTAATTATAAAAGTAAGTATATATATAAATAAAGATTAATTAAATATAATATAATTATTATTTGTAATATAATTATTATATATATTATTATATATTTATAACAGTCTGGATACACCAAAATGAGAAGGATCCAAAGATAATATAAGTACGAGATTGGATAGTTGATGATGACTTTAAATGAATTAATTTGTACTACTTATACTAACAACATGCATCTATTTTTCAGTAGCTTATCTCATCTAAATTTCACAGTTAAGCGTGCTTGACTTGAAGTAATATAGGGATGGGTTTCCAGAAATTGTGTAATTAAGGACAAAACATGCTAAAAAGTTAAGTATGGTGAAATAGAATCCTTGAGAGGCCAAATTTGAGTGGTTCATAGCGATCAAATTTGCGACGTCTATAAAATTTAATAAAATAAAAAATAAATACTTAGTGATCGATTTATTCGGTCACTAATTTGGTCACATACACTTCAGCGACCAAAATCATTGCAACGATTTTGCAACCTAAAGTTTTGGTTGCTAAACAGCGATCGAAAATTTTTCCGTTGCTAAACAGCTTTGAGACCAGGGTTTTAACGACTGCTTAAATTTAGTCGCCTAAGGTAAATAGCAACCGATTTTAACAATTTAGCGACCAATTTTGGTGGTCGCTAAATGCCATATTTTTTGTAGTGAATCCTTCACAAGGTAGGCGGCAAGGACAATGTCTTAGATATGCACAAGTTGTGTCTGTTCCAGATGGAACTGCCTTCAACCTACCACAAGTACTCTTTCAGCACTCGAGAGGGTGCTTGAAAGACTGCAAGGATTTCGTGGTTCGCACCATGCTTCTAAACAAAATCCTCTAGGATCACAATGTCTACCACACCTTCTTCACGCTTGAAGAAGAGGACAAGTAGAGGATCATGGCAATGGGGAGGCACAAGAGACTCAACCCCATTGTCTTTGGGAAGGCTAACCTGGGGAAGATGCCTATAAGCTACACCATCCCTGAACCCACGGTGGCCTTAAAGGTCAAGAAGGAGATTGGAGGAGAACAACTGGTGACGCGCTCAACTAGGAAGCGTCAATCCTCTTCGTCTCCCAAGGAAGATGAATCTGTGGTTGTTGCTGCACAACCAACAAAGAGGAGAATAGTTCTTCAAGATGAAGACTTTGCATCTGATGTTAAGGACAGCCAACCCATCGGGAAGGCTTTGAAAAGAAAGGCTCTACTACCTCCTCTCGCACCACCTCACCCTAGAAAGAAAAGGGTTATAAAGCTAGCATCAAAAATGGTTGCTGAACCTACAGCTGAAGTCATCGTCCCTTCAGCTAAGACGGAAATTCCTGTGGATGTTCCTTCTCCTCTCGTCACTGTAAATTCCCCATCTGTAAGTGTCATTCCTATACCTTCCTTTCTTTCAACCTCTTGTAAACCTTATCTGATCCTAAATTTCCTTACAGGTTATCCTTGTAAATACTGTGGCATTAAGGAAAAGAAAGAGGATAATCAGAGCCGATCGTCTGATTGTGCCTTGAAGGCCTCTTCCCTCTTCCTCAATAAGGCAACCAATAAACCCACTAATTCCAGAAGGGATAAGCCCAGAGATAGATTTATACTCCATCGTTTTTAATGGTGCATCTAACCCTGAAGGAAAGGCTGAATTGTTTCAAAACGTCCAACTCACTACAAATAAGGACGTGATAAAGAAGAATAAAGTTGGTCTGCGTCCAAAGCCATGTCCATACATCATTGATAGAACAATCAGTGTGCTTTGTGAACTTTACCCCATCAACTAGGCTGGGCACTATGTGTTGCAGAAGACCACTAAGCGTGCTCTGGGGTACTACAGACCAGTGTACTCTTTGGTTGGAAGAAGGCTCTACCATACTGGACGCTTCAAGAAACCCTCTACGCGACTCGCAAGGGAATCCGCATAAGTATGAAGCCATTCTGTCTAACAAGCCAACATTTGGACCAGAGTACTACTACTTGGAGCAACCTCCTCCTCCAGCTCTAGTCTCCATGCTTGCACGTCCACCTGCCCTCGGACTCAAGCAAAAGTCTCCTCCCTTCTTTCCATAAAAGGCTAAAGATCAGTCCAGATGTCATTCATCTACGTACTATCTTCTGAAGCACTTCCTAGCACTTACTGTCACTGACCCTCACGGTCAAACAGTTGAAGAAGAAGCATCTCCACTCTGCCAAGAAGAATTCCATACGCTGGTGTGCAAATACGAGGAAGGTGAATATAAGTGCATGCCTTATTGCCTAGACATTCCCTTCTCTCCGTCTAAGGCCTACCTAGAACTCCCACCAGGTACCATCATAACTCTTCCTCAACCCACATTCAAGAGGAAGATTTACCCAAAAGGTGTGATTAAGTCCAAAACCGCATGGACTCCACCACAGGGAACTCAGTATCCCATCCTTCCACTACACCAACAACCATCCTCCTCACCACCCAAACGTAAAAATAAAACTCCAACCACCACAACCATTCATCTAAGAAAGCTTCCACTCCCTCTACCAAAGGTAGAGTTCTTTCAATCACCAAACAAATTCATACCTATAGATATCGGTCATTTTCGCTTATTCCAATACAACTATACTTACCTCCTTCCCTATACACCAACCAAGATACCCCTATTTTCATTTACCCAGATCGCATCTACCCTCGTCTTCCTCCAATCGATCAAAACAAGATGAAGGACCATACACTTCATCTCGGACCAATGCCTAAACCATCAAGGGTTGAGGTTCGTCATTTTCTAGGAGCAAGCTCAACCAAGCAACAGGACCTTGACAATGCACTTCAAAGCACTAAAAATGATGCTTAAAAGGTATATCAGAACTTCATGCACAAGTGCACTTAGGAGGCAAGTTCGTCTGGTCTCTCAAACGAAGAAAAGGCAAAGATGCTCATGTTGCATGGGTATCGCTAGATGACTCCATGCAAACTGATGCATTTCTCTAACACCTTTGCTGCCTTTCTTCGGAGAAGAAGACGTGAGCCAGACCTTGATGCTCTCAACAAGGAGTATTTCATTCATTATGCACTCTTCAACCTAGATCTCTACAAGGATGAATGGAAAGCCATCATAGATGCATGGTACAAATCTCCTATCTACGACTGGTGTAAGGACATTCCCCCATGGAAACAAGGCATGCCTATGCCTTCGGATATTCCTTCAGAAATTGCACAGTCAGAATCGTTTAAGCCTATCTCCGCTAAGCCAATTTCTGCGTCTGCCCCTCTTGGGGAACTTCCAGCTTCATCTGAACCTGAACAACAATATGTCTCTATAGAGACATTGAACAAGTTTAAAGCAGATCTGTACAACAAGTTGGATCGTCTATTCGATTTGATGGCTTCTAAGCTCTCCAAGGATCCACCTCCATCTTCTTGATCAAATTGAGGAAACTAGATTAGGGATAGCTAAGTTAGGGGGAGAATAACTGGATGCATTCTCTGTTTTATATATAAACTCTTCTCGTTGTAATCATTTCTTATTCCAATACAATATACATGTTTCATTCAAGTCATTATCTTCATATATGACATGCTCTGATGAATGTTGTGATATCCATGCTCTGGTCAATGTTACGATGTTGCTATGTATGATCTTGCTCGGTATCTCGCTTGTTATGATAATTATCTTGGTATAAATTTTCTCTTAAGCGATTCTTCTAATTATTTTAAATGATTACAAAGGGGGAGAAATAGAAAAGAATTTGATCAAATATAATATAACGAATCAAAAACAACAAAGAAATAATCTAGTAAGGGGGAGAGCATATACAAATGGGGATAATTGTAGTAAATTGATAACATGCGAAATTGCTATGAACTACGAAAACAACTAAGAATTACTCTGATTTAGTTTTATCTGAAAAAATTTGATCAATTATATTTTTCATCATCAAAAAGGGGGTGATTGTCAAGTCAAACGAAGCAATTCACAACAAGGTTTTGAATGAGACAAATATAATACATGTTGTTATTTCTAACAATTTTCTTAGTATTTCAGAAAAACATAAGTACAAGAAGTTTGAAGAATAGAGTATGTGCATGTGCCAGAAAAAGAAGAAGAAAAGTTTCAAGCCAGACGAAAAGATAGCAAATACAAGATGAAAGCTTCAAATATTAGATGAACATGAGTCAAGGCAATGCAAAGATTCAAGGATTAGACGAAACAAAAGAAAAATGATAGACAGAATATGAAATGTGCGCCAAACGATAATGAATCAAATATCAGACGAAGGTGTGTCAAGCACAACCTAGAGCGCAACAAAAGAGCCTAGACGAAGGCTGGTCAAAGGTCAGAAGAAAGTCAACTAAATATCAGACAAAGGGCAGCATAGACTGATAAGTGTTCCAAACAGAAATAAAGTCTGTCCATCTACAATATTGACCAGACCCAAAGGAAATCAAAGCATAAATGTCAAATGATCAAACAAAGATCAAATCTTGAGATGAAAATGGATTATCAGACGCAGACGAAGAATGCCATGAAAGCATTCAAAGTATCAAGTCTCAAAGGACAACTCAGGCATCATCTACGATCATTTAAATCACTACTATAAGACATGCTATCTACATCGGTTCTTTAACATCATCTACATCAGTTCTAAAATCGATGTAGAAAAGAGTGACGTAGTAAATGTATACAATTTTACATCGTTTTTAAAATCGATGTAGAATGGTCATAAATCTCCATCGGTTCTTCTTATAGCTGATGTAAATTTGTATGCAAATCTACATTGGTTCTTATTATAACCGATGTAAATCTATATGCAATTCTACATCAGTTTATTGCATAACCGATGTAAATCTATATGCAATTCACCTTTTTATATTCTGCTTTTTGTTCTGCATCAACACATTATAATCATGCACCAATATAACCTATGCTTAATAAAACCATAACATGGAAGTTACATGTTACAGTTCCTAATTTTAAAAAACCAAAAATAAAATATACTTAAATTGATAGCCTTACACATGTACTAGCAACAATTTCACAATGCAAAATTATCACTACCATTACAGCTTCAGTTTGCAGATGACGATGGGTATTTGGCCAGTAAAGATGCCAACAAACTATTGAAGTTGTTACGTGCACAGGTGCTATTGGGGTTCCACTTTTCTCCTTAGTAGTATTACTAATTATAGTTGATGAGTTTGATAGTCCCTGTTGAGCCTGCAAAACTCGAGAAGTTCAATGTGGTTTTTTTCTTATCAACAAATGTTAGTAATTAGTATGTTATGTTAGCTATGGGAATTCGAACCTGCTCTCCTTATCACTCTAGTTCAATGTCAATATTACATGAATATTACTATGAATGTTGGATAGTAAAGCAGTGGCAATACCTTTGGCTTTGATTTTGACTTCTTGCCTTGAGATCCTTGCCCATTTAATGCTAATTTTAATGAAGGTAATAATAAAACAACAGTAAGCATTTCTAATATAGGAGAATATGTAGCACTTAATAGTAACACTTACATCTGAAAGACATAATGCCTGATTCATTTGTTTTGGATTTGTATTAGTCTCGTTAGTCATTACAAGGCAGATATGTAATATCTAGAGGGAAAAAAAGTTGTAAAAAAGTTCACTATTTAGTTTTAGACATATAATATTCTAGTTTATAAAAATGTGAAGTCAATACCACTTTCCTCGAAGGGATGGCAAATTCTATAAACACAATAATTATCTATTACAATTTCACAGTTGAAGAATTAATTTGGGCTTCTCTTGACATAACAAAAATTTATTTTACTGCATGAAAGGTATGGTTAATTCCTAAGAACACTCTAATTCTACCTCTTACAACTTCACAGTTGAAGCATTAAATTGGGCTTCCATTCTCCTGACTTTAAACAGAAATAAGCGATGAAAAATAAGAAATTATTTCTTCAAAATAAGCTGAACCAAACAAACATTTAATGTTTTAAACCGAACTGGTCTCAATATCAAGCGAAAAATTGAGAGAGCCAATAAGAAATGGAAGTTCAGGTTTAAATTGGCAACACAACACTGCAACAATATTTAGCATGAGTTGAAGGCTAACTAGAGAGTGAACCGAAAAAAAAAACTAAAATCTAAACTTGGAGTCTTAAAATCATACTGCTCCTCAGCAACAGCCTTCGCTCGTCAATCAACAACTTCAAATAAACCTAGTCAAACAAAAATAAAATAGAGTTTCTACAAGATTTATATCGAGCAGTGCGACCAACTCTATGTATGTACGAAGCTACATTTTCAGGACAATCCACCTACATGTGCAACAGAAAAGCAAGACTCAGACCATAAAACAAGCCTTTTGTTTCTAAAACCCCACCTCAATGCCCTATGACTTGCTCCAAAATAGGAAACAACAAGCAGGAGACTCACATGAACAACCCAATCAACTGCCTTATTAAAATCAAGGCCTCTTGCTGCCACATCAGTTGAGAAGAGAACTGAGCGCTTCTCGCAAAACTCAGAATATATTGCCATTCTTCTTTCCTGTTTCATCCTCCCATGAAGGCACTTCAATGCAATGCCAGGGTGCAGTTTCTTAAATGTTTCAAAGACAAATTTTACCTATTAAGAAGGGATGTGAAAGTTATGGGAGATAGTCAAGCTTGACCCGTAATTTTAACCAAAAAAAACACACATATTGAATCAACTCAATCAAGTAATCAACAAAAATCCTTTTAAACCAAAATAATTTCCCTATTTACATGTAAGAATTATGAACAATTCATCCTAAAAATCCCTTAAAAACATTTTCATTACACTAACATGGATCAGCACAACAGAAAACCTAACAGAAGTTCTGTGTGCGTAGACTACATCATGTGCAGTCACATACAATAATGCAATAATTTACTTGGTCATTGAATATGAAACTAATTAACCGACTTTCAAGTTTCAATGATCAAATTAAATTAAAACATCACATTCCCTCAAACTGCACAAAAAAAAATCAGATACATAGCATAAAATAATTTAAATTAACACACAGGACTGTCAAATTTTAATAGAGACAACTATTCATTCTACAAAAAAAAAATCCTTATGGAGACTTTAGCCATTTGGGATCCAACCTATGCGCTTTCTCAAAGGCGTAAAAATGGCCTACAAGATCAACAAACAATATCATAAGAAATTTGGATAACAAAAAAGGAAAGAAAGAAATAGAAAGAGAAGAAAGAAACATACAGAGATAAGCAACCCTGGGATGAGTCTTTTCGACTTTGTTAGCGACACAAAGAATGGGCACAATCTCGATGAGAGACGAAGGCACGACCTCACTTTCAATGACAGAATCTCCCAAATTCCCTGCAATTTGCGTCCACATGATCCGCTTGGGCGGCGACGCCTCCGAAGACGGTCCTGCGCCTCCCCTCGAGGAAGACATTTTGACGAGACTCTTTCTCTCTCTGTCAAACTACTCGAACAAAAGAAGAACAATGAAAAAACAGGATTTAGGGTTCCCCCACACCGCTTGCACAAAATTCTTTGCACAAGAAGATGATGCTTCGAGAAAGGGATCTTCGGGGGGAAATGGCTTGCGCAACTCACCAAACAAAGGAAACAAGATACTTCGAGAGAGGGTTCTTCGTGGGGAAATGGCGATTAAACAATGGCTGGGTCGCGCACACTCTGTACGTGTTGAACAAGATGTTAGCTTGAACGGAATGTTTTCGTGGAGAAAGAGCTTCCATGCGAGGTAGGATATTCGTCTCTATACTACATCGGTTATTTTAAAAACCGATGTAGATCTACTTGTAAATATTTACAAAATTGCCACCACAAATTTAAATCTACATCGGTCCAATTAAAAATGATGTAAAATGCTCAATAATTACATCAGTTTTGTACATAACCGATGTAAATTTGCTTTACATTCAACTCATATTTACGAATATGCCACCGTATCCAATTTTTACATCGGTTCTACCTAAACCGATGTAGAATTGACGATGTTGAACAGTACTTTCTCGTAGTGAATGCTCTCAACATGATCGCGTGATTAAAGAAAGAGAAGAAGAAGAAGAAAAACACGCAAAAGTAAAAGCATGCATGTGTTAGAAAAAGTACATTACTTTTTCAGATAAGGACAATGCTCTGCAGCTACGATGATCGGAAAAGGACAAAAAGTTCTTACGTCTCAGTTAAACTTAGACACAGTAACTAACAAATGAAGAAGACTTCACGCAATGTCTATACATATGAAGCAACATTTAATGCAAGATCTTGAGCATTAAATGAGAAGATCAAACTAGTCATTGTCGCAACCCGAAAATTTCCGATCTCGCGACCTATGGTTTAGACATCCTTTTAAAAGTCTCATCAATTAAGGAATGCCCAGACACCAGACTAATCCTTAATTAATGGTTTTGAAAATAGGTTCTATGGAGTCGCCACCAATGTTTTACTCAAAACATTGGAAAAAGAAAAGGTTTTTAAAAGTCCAATAATGGTCTTGATACCCAGAATTGGGTTTGGGGGTCGGTTACGTGTAGGGAAGGTATTAAGCACCCCTACAGCGCCCTAAATCGGTACCCTATGATGAAGTTAACGTAATAAGAAATAATAAATTAAATATTAGATCCCCTTTTATTAATAATTATTTACATGCTTAAAAATTAAATTACACAATTAATTCTAAAATATCTAAATGATTGCTTTTATTATAAACAATATTTATTAAAAATAAGAAATAAAATAAAGAGAAGAAAATTGACTGAAATACCTCTTGAATGAGCTCTATTGGATCTTCAAAAAAGGTGCTTTGTGGCAACCCTTCACACTACAATGCCTCACAAAATCTCAAGAAATACAAAAGAGAGGGGAAGAGAGAAAAAGAGAGAAATTTTGAGCTATAGGAAGCCTGGACGAAATTTCGGAGTCTGGAGAATTGAGCCCCAGCCGTCTATTTATAGACTTTAGAAGGGGTCCAGAACGGCCCGTTCCAAAATCGGAACGGCCCGTTCTGGATATGGCCGTTGTGCCTTAATTTGGACCCTGGAACGGCCCGTTCTGGTGTACAAGTTTAGCCCACTTTTAGGAGACTGGAACGGCCCGTTCCAACTGGAACGGCCCGTTCCAGTTTATAAATCATAGGCTTTTTAGGAGCCTTGGAACGGCCCGTTCCAATTCGAGAACGGCCCGTTCCAGACTTGGGAACGGCCCGTTCTGATTTTGGAACGGCCCGTTCCGGGTCACTAAAAATGGCTAATTTGGGATTTTGGCCCCCTAACGTCCTATCTTGTTGTTTTGTGCCTCCCGGACGAAATTGGGTGTCTACAGCTGCCCCTCTTTACTTGTCCTTTGGAATAGCTATGTGTTGCTTTTTCGAAGGCAAGTAAAGACGTAGACATTTCGTCCGGGTCTTCTCTTTGTCTCTGTGTGATGCTTCTACGTTGCTTCTCTTGGATAGATGTATTTGCTCGTATCATTACCCTTTAGAGCATTTGCATACTATTGGGTAACAAGGCTGACAAACTGTACACCTGATCTTTAGTCTTCGAGTAGAAGCTCCATTGTTTCTCTTGTGATAGTGAGGTGAAAATTCAGATCTTCACTCTTGTTTTGACAATAGATACCTTCACGTTGTTTCCTTCGGGTAGACGGTGTTCCCTATATCCTTGCCCCTTGGAGCAACTGAGTGTTGGATTGTATTCTCTATTGGGTGTCAAGGATGGTGAACCGAAACATCTAGGCTTCAAGATCCATGTGAATGCCCTATGTCGCTTGTTATGTCCGAATCTTCTCCTTTACTTCAGCAGTGTAGATGCCCCCACACCATTTTCTTCGGGTAGATGGTGTTTACCTGTATCCTTGTCCCTAAGAGCAACTGAGTGTTGGTTTATATGCTCCGTCGGGTGATAAGGATTGTAAACCGAAACATCTAGGCTTCTAGTCTTGATGTAGATGCTTCCTACTGCTTCTGCTTGTCTCATGGTAGTGTGTTTCTTTATTTGTGGCTTGTTAAAGAGGGAGTATATTATGAGCTCAGCCTCTCCAGGCTAGACTGATATTTAGGACTTCAGTCGGCCCACTACTAGTTTTGGGGTCTAGCAACCCTTACCGATCTTGTACTAGTTTTGGGGATCTAGCAACCCTTACTAATCTTGTACTAGTTTTAGGGATCTAGCAACCCTTACCGATCTTGTACTAGTTTTAGGGATCTAGCAACCCTTACTGATCTTGTACTAGTTTTGGGGATCTAGCAACCCTTACTGATCTTGTACTAATTTTGAGGATCTAGCAACCTTTTCTGATCTTGTACTAGTTTTAGGGATCTAGCAACCCTTACTGATCTTGTACTAGTTTTGGGGATCTAGCAACCCTTACTGATCTTGTACTAGTTTTAGGGATCTAGCAACCCTTACTGATCTTGTACTTGATGTTTTCTTGTTGGTGTTGTGAGATGAAAGATTGCCCCTAAGTGAATGGGCGGGAGATGTTCGATGACAGGGATTCTAGTGTTGCCCCTGTCATGTGAGTATTATGATGCCTCTCCAGGCGTCTTCATTGTGGGATGGTTGGTAAGAGTTTGCTCTTGTCAAGGTGAGTATTGTAATGCCTCTCCAGGCGTTCTGCTGGTGCTGATGATGTGATTGCCCCCTGACGAGGATTGTTGGTAAGTGGTGCCCTTGTGCCGGTGGGCAAAGGAGTAGATGGTTGACAGAGATTCTGGTGTTGTCCCTGCCATGTGAGTATTGTGATGCCTCTCCAGGCGCTTGCTTGTGGTAGATTTTTTTGAATTTTATTTTTTGTTTAGCTTCGACTTTTTCATATTTGAAGCTTGCCTTTTCCTATGATTTTCTTAAATGTTTCGGCTTTTTCAACATGTACGAAGCTTGCCTTTTTCTGCTTTTTTTTTTATGCTTCGGCTTTTTCAACATGTACGAAGCTTGCCTTTTTCTCATGTTGTTGCTGTTGCTCTTTATTGTCATCATTGGTAGAGGGATCTATTTCATGATGATGTTATTTGCTGAATCTTTATTGATGAGTATTATTTTGGAAGTCACTCCTGGCTTTGGTTAGGAAGTCATTCCTGGTCTTGGCATTCTCTTGGATCATCCTTCATTCAATTAAGGAGTAGGGCGCGATGGCCTCTTCATGCTTATAAGTCTGCTTATTTGGTTGATTCTATTCCACTATTGATATGTCTTTGCTTAGTGGGCACATAGAATCACTTCATGTTGTCGTTTGCCACTGCTTGGCTCATGCTCGGCTATTTTGCTTTGACGAGTGTTTCCTGATGGCTCCTTCTAACCCATAACAAGTAGAATGCATGGATGCATGGATGCAAAGAAAATGCAAGACAAGAATGATTCTTTTATTTTTTTGTGTAACGCCCTTCCATATGCCCCTAACTTATGTGCATGCGATACAGTTTATGCTTGTGTTTGTTCCTAAAGATGCAATTCATTTTTTTTATATCGGGAAATTAACCTGTACGTGTTAAGGTTAATGATGACGATTCCTTTTCATTCATGTCGTTTATGATCATTGTTGGGATATGTTCTTTTGAACACAAGGTTCCAGTGGCTCCTCAATTATCAATGTGTAGTCAAGCGTCTCCCAACTCCGTTCAGGGACGTCTCGATCTTTCCTCTGTAAGTATTCACTGTGCATTCTCCGTGTATATTTTTGGTACCATTTTAATGCCATAAGGGTCAAGCGAAAAGAAAGAAGGGATGTTTGTATTTTTTCAAAAGATTGTTAGAAGGGATTTTTTTTCAAAAAGGGGTTTTTAGAAGAATGGCTGGCCAAGGTGGGCTTTAGTGTTTATGGCTATTAAACAAGGCATATTTGTTGCAAAGAAGCTATCATTGTGTTTTAGCCTTTTTGGAAAGTGGAGTGATGACTCGGGGTTGCGTTTTGTTTAGATGATCCCCTAAGCTGCCTTTCGGTTTTCAACTCAGGTTGCTGCTTTAACGTCCTAACTTTTGCCTAGGTCACTTGAGATGTGTTTCCTAGCGGACATTTTTCTTTTGATCTTTTCTTTTGCCTAGGTTACCCAATTTTGTTTGTGGGTTTCCTAGCAGATCTTGCCCTAACTTTTGCGCAGCCCCCTTAGTGGGTTTCCTGCCGGGCCTTCTTTTTCGCAGCATTTGTGTGGGACGACTTTATTTTTATTGAACCCTAGTCATGTTTGGTTTTCTGATTGTTCTTTTGTTATCCTTTCCATGCTATTATCGAGTAACATCTTTGTCGCAAATATATTTTGTTTATTAAGGGTTGATGGATGAGGCCTAGAGTGAATATTTTAAAGGGAGAAGAGAAACGAAAGAGTGTTATGGCATTTAAAACAATACTTCCAATTTACACGTGCCCCTTTAACAAAGCTCGAAGGCCCGGGCATGCCCCGAGTTCGTGATTCATACACAGAGAGATTAACTGAGGTTGCCCCCTAGAGAGGCATGGTTGACGATTGGTTGAACTACATTAGGAATGCATTCCCACTTGCTTGAATGTGGGTGTTTCGACTTCGGAGTGAAACCTTTATGAATTCTTGCTTTCTAAAGGGAATACTCAAGCCGCCTTTCAGTTTTCAACTCAAGTAGGCATTATTTTCTTTTATTTTTATGTATCCCTAACTTTTGCATAAGACGTATCCTATCGGGATTTTGATTCTTTTTCTTTACCCTAATTTTTGCCTAGGACACCCTTTACAGGTTTTCATCCTAGCGGGTTTTTGTCATGCAATGCCTTTATTCTTCAATTGAGTTTTGTTGTAATTCCCTAGAAGCAAGGATTCATTCATTCTTTATTGTTCCTCCTATCCCAACAGTTGTCATTTTCTCATGGGGAACTCTCGGTGTTTGAATCGTCAATTTGGGCCTGTTATGCCCCCTAGTCTTCTTGCACAATCACTGGTTTTTTAAGTGCTTTCAATTTGATGTATTGAGTTTGCACTTGATTACCAGTGATCTCGTTATTTGATTAACACGCACAAGTTAGGTTTCCCTTTTTATTCTTATTTATTATTTACAAGGAAGACATATTATCTATATGAAGTGCAAAATAGGATGCAAAGATGATTGAGAAATTCAACAAATATCATTCTTATTGATTTATTTGTTTAGAGAACATTCTTTGTACAAATCTTTTGGTGCACTTTGATGATGTTGTTGCAAGCTACAGAAGCTCACGCTTGAATGATGTCCCTATAGACATGCTTGCTCGGTCGTTGATTTGTAATTAGTCTTCGTTTCTTCTCAGATTCTCTTCTTGCTATTCCCATCAGAAATAACCGTCAATAGGATCTTCGGGTTCACCACTATTTTGATTATTGCCAACATTTTTATCTTTTTTTTTTACTAAAGAGAAATGATGCATGATGCATGATTTTTGCTATATATTTATCCTTTTTTTTTTAAATAAACTATCCTATATGATGCTTTGAAGTTTGGGTATATAGAAGGGAGTTAAAATTTTATCATATTTTTTATTAATATTTATTTGTTTGTAATTCTTATCCATTTGAAATAAATAAACACAAACAAATGCAACACACATATGCTCAAACAAATATACACATGCGAACAATCATGTTTAAATTCTTGGTCTGTGGTCCCTGCAAGAAAAGTGCATTGTATAGGATAGTTCTAATCTCACTGGTCTTAAGGCCCCCAAGGTGCCCCCATTATAGGGACCCAGTATCTCTGTCGCCGTCACCTGGCAAACTCTAAGGTCTGTCTCAGTATTTCGGGCTAGAGTAACCGGTTATCACCTTGAGTGTGATTTCTGACAAGGCTCGCAGGCTCCAAGGCCAAACTTGGGCCGGTCGTACGTCAACCACCCCCTATGTTTATTACCCTCATGCCCCCGGGTGTAGGGGGAACTGTTGTGTGCAACGGATTGTGTACAATTTTTATTTCAAACAAATGCTGAATTTAAACGGGCAAAAAAATATTAAAGCCAAACAAATAAAGCAAACAAAGTAAAGGGGAAAAATATTTAAATTATTATTTTTATTTTATTAACTTCATCCATTAAATGGGCCTGACCCTCTTTAAACGTCCCCAGTGGAGTCTCCATCTGTCGCAACCCGAAAATTTCCGATCTCGCGACCTATGGTTTAGACATCCTTTTAAAAGTCTCATCAATTAAGGAATGCCCAGACACCAGACTAATCCTTAATTAATGGTTTTGAAAATAGGTTTTATGGAGTCGCCACCAATGTTTTACTCAAAACATTGGAAAAAGAAAAGGTTTTTAAAAGTCCAATAATGGTCTTGATAACCAGAATTGGGTTCGGGGGTCGGTTACGTGTAGGGAAGGTATTAAGCACCCCTACAGCGCCCTAAATCGGTACCCTATGATGAAGTTAACGTAATAAGAAATAATAAATTAAATATTAGATCCCCTTTTATTAATAATTATTTACATACTTAAAAATTAAATTACACAATTAATCCTAAAATATCTACATGATTGCTTTTATTATAAACAATATTTATTAAAAATAAGAAATAAAATAAAGAGAAGAAAATTGACTGAAATACCTCTTGAATGAGCTCTATTGGATCTTCAAAAAAAATGCTTTGTGGCAACCCTTCACACTACAATGCCTCACAAAATCTCAAGAAATACAAAAGAGATGGGAAGAGAGAAAAAGAGAGAATTTTCGAGCTATAGGAAGCCTGGACGAAATTTCAGAGTCCGGAGAAATGAGCCCCAGCCGTCTATTTATAGACTTTAGAAGGGGTCCAGAACGGCCCGTTCCAAAATCGGAACGGCCCGTTCTGGATATGGCCGTTGTGCCTTAATTTGGACCCTGGAACAGCCCGTTCTGAAACCAGAACGGCCCATTCCGGGGAACCAGAATGGCCCGTTCTGGTGTACAAGTTTAGCCCACTTTTAGGAGACTAGAACGGCCCGTTCCAGTTTATAAATCATAGGCTTTTTAGGAGCCTTGGAACGGCCCGTTCCAATTCGAGAACGGCCCGTTCCAGACTTGGGAACGGCCCGTTCCGATTTTGGAACGGCCCGTTCCGGGTCACTAAAAATGGCTAATTTGGGATTTTGGCCCCCTAACGTCCTATCTTGTTGTTTTGTGCCTCCCGGACGAAATTGGGTGTCTACAGTCATGAAGGACTACATCCCTTCAACGGACACTTGCAACGGGCAACTTTTGCAAGACTATATATAGATCATCACTTCAAACCTTAAAAGGTTGGCTTTTGTGAAGATAAGCAAAGAGTGATATCAAGCCCATGAAGCAACAAAATCAGAGACAAAGCGTACAAAGTTAAATGTACCATAGTGTATTTATCTCTGTAGACTAAGGAGTTTTAAGTGCAACTTAGGAACATGAACCTTAGTGAGTGTGTTCATCTTTGTATCCTCTTTGTGAGAGTAAACCAAACACTCAAACCAAACCATATATTCATCATTTGTAAAGCCTGAAGAGGCTAGGAAAAGAATACTTGTAAAAGCCTGGAGAGGCTTGTCAAAAATACTCACTGAGTTAGAAGTGGCTGAACAAAGAGTACTAGCACTAATGGTAAAGTTAGCGGGCCAAGAGTTGTTTGACAATACTCAATGAGAACCAGAAGTGGCTGATCAAAGAATACTAGCGTCAACGAGTGAAGTTGACAAACCAGGAGTGGTTGAGAATACTTGGGACTAGGAATGGTCGTGACCTGGGTGGTCTAGAATACTCACTATGAGCTTGATTAAAGAAACTAGAGCCAATGAGTGAAGATGGCTGACCAGGAGTGGTCGTGACCTGGGTGGTCTATAATACTCACTACGAGTCTGAAGAGGTTGATTAAAGAATACTAGAGCCAATGAGTGAAGATGGTCAATCAAGAGTGGTCGTGGCCTAGGTGGTGTATAATACTCACTACGAGCTTGAAGAGGTTGATCAAATAATACTAGAGATGATGAGTGAAGTCGGCGGGCTAGAAGTGGTCGATAATACTATGTACTTCATTGAATATCTAGTGGAACCCCTCAATTGAAGGAGATTGGACGTAGCTCATTTTGGGTGAACCAGTATAAATATACTTGCACTATTTTTCATATTTTAGACACAATTTCCCTTAACTGTTAAATCACATTGAGAACTTTGTCCATAACTTATTCCTTACTATAATTATCTTCAGACGAAAACCACACCTTTTAATTTATCATCCTAATAAGAAATAGTTTTTGTTTAAGAAATACTTTTCGTATGTAGACGATAAACTTTCAAACGAAAAATTCTTTGTTGAGTAAATTCTATAATGCTCTTTTAAGAACTCAAAATAATATTTTCACTGGACAAAGAACGAGTCCTTTGCAAAAACGTTTTTAAATTTCCTTTGTTCACACTTACACATATTCAACACCCCCTTCTATGTGTTTTTCATCTAACTTCAAATGGTGGTGCCTTTTTTGTGGTTTTACCTCATATGTTGGGGGTGAAAATAACCCTACAATTAGAACTTATTACACTAATGATTTTTATTGAATATGCTCGTTCAATTGGTTGGCATCGACTATGGTTGAAAAGTGATTTAGAGCTTGCTTTGAAAGATTTTTCTAATGTGAGTCTAGTCCTTAGGATCTCTGTAGTATATGGAAGCATTGTTTAGTTCTTTGTTCACAAATAAATCTTGTCTTTTCTAACATATATAGGGAAGACAATCAATGTGCTGATGAGATAGCTAGTTTTTGACTTATTTCTAAATGTTATTTTTTATGGTGGGATTGTGCATTTATATTCAGTACTTGATGCCATAGATTTTGGTCAATGTCTCCCTATGTTTATTGTTCATATTTTTTTTCTTCTGCATTTTATATATTTATTGGTGTGTTATAGATGATTGGTAGGCATTGGGGTGTCAACATTGTCGGGATGCCTTGGTCTTGTAGTGATGCTTAGCATGCCAATAGTTTCATTTAATTTTTTTATTTATCATAATTATTTATGAATTAAATTTTATATTTAAAAAAATTATCAATAAATAACAATAATATTATGCTATAATATAAATTATTATCTTAAATCTAAAGTATAATTTATATCTTTATAAATATTTGTTAGAAATTTTATTTATAATAATCAATGTGGGCTACATATATTATTTATAGTATTTATATTAGTTATTTACATTTAGTTGGGCTAAATAAAAATGACCTAATTTTAGTGAGCCTTTAGACTGCCAATAGGAAAAAATGATATGGGCCCAAATAAGTGGAAACCAGATTTGATCCATTAGGGGTTAATGAGAACCCTAATAGGTTTAAAATCGTAAAGATGGTCATGGTCCCCAATATGCCAAATTAAAAACACACGTCTCCCTCTATCTCCCCATCAGAAGAGGATCATCAAGTCCCATTAAAGAATCCAGTGATTTGGCTGAGGAAGATCATTGCACCAAAAGACTATTCTGATGCAACCTTTTGGTCAACGTCAATGAATACAAGTATGTGTTACTAACCTTAATTCTGTAATCTGAGACAACATCTCTTAATATTGATTAATGGAAAATTTCTATTTGGCTTAAGAGATTTATTCCAACAAGTGATATCAGAGCCATCGTTGTCGTTAGGTTATGGGGTTCTAAAACGTATTATTACAATTGTTTTTTGTGATAGAAATTGAATGAATCAATCTTTAATTTGTGCTTTGTTTACATGATTTGATTCATATATCGAAAATAGTTTTTCTATTTTTTTATATATTTTTTCATTGACAGTACGTGTATTTGAATGCATTGGTCATATGATAGCTTGAATTTGGTTTAATTGGTTGTATGGATACAAGGACCAATTAAAAATTGATTTTTTATTTATATCAACAAGATTGGTTAAAGGAATTTTTTATTACTGTGTTTTTTGATTCTGATTCTTATATCTCTCAATCATTGATATTATGCTTAAATTTGAATTGATAATTTTGAAATTCATGGATGCTGCATGTTTATATATGTATTTATGTTCAAAATAAAAAAAAATCAATTTTTTATATCAAATTTGAGTGCAAATTTTGACAAATTATAGACCTCTTTATTAATTAATTGTCTAGTAATTTTTAATTAAATTAATTGATGTAATATATTGCCAAAGTAATCCCTATTATAGAAATTAATTTAATTAAAATTACAATAGATGTTAGTATGAAATTATTTATGCAACTTGTGCTCATCCCAAAGGAAGTTACAATTTGGCCAAATAATTAATAATATGCCTGTGATGATAAATATGTGACAATTATAAAGTTACAATTATGTGAATAATAGTCTATCCAAAGAAATGCTATTATTTGATAGAATTATTTGTCAATATTTGATAGTTGCATTAAGAGTACCACTTACAAATTAATTTGTATGTCCAAAAACAAAGAATTAATGTTGTGCTCGGTATCTTGTAATGGGTCTATTATGTAAATAATCTGTGTATTTTTATTTTATTTTATTTCATTTTATTTTTTTAATTTGACTTTGTGAGAATGTAATTATTTGTATCTATGTTCTATTACAGTTGCTGTTGCTAGTGTTGTTAACTTGTCTGCTCAAATTAATTGTATCCACATGCTTAATGGGAAAAACTTTAAGGCTTGGAAGGAAGCAGTTGAGATAACTCTAAGAGCCACAACACTAAAGGTTTCCTTGATGCTGTTGAGAAGTATTTCAACAGTGTGAAAAAGCTGATGCAAGTAGTTTTCTTGGTAAACTTATCTCTATTAGATACAAAGGTAAATGAAATATAAGGGAGTACATTATGAAAATGTCTAATCTCGCGTCAAAACTAAAAGCACTAATGATGGAAAACTTGTTCAGAAACTGGATTGATGTTGATTCCTCTTCAAGTTCCTCCCTAGACCTTTGGCTCCTTGGTTTTTCTTAAGCTTCTCCAAGGTCTCCAATGGAGGAAGAGACCTTGGAAGCACCACGGTTTGGTAGAAACTCTCTCAAGAGACACCACTCCTTGGAGAAGAGATAAGTCTCTTCAATTCTCACCACACTCTTCTATGGAAGGGATAAGAGAATTGGATGAATATCAAAGAGGTTAGGACTTTTAGAAGAGAGAAAATTTGCTGAACAGTTTTCGGATTTCACTCTCAAATATGCCAAAATTTGATTACAAGTGAAGGGGAAAGGGTTATATAGGGTGAGGGAAACTTGTGGTGCAATCTAGGCTAACTATGGTTCAAGAGAACCATGGTTAGCTTAGCTTGACCGGTCTAGTTAGCCTTGGGAAGCTTATGGAGCAAGCTTCTAACTTAGAAGCTTGGGAAGCAAGCTAAGTTAGAAGCTTGTGCTACAAGCTTCCCAAGTGTACAAGTGAAGCTAGGAATTCTGGCCGAGGCTCCAAGCTAGGTGGCCAAGCTTGTTTCTCCATGTTTAATCCAAATCCAAAATTTTGGAATTGGTTTAGTTAGGTTCACCATA
Source organism: Cajanus cajan (assembly GCF_000230855.2). Classification (NCBI taxonomy): domain Eukaryota; kingdom Viridiplantae; phylum Streptophyta; class Magnoliopsida; order Fabales; family Fabaceae; genus Cajanus; species Cajanus cajan. The sequence continues at coordinate 49,508,027 of NC_138518.1, forward strand.
TGATGGTGAGGCCTAGCTAAACCAATTCCTTGAAAAATATGGATCAAAACAAGCCCAATATGTAAAATTTGGCCTAGGCCCAGTCCTGGCCCAATTACTAGTTACACCTATACACCTTGCTATTTGTCACCGCATTTTCCCTACTGAAAAATAAAAAAATGGATGACCCAGAATACAAGGTCAAATGGAGAAAAAGTCTCCAAGTAACATACCCTAAATTCTTAAAGGATAACCTAAAAATAAAAGAAAGAAAGTGCCTTACAAATACAAAGGCAAAATACAGATACACAAGCAATACTATGTACAAGTATCATATAGTGTATATACAATGGAAGCTTAAGAGACTAATAAGAGGAATCATACTCAATGCTTATGAAGAGCAAAGGTCTAAGAAGCACCTCTTCTGTGGAAGCCTCCTCTAGCTTCCTAACCATGGACCTAGTTAAAGGTCCAATGGCCTTCATGCATGTCTCCTCCTTAGATGGTCCTCCATCATACCCTCCTTCTTGAGAAGGATCTGTCCTCAGATCTACATCCTCATCATCAGTAGGTAAATCTAATTTATAAGCATTATCATTTATCCTTTGGAGGACTTGGAATGGACCATCTCCTCTTGGACTTAGTTTGGACTTCCTTTGTGTAGGAAATCTTTCTTTTCCTAAGTGAAGTCAAACTAAGTCTTCTTCCTCAAAGATAAGTTTCTTTCTCCCTTTGTTGTTGTATTCAATGTATTTTTGAGTTTGTGTTTCAATTTGGCTTTTAACCTTCTCATGAAGTTTCTTTATAAAATTAGCCTTAGATACTCCTTCTTTATGCAAATAAGAAGAAGTACTAGGCAAAGGAAGTATATCAAAAGGAGTGAGAGGGTTAAAGCCATAAATAACCTCAAAAGGAGAAAGATTGGTAGTCTTATGGACTACCCTATTATATGCAAACTCAATATGAGGAAGATGTTCATCCCAAGACTTCTTGTTATTCCTTAAAATTATCCTCAATAGTGCGGATAAGGATTTATTTACTACTTTGGTTTGCCCATCTGTTTGTGGGTGACAAGTAGTAGAAAATAGAAGTTGAGTTCCTAGTCTTTCCCAAAGTGTTTTCCAAAAGTGACTAAGGAACTTAACATCCCTATCCGAATCTATTGTTTTTGGGATTCCATGTAACCTCACAACTTCTTTAAAGAAGAGTCTTGAGATATGGCCAGCATCATCTACCTTGTGGCATGGAATAAAGTTAGCCATCTTTGAAAATCGGTCCACTACCACAAAAATAGAATCATGACCCCTTTGGGTTCTTAGAAGACCGAGTATAAAATCTATGCTTATGTCAACCCAAGGAGTGCTAGCTATAGGTAGAGGTGTGTAGAGTCCATTAGGCATAATTTTAGATTTAGCTTGTAAACAAGCTATGCATTTTGAACAATACCTTTGGACATCTACTCTCATGTGTGGCCAAAAAAATCTCTTTTATAAAACTTAGAGTCTTATCAACTCCAAAATGGCCCATGACACCTCCTTCATGACTTTCCTTAATTAAAAGCTTTTGAATGGATCTTTTGGGTATGCATACTTTTCCCATCTTAAATAGATACCCATCATCAATGTAGAATCCATCAAAGGCTTTTTTAAGACATTGTTCATAAGTGGATTGAAAATCTAGATCTATTTCATACAATTCCCTAATGTTATCAAATCCAAGAATTTGGGAACTCAAAGTAGTAAGTAATGTGTATCTTCCAGAAAGTGCATCGGCCACCACATTACTTTTCCCTTTCTTGCATTTAATAACATATGGAAATTGCTCTAAATATTCTACCCATTTAGCATGCCTTTTATTTAAATTACCTTGGCCCCTCAAATACTTTAGTGACTCATGATTAGTATGTATGATGAAATCTTTAGTCAATAAGTAATGTTCCCAAGTTTTGAGGGCCCTTATGAGAGCATAAAGCTCTTTATCATAGGTGGGAGAATTCAAGGTGGGACCACTAAGTTTTTCACTAAAATATGCAATGGGGTGGCAACCTTGAAGTAAAATCGCACCTATGCCTATGCCACTTGCATCACATTCTAGCTCAAAAGTTTGGGAAAAGTTTGGAAGAGCTAGAATGGGTGCATGTGTTAGTTGGTCTTTTAAATTATTAAAAGCCTTTTCTTGTTTCTCCCCTCATGTAAAAGACACATCCTTCTTGACCAACTCATTAAGAGGAGATGCTATGGTGGAAAAATCCTTAACAAACCTCCTATAGAAGCTTGCTAAGTCATGAAAGCTCCTAATGTCTCCCACACTCTTAGGGGTAGGCCATTCTTGAATGGCCTTGACTTTTTTGGGGTCAACCTTAACCCCTTCCTTGCCAACTATAAATCCTAAAAAGTTCACATTTTCTTGGCAAAAGGTGTACTTCTCTAAGTTAGCATAGAGATGGTTGTCCCTAAGAATGAGTAAGACATCTGATGGAAATCTAATCCCCAATGATCCCTTTGGAAGAGGTAAGACCAAGAAGGGTGAAGGGTGATCCAAGGATGCTCACACTTGAAGACCATTGGGCCTTTAACTAGGTCCATGGTTAGGAGGCTAGAGGAGGCTTCTATAGAGGAGGTGCTTCTTAGACCTATGCTCAATATGAGTATTGAGTATGATTCCTCTTTTTAGTCTCATAGTCTCTATTGTAAATATATTGTATAGTTTGATTTCTTGTACCTTGTATATAGTAGATACTTGTATAGGTGTATTTTTGCCTTTGTATTTGTGAGGCACTTTATTTCCTTTTTAGTAGCTATTGTATATTGTTTCTAGGGTAGGTTACTTGGGCACTTTGACTCCATTTAACCTAACCTATAAATACACTCTTTTCTTAGTTTTCTAGTAGTAGGATTGGGAGTGGCATTAGAAAGCTAGAGAGTGTCATTAGCAAGCTAGAGAGTGTTACTAGCAATTTAGCCAAGAGGTGGTCCTAGGCTAAAATTTACATATTGGACTCATTTTACTCCTAATTTTTCATAGATTTGATTTAGCTAGGTTCCATTCACATTGGATGAACCTAACTAAACCAAATTAACAATTTCAAAACCGGTTGGAGTAAATTAATTCCAAAAAGCCACCCACCTAGATGTGTTCACACTTGTGTTCACACTTGGCCAAATTGCTTGGTTCTTATCAAGCTTAGAAGCTTGAAGCACAAGCTTCTCCTTAGCTTGCTTACTAAGCAAGCTAAGTGAGTAGCTTGCTCTCCAAGCCTCTAGACCATGGATGGTTAGCTAGACCTTACCATGGTTCCTAGTGAACCATGGTTAAGACTAGCTTGCTCTCCAAGCTTCCTACTCCTATATTTTCGTTTTTCCTTCATTGTAAAACACTTTTGATGTAATTGAGATTGTATATTCTGAATAGCGTTCAGATTTCTCTCTTCCAAAAGTCCCAAAACCTCTTTGAGTGCATCCAATTCTCTTATCCCTTTCATAGAAGAGTGTGGTGAGAATTGAAGGGGCTTATCTCTTCTTCAAGGAGTGGCGCCTCTTGGGAGTGTTTCTCCACCAACCGTGGTGGTCTTAAGGCCTCCTCCTCCATAGGAGACCTTAACCAAGCATAGGAAGAATCAAGGAGTTCAATATCTAGGGAGGAGCTTGAAGGAAACTCAACATCAATCCGGGTCTCCAACAAGTCTTCCATCAACATCTCTAAGGTGTCCTAGATGGTCTTTATTCTTTAAGGCTTTTACTATAGATAAGGATGTCATCAAAATAAACAACTACATACCTACCTATACAATCCCTTAAGACATGGTTTATTAGTCTCATAAATGTGCTAGGAGCATTGGTAAAGCCAAAAGGCATGACTAACCACTCATATAGTCCAAACTTGGTCTTAAAAGCGGTTTTCCATTCATCTCCTTCCTTAATCCTTATTTGATGATAACCATTTTTAAGATCAATTTTAGAAAATATGAGTGCTCCGTGAAACTCATCTAGCATATCATCTAGTCTAGGGATTGGATGCCTATACTTAACAGTAATATTATTAATAGCTCTACAATCCGTGCACATTCTCCAAGTTCCATCCTTCTTTGGAACTAGAAGAACAGGCACAACACAAGGGCTTAGGCTCTTTTGAACCCATCCCTTCTTCATCAAATTTTCAACTTGGGTCTCTATTGGGTAGGCTTGCCCCGGGAACCAAGTCAATTTGATGTTCTATTCACCTTAAAAGGGGAAGTCCACTTGGAACTTCCTTGGGAAATAAGTCATCAAATTCTTTCAAAAGATTTTTTATCCCCTTAGGTAAAAAATTCAAAATTTGTGGCAGCAAGTGTCTCTTTAACATAGAGAAGGTAAAGAGGTTGTTCAACTATAAGACATTGTTTGATTGAATGGTTTATTGAAAATTGACTTCTAGGAACAACTTCTTTGGAAGGGACACTACCTTCCAACCTTATAACCTTCTCTCCCTCCTTTTCAAGACTTAGGAGATTTTTTTTCCCTAATTTTTCCTCTTTTTTTTTCTTCCTCAAATTTCTTTTTCATAAATATTTGATCCTCCAACACTTGGGAAAGTGTAAGAGGAGTCAAAGTATGTTTCTTGCCTTGATGGACTAAGCGGATTTTGTTGGTGACACCATCATGAATGGCCTTCCTATCATGTTGCCAAGGCCTTCCAAGTAAGATGTGGCTTGAATCCATTAGAATGATATCACATAACACTTTATCCTTGTATTTTTCAATGGAGAAAGGCACATTTAGTTGATCCTTAACTTCTATATGTCCATCCTCATTAAGCCATTGAAGTATATAAGATTTAGGATGGGCTATAGTAGTTAAGTGAAGCTTATCAACCAACCTTTGACTCAAAAAATTATTACCATATCCACTATCAACAATGAGCGAACATGTTTTCTTAAAAATTTTGCATCTTGAATGAAAGAGGTTTTCCCTTTGTGATTGATCTTGTTCCTTTTGTTGGTTAGTAAGCAACCTTTGGGCAATTAATAGATCACCTTCACATTGTGCTTCTTCACTAGAACTAAGGTTTTCATCTTCTTCACTTGAGGAGGATGAAGAAGATGAAGTGCTTTCTTCACTTAGTATTTCATTGCCCCTAATGATCATGGTCTTTTTTGTGGGGCATTGGGAAGCTATGTGTCCCCTCCCTAAGCACTTAAAACACTTGATGGAACTAGTCCTAGTTTCATTGGAAGGTTTTTATTTTTGTTTTTCTCTTAGTGGCCTTTATTTTGAATAGGAGGGGTGACCCTCCTTATTGAAGTCCTTTCTAAGGTATGAGGTAGATTCCTTCCTAAGGGTAGGCTTTCTCCTAAGTTGTTGTTCTACTCTCACACAAAGTTGAACTAATTCCTTAAGGTCTCTATAGGGTAGTAGTTCAACCTTGTCCCTAATCTCTAGCTTTAGGCCACTTTGAAACCTAGCTATGGTGGTTCTTTCTTCTTCCCTAATACCAACCCTCATCATAAGCAACTCCATTTGTTGCCTATATTCCTCCACACTAAGGTTTCTTTGTTGGAGTCTTTGGAGCTTGTCCATCAACTCCCTATCAAATAAGGAGGAATGTGCCTTCTTCTTAAGGCACTTCTAAGCTCATTCCAATATTGAATTGGAGGCTCATGATGAGTTCTTCTTTCCCTTTCAAGGGAAGTCCACCAATACACGACATACCCTTGAAAGCTTAGGGTAGCCATGGGAACCCTTCTCTCTTCACTCACATTGTGGCAAGTGAAGAGTTGTTCAACCTTCATCTTCCAATCTAAGTAATCATCAACATTGTCTTTTCCATGGAAGGGAGGAAGGTCAACTCTAGGTTCTTTTAGAGAGGTTGTTTCATGCCTAGGCCTATGTTGACTAGGGGGTCTTTGATAGTAGCCATCATCATGGTGACTACTATAAAACCCTTCACTTGAAGATGAGTGAGTGTGTGAATGGTGACTTCTGGGCCGTGATTGTTCTTCATCATGTTTGCCTCTATGAGGCTTAGAAGGCCCTTCACCATCATGCCTTTTGGGCCTAGAAGGCCCATGGTCCTCATTGACCTTGGGTTTTCTAGAATTACCCCCCACCACAAGTTTGCTTAACAACTCTCTAATGGTTTCATTGTTTTTTTCATTTTCTATTTATTTTTTCCTAATATAATCCCTAAGTTCCCTAAGTTCATCTTTAGTACTCCTATGACTTCTAGAGCATGATGACCATGCACACTACTTTCATGAGAATGATCACTCATTTTTGCAAGAGAAAGGTTTTCACAAATTTTAAATAATTTTGCAAATTGAGTGATAAAGATTTTCACAAAAGGTTTTCTCTTTTTGGTGCAAGACTAAGTACTTGGAGGTCTAAGTATACAAGTTGCACTATCAAGGGAGGTGAGCTACAAGGAGCCACTTAACAACCAAGCCTTTTCAAGTGGAAATTACTAAACCCCCTTATACTTGTCTCACAAAACAAATTTTCACACAAGCAAGTTAAGTAGTTGTGTGTGTGTGCACGAAACCTCTAGTAGGCAATAGGAAGCCTTCTAAACGAACTTGGATTTAAAACAAGTAAAGGAAAGCAAGTAAAGCATACACTAGTCGAAATGTCCTAGGGTGGAAGTCCAAGTGACACTTAGAATCCCTTGGAACACTTCCACAAGTATTAAACTTTTTATGAAAGCAATAAAACTAGGCGACTCCTAGTGGAAGCCCAAATGACACTTACAGCCTTTTGGGGACCCTTCCACAAGTACTAAACGGTTTGGTTATCTTTATTTAAAACTATTTAGGAAGTGGTGAGACTTAAAACAAAATAAATTCCCAACAACCACTCCTAAATGTAAGTTTTTCTTAACAAAAGAAAGTTAAAAGTTAACCCAAGGGTAGGGTTAAGGAGTTACAATCAAGAAAGCAATAAAAATCAAGAAAATTGAAGAATTCCACCAAAGGAGGTTGGTGACCAAATTTGGAATAGCCTTGGTATCAAACTTAGTGACCAATTTGAGGGTAGGTAGGTGGTCTCCAAAAATCCGTCTCTAATCTCTAAAATCCGTCACTAGTTTCTTCCAAAATCCGTCACTAGTTCCTTTCAAAATCTGTCTCTAATCTTTAACCTAAAATAAGAAAAATTTCTTGGCTGCAAAATGAACAAACAAGTGAGCCTTTCCAAAGTGTATCACTCTAGGATAGGGATGACAACGGGGAGGGTCAGGTACGGGTTTCATGATACCCATCCCCGTCCTTGCGAGTTAAACCCATCCCCATCCCCGTCCCCATACCCGTCGGGTATAGATTTTCATCCTCATCCCCGTCCCCGTCGGGTATCGGGTATACCCGTACCCGTACTCGTACCCGTCAATTTTTTATTTTTTATTTTTTGTAAAAAAAATGATATTTTTAAAAAAAATTTATTATATAATTATAATTAGGTTATTTATTTATCTCATATTATAATAAATAATCACACATAAAAAAATATTAAAATTTTTTAGTATAATTAAATTAAAAGTGAGTATTAAATTAAAAATGTGAATGGGGACGAGTACGGGTACGGGTACGGGGCGGGTAAGTCCATACCCGTACCCGATTTAATATATCGGGTTTTACCCATACCCGTACCCATACCCGGTCAAATCGAGTATTCCCTGTCAAAGTCGGGATAGGTTCGGGTATTACCCTCGGGTACGGGTATATTTGTCATCCCTACTCTAGATTTTATTACCTCAATCTTCCTCAAGTGGTGGCCTCTTTGAGATGAATCCAATATGTCTCAATTACCCTTCCCTTCCAAGTGTAATGACTTGAAAAAAGAATTATCTTCCACCAAGGCTTAACAACCATCAAGAGAATGTGGAGGCCAATAAAATCAAAACTAAAAATGCACAATTAGGAGAGGCTACACTCAAATAGGAAGTAATATGACAAAACACAAAGAGAGCCAAGAACGACACAAAGCAACAATTAAGGGTTTATTTTCAACACTAGCTAGCACTCAAAGGAATAGTCCTAGGAATGGCTCTAGAATTGATTATAAAACCAAAACAAAAATTGTGCTAATATTTTGAGTATTTTAAAGTATTTTTCCAGCCACTGGACAGCAAGCAAACCTCAAGAAAAATCACACAAAAATTCAAAGGCCAAGTGCTCCTAACAGTTTCTTGTTTTCATTTTTCTTTTTCTAGGTTTTTCTCTTTTGTTTTCTTTTCTTTTTCTTGTCTTTTTGTCTCTTTATTTTATTTTTATTTTTAATACAGAATGTGAGCACTTAAAAATAGAGGCTAAACAAATGTTACTAGTTTTGGTACTAGTTTGTTCTTCTTTTTTGTACACTTTGATTTTCTTTTTTAATACACTTCTTACACTGTTTTGTTTTTCAAAATAAGCACACAAAAGACATAAGGAATTGCTGGCCAAAAATTGCTAAGAAACTAATAGCAATTGAAGTTCACAAAAATTTACTCTAGAACATGTTAGGACTAATAACATGCATTGGAATCATTTTATGAGCACGTCTAAGATTTTATAAATGTCCAGCCAGCAATAACACCAAACAAAACAGAGGTTAATGAATATAGATTCAAAAATAAAAAAAGGCACACAAAGGATTTAATTGACAAGCAAAGCAACTACACATGACTCTAAGACAAAACTAGAAGATTAAGAAATGAAAAATGCTTGTATTCTTGTTTCTTTTTAGGAGTTTCTTTTTTTGACCGAATTATTAGGAGTCCAATGGAAGATAAAAGCAAGCCTAAAAAATTAAAAAGAACATACAAGGAATACCTAAAGGCACACACAAAGATTGATTCATAAGAAGTAGTGCATGAATCAAAAACAAGCAAGACAACGTGAGTTTGTTCTATAGATTTATTAATGTGACACAAGAACAACTCAAGGTACACAAACTCAAGACAATAAAAGGAAATACATGTAGGAATAGTTTAGACACAATATTACATGTTTTTGACCGAACAAAATTGAAAGAAAAAGCTCAAGAATGAATTTACCAAGGAGACGTAGCTCTGATACCAAATGATGGAAAACTTGTTGAGAAACCGGATTGATGTTGATTCCTCTTCAAGTTCCTCCCTAGACCTTTTGCTCCTTGGTTCTTCTTAAGCTTCTACAAGGTCTCCAATGGAGGAAGAAACCTTGGAAGCACCACGGTTTGGTAGAAACTCTCTCAAGAGACGCCAATCCTTGGAGAAGAGTAAGGTTTCTCACTCCCCTTACCTGGATGAGCATAAGACGAATGGTCTTGGTGTGATCTAAGATCGTTCCTGAGTACTTTTCCTTAAAATTAATCCATTGGGCTGGGTCAACCTAACCCATTTTCCTTCTCTTCTAACCCACTTCTCTTTCTCCTCAAAATAATTAAATAAAATAAATACATGTATATTATAAAATATTTTTCCTCTATAATAATAATATATTTCTAACCCAAAATATAATAATATAATTTCAATAAAAAAATATCATATAAAATCAACCTTCTCTTAAAACATAAATATTTATTTAAAAATGCTAATAAAAATACTTATTTAATACGTACTAAATAATTGTCCAAAATAATAATTATTTGAAACGTACAAAATAATATTCCTCTATAATTATTAAAATAATTATGACCAAATACCATATAATAATAATAATAATAATAATAATAACCTTTTTGAAAACTGGGGTGTTACATGGCCTAGGCCCAGTCCTGGCCCAATTACTAGTTACACTTATACACCTTGCTATTTGTCACCCCATTTTCCCTACTGAAATATACAAAAATGGATGACCCAGAATACAGGGTCAAATGGAGCAAAAGTCTCCAAGTAACATACCCTAAATTCTAAAAGGATAACCTAAAAATAAAAGAAAGAAAATGCCTTACAAATACAAAGGAAAAATACACCTATACAAGCAATACTATGTACAAGTATCATACAGTGTATATACAATGGAAGCTTAAGAGACTAATAAGAGGAATCATACTCAATGCTCATGAAGAGCAAAGGTCTAAGAAGCACCTCCTCTGTAGAAGCCTCCTCCAGCTTCCTAACCATGGACCTAGTTAAAGGTCCAATGGCCTTCATGCATGTCTCCTCCTTGAATGGTCCTCCATCAACTAAAGTTAGAGTTGTCTGATGACTTGCTCGTGCATCTAGTTTTAATTTCCCTTCCTACACACTTTGGGTAGTTCAAGGTGAGTTACAATACTCAGAAAGATAAATGGATCTTGAATGAATTGATTTCTCATTGTGTGCAAGATGAGGAAAGGCAACAAAGAGAAAAGATTGAAAATGCTTATTTGGCGTCAAGCTCTCAGAAATAGGAAGAGAAAGAATAATAAGGATTTTGTAGAAAATACTTCTCAGCAAAAGAAAGTAAAAAAGGATGAGAACGCACCTACTTTATTTTTCTGCAAGAAGATTGGGCACATGAAGAAAGAGTTTCCAAGGTATGCCTCCTAGTGTGTAAAGAAAGGTGATATTCTCTCTCTTTTTTTGTTCTGAAGTTAATTTAGCTTTTGTACCACATGATACTTGGTGGGTAGATTCTAATGCTACAAATCACATTAGTGTTTCCATGCAAGGTTGCCTTTGGAGCCGACCGCCAAGTGATAATGAAAGATTTATCTATCTAGGTAATGGCAACAAGGTTACATTGGTGGCTATTGGAACATTTAGATTATAGTTAAAAATTAGATTTCATTTGGATTTGTTTGAGACTTTTATTGTATCGTCTTTTAGGCAGAATTTAATTTCTATTTCTAGTTTGGACAGATTTAGTTTTTCATGTTCATTTGGAAATGATAAATTTAGCCTCTATCAAAATTCAAATGTTGTTGGTTCTGGTTCTTTAATTGATAATCTATACTTATTAGATGTAGTTAGTTCCAATAAAGAAAATTTTCACATTGATTCTCGTGGTATAAAGCGTAAAATAAATGAGAACTCAATCACCTTATGGCAAAAGCATTTAGGCCTTATCTCTAAACAAAGAATTCAGAGGCTTGTGTCGGATGAGATTCTTGAACTCTTAGACTTGTCAGACTTTGGGGTTTGTGTTTAATGTATTAAGGATAAACAAACAAATCCTAGAAAATTAGGTGCTGAAAGGGCTAAGTAAGTTTTGGAATTAATTCACATAGATATCTGAGTCGTTCCCTATGGCATCTTGGAATGGGCAATAATATTTCATTACGTTTATAGATGATTATTCAAGGTAGGACTACCTATTTTTAATTCATGAGAAGTCCCAATCCCTAGACATTTTTAAATCTTTTAAAGTTGAAGTTGAACTTCAACTTGGAAAGAAAATTAAGCCCGTCAAATCTGATTGTGGTGGTGAATATTACGGTAGATATGATGGATCAGGTGAACAATGTCCAGGGCCTTTTGCACTTTTCCTAAGGGAATGTGGCATCGTTCCTTAGTATTCTATGCCTCGGAAACCAAGCATGAATAGTGTTGTAGAACGTAAAAGCAAGACTCTTAAGGATATGGTGAGAAGTATGATTAGTCATTCTTCTTTACCAGAGTCATTGTGGGGAGAAGAACTTAAGACTGTAGTTTATATCCTAAATAGGGTACCAAGTAAAGCAGTTAAGAAAACTCCTTATAAGTTATGGACTCGTAAAAGACCAAGTCTAAATCATTTACACATTTGGGATTGTCCAGTTGAAGCACGTCCTTATAGGCTGTATGAAAGCAAGCTGGAATCAAGGACTGCTAGCTGTTATTTTGTTGGTTATCCTGAACGCTCTCGAGGCTATAAATTTTACAATCCCACTACTAAATCATTCTTTGAGACAAGGAATGCGAGATTCCTTGAGGATGATGAGTTTTGGAAGGAAGAAAACATAAAAAATGTTGTCTTTGAGGAAGAACCTGTCATTGATAGTGATCAAGTCCTCGTGCCTATTACTATTCCAGTACCTACCCCAGTAATAGGTGACAATCATGGAGTTATTCCTGACATTATCCCAGCACAAGAAAATATTGAGGTTCTCCCTCAAATACCCATAGAGCAAGCTCAACAACCTCAAGAAGTGCCATTAAGGAGATCCACTAGAGAAAAAAGAAGTGTAATTTCAGATGATTACATTGTGCTTCTCCAAGAACATGAGGATGACATTGATTTAATAGAGGATGATCCAATCAATTTATGTCAAGCTATGCGCAATTCTAACTCTCAAAAGTGGATTGATGCCATGAAGGATGAGATGAAATCTATGCAAGATAATGATGTGTGGGATCTCATTGAATTACCTGAAGGTGTGAAACCTATTGGTTGTAAATGGATATTTAAAACCAAAAGGGATTCAAAAGGTAATATCGAGAGATATAAGGCTCGTTTAGTTGCTAAAGGTTTCACTCAAAAGGAAGGCACTGATTACAAAGAAACCTTTTCTCCTATTTTTTCAAAGGATTCCTTTAGAATAATAATGGCACCAGTAGCTCATTATGATTTAGAGCTCCATTATATGGATTTTAAAACTGCGTTTCTAAATGGTGACATTGAAGAAATGATTTATATGATGCAACTAGAAAATTTTGTGTTTGGGGACTCAAAGTCTATGGCATGCAAACTAAAGAAATTCTATGCACTACTACAAAAGGCACATTTAACATCGTCAATTCTACATCGGTTCATCTAGAAACGATGTAAAAAAACGAATCCGGTGGCATAATTGTAAATAAGAGTAGCATGTCAAGCATATCTACATCGGTTATGGATGAGACCGATGTAAATGATGAGCATTTTACATCGTTTTTGGTGGGATCGATGTCGTTTTGAATGCGCGGTGACATTTTTGTAAATAAAAACAAACATATCTACATTGGTCACTCAGGAACCGATGTAGTATTCAGCCACATTTTCACCAGCTCACGCGTTGGCGCCCCTTCTCCATCAAGAACATTGAGCTCATCTTCTTCAACACAGAAACTGCGCACGCCCCAGAATCGCCATTGTCGTATAAGCTTAACCACCATCAAGTTCCATTTCTTTGGTGTAGTTTTCAGCCCCATTTTCACCCTCTCGCGCGTTTGCGCCCCTTCTCCATCAAGAACATTGAGCTCATCTTCTTCAACACAGAAACTGCGCACGCCCCAGAATCGTCATTGTCGTATAAGCTTAATCACCATCAAGTTCCGTTTGTTTGGTGACCAGCGCGAGCCATTTCCCCCCTAAGAAGTGTCTCTCAAAGCATCATTTTCTTCTGCAAAAGCTTAAGCGCCATTGCTAAAACTGTGCGCGCAAGGAACCCTAAATTGTTTAAGGTTTGGGTGACTCTTATCTGCTCTGTCCCCCTATTTTCAATTAGTTAGGGTTTAATGATGTAAACCCTAAAACGATTCTTCTTCCTTTTAGACTGAACCAATATTTATTTATGCAATCGTTAATGTTGTTTATTTCGTGTGTAGTGTTAGCTTTGTGTTTTCGCATTTTGTTGAACTAGAATTGTAGAACTTTCTCTGTTGAACCTTAAGAAGAAAAAGTTAATTTTGTTATATCTTTTTGAATTGCCGGGAGAGAATGTCCTTGCTACTATTGGACTTAGATAGGAATAGGATAGGATTGTTGTTGAATTTCGCTCCATAAGTGGGGGGTTTTGCTGAAAATAATCATTAGTGGAAATTCAGACAAATGATTGTGTTATTTGGAAAAGTAAGCTTAATGAAGAAGGAATTTGTTAGCTTTCTGTTTTCACTTTGGCACAGCAAGATTGATGCTAAAATCTTCATTTTTAACGGCCTTGTAAGTTGAAACCTTACCCTAGTCAATTTTATTTGATCAATTACACCAACTGTATATGTCATTGACATTTGGATAGAAGAAAGGGAAACTAAGTGGACACTGTTAAATATTATTTGATCATTGGATCTTTCCTAAAAGATTCTTTAAGAAGATAAATTGATATCATGGTCTTCATACAAATATACGAAGGATGTGCAAGATAAGCTACTTGATTTTTTGTTATTTACACTAACAATAATTATGGAATTACCAGTTGAAAATTATCAATAGCCAGCTAGCAGGTGAAAATAGGTAATTACCAATGTTGTGTTGTACTAGAAAAAGATTTGTGAGGCATTAGTTATAAGGTGGGGTTATAAGAGGTAGAACTAAATAGTATTGATTTGGTTTGGGATGCAAGTTCAATAGTTAGTTAAATCTTATTAGCTAACTTAGCAATCAGTTTGATGAGTTTCCTAGCTGTAATTGGTTTGTGCTTGTACTAAATTTTTGTCTCTTTTCTTTCTCTCTGTCTGATGCACTCTTTCTTTCAAGTTTCTTAGGGTGCTTAATTGTTAAGTGTGTAATGCTTATGTATTTACTTGTATTGTTAATAGTATTTTTGTTGATCTGCTAGAACTCAAAGTGCATATATAACCGGTGACTTCTTCACCCTTGTTCTTGCAGATCAAGATTCTGTTCAGCTACTTGCAGTTGAGGGTTGTGCAGCTCTTGGAAAACTGTTGGAATCTCAAGATTGTGTGGCACCAGGTAACTTTTTCTTACCTGCTAAATGATTGGTTGGTTATCATGATTTTCTGACACACTTTTTTTCCATTGGTGCTATTGGAAAATCTGTTTTTGTTGGTATTAATCACTACATTCTTCTGTTGGTAAAAAAAACTCATGCTTCATGATTGAATGTATAAAAGTTATGACTGCATATTAATTTCTTCAGCCTAAGCAAAAAGCCTAAAACACTCAACACTTAATTGACCACTGATTTTGAAACCTGTACAGCCTAAAAACCAAAAGAGGATAATTTATAGGGTAAACTTAAAAAATATTCAAACTGGAACTTGTGAACTTGCTTGTAATATCATCATGCATCATAAAAATATATAGTGTATGGTAGTTGACGTTGCTCTTATAGCAGTTTCACCTCACCTAAAATAGCCTGGCTGCTAAGGTATGTCACCATGTAATGATTTTCGTGAAGCAACCCAATAGAAGCTTTCATTAAAATCAAATCAAAGCCACCAACCATCTATGATTGATGGAAAGAAATCCTTGTTTTCCCTGCTTTAGTTTGACTACCACTCTGATTTAAAAAAGCAAATTTTGAAATTCCATCCCTCTCCTTCCATGTATGAAAATAGGATTAAAAATCCCTTTCAAAGAACATCACTCCAGTTTTTAGCTACTACTTTGTTCCTTTGAACTTCAACATGACACCAACAGACATACAGACTTTGATCGTGCTCACGGGTCTCCTCTTTAACTTTTTTTTAATGAACCATTCAGTTAAAAATTAATTGATGTGTGGACATGTAATATTTTAACAGGTTTAATCTGGCCATAGTGATTTACGTTTAAGGTTTAATAGTTGTGGCTACTGTATTTCTATTTTCTTTGCTGCAACCATTATACTTGCTAACCAGGTTTGATTGAGTTCCTATTCACAATGACAGTTGATTGAGTAGCATGATTCAAATTGATTAACTAAGTAATGGTGACATTTTTGAACCAAAATTTTCCCTAAACTACTATGATGAGCACACAAGTTGAATCTAGACATGACCAAAGCAATAGCAGAATTGGACATAAAGGAAGGATCATGTGTCTATCCTTTTGAATTTGGCAAGGAACAACTCTCCCAAAAGCTTAATTTATTAGGTGAAGGGTCATGGTTAGTTTTATATGTCTAGAATGTCCCATTACACAAGACCCCTTTGGGCTTTAAGCATGGATAATGCACAATCCATCTCCACCTTATTCTAGACATCGATTTTAATCTTAGGGCCTGCAAGGATTATTCTGTGAAGAGATTAACTGGAATCATTATTCTGGCATTGCATGTATTGATATTAGATATCACCTGCTAATTTTGATTTAAATTTTTTTCTGCTTTAGAAAAATGTGTACAGTTTGGTGATATTAACTGGAAAAGGATGCATCAAATGCAGATTGTTTAAGTTTTAACGAAAATAAATTAAAGAATCAGGGCTTTACTGGATAAACATTTTTATTAGATCTGATTCTTGCTAGTGTATGGGGATAACAACCTTTATTACGTGATTAAGCTTGTCTTGCGAAATTAATTGTAATTGCAGATTTTATTTGTTAGATTATACTTGGGTTGTCAGATAATTGGTTGCTATGATAATCTTGTTATTAAACAGTTTTGAAGTGACACTTGTATAAGGACTATTGTAACTGTTATTGTTTCTTACTACAAATTCTAGATTTGAAGTGCTGTTATATTTTTATATATTCATCATTTCTAGCCGAGTTATTTGTTTGAATTACTCTAGTAGCTTAACATAGTATATCTCAAGATTTTTCCTTTAATCGAACCAAATGGTGTCCTGTAATGTGATCCATGCAATAAAGTATATCTGAAGATTATATATGGTTTTAGGATAAAACTTCTCTTGCTTTTGGAATCAGAGATTTGACACATGGTTAATTCACTAACTACCTCAATAAAGATAACTCATCATTTGCCATTAATTCACTAACATCAAACTGATTAAATTTAAACATATAAACATATAAGTTATAAGGAAATACCTCATTGAATTTCATAAGTTTAGTTGCTATGATTGTTGTTTCATGTAAACCTGAAGTAACTTAATAGATCTAACTCTACTATTTCAATAAGTTATGAACCATAACAGGGAAAAAAAGATTCGAGATAAAAATATTTAATTTACAAAATCATAAAATAAGCCTCAAGTGCATTGCACTAATGAAAACAACAAAAGGTCTCATTTATAAAAAAAATATTGCAAAATACACTCCCTATCATGATGGATTCATGGTTCTATAAGAACTAAGAAGAAACCCAGATGCTAAAAAACTTGGCAACTATCGGTGTTGTACCCATTTCAAATACCAAATCTCATATGAGAAGCCTGGATTCCTATACAAGGAGTGACTTTAACTCTTTTAACTTTCTGTTATATAATTTTATTGATTGATACATTTATGATACAGCTCCAGTACTTGGAATAGGACTAAAATTACACAGGATTCTATCTTTTCTTCTTTATCCTTAAACCTATGCTATGTAGTATACAATTATATACTGTAAAAGCAGGACTAAGGATGAATGTTGAGGCAAGTTGCATGGATTGAGGACAAGTTACTATTATATAAAAATTTTCATATTTTTGTATCCATATGGCATCACACCTATATTAGATTCATAAGTTCTTTAACTTTCACCATTAAATTGTTATAGAAAACAAGTCGTTATTAAAGCACAAGTTGTGTCCATGATATCAAAAAGTAAAGAAATACAAAGATAGAATAGAAGAAAACAATGACAGGAAACCCACAGCTTTTATCACCATTTGTGTTACATGGATACTGGAAGGGTACATCATCATTGTGTTTCCATTAATAATTCAGTGTGCTTCTCTCATCAGTCATCAGACAGGATTGAACTACAAAAGATATAAACTCTAAACAAATGTAGGAAGAGTAACTAGGTTTTTTTTCTCTGAAGAATGACCTTTCCAAAGAGAAGTATCCTTATGTAATATTTTGTTTCAAGCAAGAGACCTATTAGTAAAAGTGCATTATACTTGAATATTTTCATGTCAAAGAAGTCCACATCTTCAAAAAAATTAATTAATGGTTAACTGACCATTTCTTCTACAATGTATTCTTTCAGGTATCATCACACATACCATTTGAAAATGAGATACTAAAATTGCTCCGATGCAGCATTAATACAACCAGAAATAGGTAAATCTTCAAAACATTAATATATATACCAAGCCATAGCAAAACAAAGAATTTGTCTTGCCCTTCCCCTATACAGAAATCTAATATGAATACTGCTCATTACGACTTCTAGGTGCAGGAAGATACCATTCACACTGTGGTTAACAAAACAAAAAATATGGAGTTAATATACAGTTGGCCTTTGAAAGTGGTAGGTTGTGTTGCTTTCTTTTTTACTTACTACAAAAGAAATCCTATGGCTTAATTAGGGGTATGGGAAAAGATGAATGCATGTGAACATTTTTCTTCCTTGTTCTTCATCTTAGCAGGATAATTGAAAGATCTATCCTTACTTTCCAGCTTTTTCCTGAAAAGAGATAAGAAAAAATCAAGTGGTGCAACCAACCTGTTTGGAAATCAGAACCAAGATGGAACCAAGTTGGAACTAGCTTTTTCTTCCTTTTTTTTACTTTTACTATCATTAATTGATTTATTTACATGACTTTTATGTAACTAATATATTATACTGTATGTTACAACTTTTTGATGATGTTGCACCATTGCCGGAAACCAAATTGGAAGACATTCAGAGTCAATGGGAAACCTTCTTTTTAGAAAAATTTAGAAATAGAGCATGATTTTTAGTTTAATTAGGATTGTTTATAATATAACTCCAAATGATGATCATTTCTATTTCTAATTAAACTAACTACTTAAAGCTTGGTTATCATGTTTTGGTCAAGAGGATCTATTTCAAATTTGATTGTGATTAAGCAAATGATGATTTAACTCCAAAGCATTACCAGTTTTTTCTCTATCAGCTTCTTCGAGGCTTGAAGTATATACACTCAGGTTATGATCTTTATATTTAGCTAGTTTTGTTTTTATTCATTTTATTGTTATTTTTTTTCTTTTGTTGGCAAAATAATATTAAATTCGTACTGCGTGCACCTTCACAATAGCTCATGCTTATTACTTTTTTTTCATTTGCTTGGCAGGTTGAGGGCTTTATGTTTATATCCTCATTCATTTTGATAATTATATTTAAATGTTGAGTGCTAAAGTTGAATTTTATTTTAGGAACTGCATTTAGTCTAGTTGTGTACGTGGCAGTTATTGTTTAGTTTCAGTGGAGTGTAGTTATTGTTTGGTGTATAATGAAATCAAATATGGTAAAGTAGATTTACATAGTTTTATATAGTGTACCATAAGGCAAACTTTAATTGAAAGATAAGAAATATAGTTAAATACACATTGGTTGAATATAACTATTGCTTAGACTACTAAACATCCCCTAAACCCATAGAGAACAATAAAACTCGGTGCCTGTTGAATCAACATCAGAGCCTATCTGAATATGCAAGGAGCTGCTACCAATCCATGACTAGTGTAACTGTAAATTCTACCAACACATTTACTCGAATATGGTTGAGAACACCAACTGTTGAACAAAATGTGCCTTCATCCTTCTCTCTTGTTGATCCTTCTCATCACCCATATCACGTGCATCTCTACCAGTCCTGCAAAAACAAAATCATTAGCAATATTTCAACATTGGATTTAAGGGTAGACTTCTCATAAGCCATAAAGATTGCCACAAACTACAAAGCTTAAAAGTCACAATATGGTAAAATGGGTATATTTCATTTATGATTTTCAATAACTTCGCTTTGTAGTTTTGGTAAGGATTACCCCAATGCATGAAAGAAGCTGAAAATTTTAAACGCAGGTTAGAAAGTTTTAATCACGAGCTTATATCAGAAATGAAGTTGACTCAATTGTTTTCTAATGCATGGGTTGTTCTGACTTCTAACAGATAAACTACTTATGATCTTCAACCTACACTAGAAACATTTTATGTGTGGAATATTGAACTGTATTAAAGTAAATGTTGTTCATCATTCAAGATATATTGAATTTTATGTCACAAATATTTAACTAATCATACTGTAACTACTGAAGAGAATTTGTTCCTGAAATGCAAAAAATAGACAGATATTTGAGCAAAAGTTTCATCCCATTCATAGCCAGGTAATCCTGAGTCCTAACTCGGGGAATGACACAACTAAACAAAATTAAAGATTGAGATTTTTTGCTGATGGAAACAAATTTTTTTTCTAAAACTACTAAGTAAACCTCTCGGTTTTTAATCCTTCAAACCGTGAATGTAATAATTATCGTCAGAATAACATGCTAATGCAAAGTTATAGGCAAACCTTGAGAGAAACCATCTGAATCATCCTTCATAACAAATATAAGCTATTTAAGTGGGTATAATCTACATGTGCGTATTGATTTGTTTTTCTATTTCTTCCGGTTTTTGATTCATGGAATTTGGTTATGTTGGTTAGTGTAGGAGATTTCTATTTCTGAAGGAAGGTTCCAAAACTGTTTAAGGGATAGAATTGATTGCATTAGTGGCTATTGGCTAGGATTTGAATAGAAACAACATCAAAATTCAATACACAATGGCTGCAGGAATATAATTGTCCTATCTAATTGATTGCATTTATGGGTTTTGGTTTGGTGTTATAAATAAAATATGTTTATACAGGTAACCCACAAATAATGTAAAAAAAATAATTGAATTTTTTTTTTTTAAATGAAATCTACATCGATTTCAAGTGGAACCGATGTAGATTTGCGTTCAAATCTACATCGGTTTTTCTGATAACTGATGTAGATTTGAATGCAAATCTACATCGATTTTTCTGACAATCGATGTAGATTATGCACAAATCTACATCGGTTTTAAAATCGATGTAAAAGTCTTTGTATTACTAAGTCGCTCTATTCTACATCGGTTATAAAACCTATATAGATTACCTTCCAGAACCGATGTAGATTTGCGTTTCTATAGTAGTGATGGTCTCAAACAAGCTTCCCGTCAATGGTATCATAAGTTCCATCAAGTTATTACCTCATATGGTTTTGAGGCAAATATATTTGATGATTGTGTTTATCATAAATTTAGTGGGAGTACATATATATTCTTGGTGTTATATGTCGATGATATATTGATTGCTAGCAGCGATGTAGGCTTATTGCATGAAACCAAGATATTTTTGACAAAGAACTTTGAAGTGAAAGATCTTGGTGAAGCCTCTTTTGCATTAGGGATTAAGATACTAAGAGATCGTTCTCATGATATCATAAGGTTATCAAAAGAAAGCTATATTGATAAAGTTTTAGATAGATTTGACATGAAAGATAGTAAACCAGGAGATACCCTTGTAGTCAAGAGAGAAAAATTTAGCCTCAAACAGTGACCTAAAGAAATGAGATGCAAAAGATTCCATATGCTTCGACTGTGGGAAGTCTAATGTATGCTCAAGTTTGTACTAGTCTTGATATTACATTTGTAGTGAGAGTTTTGGGCAGATACTTAAGTAATCCTGGATGCAGCATTGGTAGGTAGTAAAATGTGTTATGCGTTATTTGAAGAGAACAAAAGGATATATGCTCACTTATCAGAAGTCTAACAGTTTAGAGATCATTGGGTACTCAGACTCTGATTTTGCTGGATGTCAAGACAGCAAATGCTCCACATTTAGATACATCTTTATGTTGGCTGGAGGAGCTATCTCTTGGAAGTTTGTTAAACAAACTATTATAGCTTCTTCAACCATGGCTGCAAAGTTTATTGCTTGTTTTGAGGCGTCCAACCATGGGATATGGCTGTGAAATTTTATCGCTTATTTACATGTGGTTGATGGTATTGAAAGAACATTAAAAATCTATTTGATAATAACTCTACAGTTCTTTATTCCAATAACAATAAGAGTACAACCAAGTCAAAAATCATTGATATAAAGTTTTTGGTTGTTAAGGAAAGAGTTCAGAATAAGCAAATTCTATAAAACATATAGGGACTAATTTTATGCTAGTTAAACCACTTACTAAGGGTTTGGTGCCTTAAGTCTTTCATGAGCACACTGCTCATATGGGTGTATTTCCTTATAGTACCCTAGTTTAGTGAGAGTCTCATTTATGTTTTATGTCTTCTTTATTTTTAATTTTTCCAGATATTTGTATTATTTGGATTTTTTACAAAAATAAAGTTGATGTTCATAATTCTATTCTGAGCTTGTTTTTGTGCAATATATATATGTTGCGTTTTGAATGAATCTCTATAAAGAATATGGAGTTAGACATGAAACACATAGAAGGGGGGTTGAATATGTGTGTGTGTGTGTAAGAAGGAATTTTAAATCATTTTTGCAAGAATAACGTTCTTCCTCCAATGCACTTTTAGATGCCCGACGGTTATGTAGAGTTTGCTTAACATAAGGTCATTGCGTTTGAAAGATTAATCGTCTGCTGAAGGAAAATGGTTCATATAACAATAATGATTAAACCTCGTGCATTTTCCTTTTCAAGATAGTTTTATTTAAGGAAAAGCAGTAGATAAAGCTTTTCAGTGTAATATATTTGTTAAACAAAATTTGCGTCTTCGTCTGAAAAATGATTTTAATGAAGAATAGACAATCAATGAAGTTTTCAACATGATTTGTCAATTAGGAAGAGTTTGCGTCTGAAATATAAATAAAACAATGCAATCATTTTATACTGGTTTGCTCAACTGAGCTACGTCCAGTCTCCTTCAATTGAAGGGTTCCACTAAATATATAATTAAGTACATAAGTATTATCGACCACTTCTGGACCGTTGACTTCACTCATCAACACTAGTATCTTCTTATAAGCCTCTTCAGGCTAGCATTGAGTATTATGGACCACCTAGGTCAGAACCACTACTGGTCCAAGTATTCTCAACCTTTCCAGGCCTTGAGTATTCTAGACTATCCCGGTCACGGCCGCTCTTGGTCACGAGTATTCTCAACCACTCCTGGTTGGAGAGCTTCACTCACTAGCTCTAGTATTCTTAAACCACTTCTGGTTCTTCAAGTATTCTTGACCACTCTTGGCCCGCCAACTTCATTCACCAGTGCTAGTATATTCTTATCAGCTACTTCTGGCTAGCAGTGAGTAGACCTGTCGACTTCAGTACTCGTCGATGATAGTATATTCTTATCAACCATTCTGGCTAGTAGTGAGTATTCTTTGACTAGCCTCTCCAGGCTTTACAAGTATTCTTTTCCTAGCCTCTTCAAGCTTTACAAATGATAGATGTATATCAGGTTTGAGTGTTTGGGTTACTCTCACAAAGAGGATACATATATGATCTACATTCTCTAAGGTTTCACTACCTTAGTCCTAAAGAGATCCTGAGTGTGTGGGTTACTCTTTATAAAGAGGATACATCAGATTACAACACTCACTAAGGTCTCATTCCTAAGATTTACTTGGAACACCTTAGACTACAGAGATGAATACAATGATACATTATAGATTTGACTATAAAGAATCGATCTCTAATTTCTCTATTTTTCTTTTGGGCTTGATATCACTTTTGGTGCTTAATGCTTAGAGCCCAGGGCAATGCCTATAGTCATTCTTGTGTTGCTTCTTGCCAACCTCTTTTGGTTTGAGGTAATTGCATACTTATAGGCCTGTAAAATTTGCTCGTTGCATATGTTCGTTGAAGCTGATATAGTCATTTTTGACTAGGTCGATCCTTTCATTTAATGCATTTGATCTTGCATTAAATGTTGCTTCCTGTTTTTAGACACTGTGTATTCTTCTCTATCTTGTTGCCAGTAGTGTTTCACTTTATCTGAGACCTAGAAATTGTTTGTCTTTTTCTAGTCATGCAGCAATATAGCCGTTGTCTTTTTCTGAAAAAGTCGTGCACTTTTTTCTGAAACATGCATGCTTTTTCTTTTGCGAGCTTCTCTTCTTCTTCGTTTCTTCACTTAGATCACGCGTTTTACGTTGAGAGCTTCTATGTGGTTGTAGACGATGCCTTGGTTTGTCTTTTAAGACTTGATTCTTTAATTACTTGCGTGGCAGTCTTCATCTTTGTTTGTTGGTTATGTGCATCTCAATCTTGACCTTCGTCTCAGTGTCTAAGATTAATGCTTTGCTTTTTCTTTGATCTGGTCAATAATGTGAATAGACAGACATTGTTTCCGTCTGGAGTGT
Organism: Cajanus cajan; assembly: GCF_000230855.2. Classification (NCBI taxonomy): domain Eukaryota; kingdom Viridiplantae; phylum Streptophyta; class Magnoliopsida; order Fabales; family Fabaceae; genus Cajanus; species Cajanus cajan. The sequence continues at coordinate 49,531,736 of NC_138518.1, forward strand.
CTTTTAGTTTGTGTTGTCCTTTGTTTGATGCATAGTTGACTTTTTTCTTATCTTTATCTCACGCTTGGTCCATTCCTTCACGCACTACTAGAAAAATTCATATTTGTGACGAATTTTGTGACGGAAAAAATAGCATCGCTAATAGTGACGGATTTTGTGAGGGAATTTTAAGTTTTGTGACGGACTAGAATTTATTGACTTTTGTGACGGATTTTGTGACGGAATATATTCTGTCTCTAAAAATCCGTCACAAATTTCGTCACTGAATCAAAAAAAAAAAATTTGTGACGGATTTTGTGACGGAAAAATTTTCGTCTCTAAAAATCCGTCACAAATTTCATCGCTAAATAAAAAAAAATGTTTGTGACGGATTTTGTGACGGAATGAACTTCGTCTCTAAAAAATCCGTCACAAAGTTCGTCACTAAAATGAAAAAATTTAGTGACGGATTTTTCCCTCTCAAAATTCCGTCACAAATAGGTTAAAATATTTTGTGAAAAATTTGTGACAAATTGTTTCCTCTCAAAATATTAAATTTTATTTATGAAACTTTTATATTTAAGAATTATGCATAATTAAAGAAAATATGTTAAATTTTTTTAAAAAAAATAATAAAATTAAAAATATTTTATTTCATTAAAGGACTGAAAAAATTATGAAATTCATTTAATTAAATAAAAAATTGTCAATTTTGAACATAAGAAACTAAGACATTCATTAAAAATATTTATAAAAAAAACTTGTGAAATTAAAAAAAAAAAGAATATTAATTTAATTTTGGCTTAATTACATTTTTGATCCCTCAAGTATTGTAATTGTGCAATTTTGATCCCTAAGATTTTAATTGGATAATTTTAGTCCCTAAAGGATTGTAATTGTGCAATTTTAGTCGTTTAATTTTTAATTGAACAATTATAGTCCCTCAAAAATCATAATTGTGCAATTTGAATCTCTCCCATTAAAAATTTAATAATTTTAAAATTTTAATATATATATATATATAATAATAATAATAATTTAAAATTATACAATTATTTGCTTATTTAAGTTAACATATACTATAATTTTTATTAATGTAACAAATGATATATATTTATTATTACTAAATAAATAAAATTTATATATTATTAATAATTTAATATTGCTAATAAATTAATATCAATAATATTTTTAGTATATTTATAGATAAATTGATAATTTGATAAATATAAGTTAGTATATATTAATATACTTTTACAAAAATATAAATATAGTAGATATATAAGATATGTATATTTATATTTTTGTAAAAGTATATTAATATATAATAAGTTATATTTATCAAATTATTAGTTTATGTATAAATATACAACAGAACAATCAAAAAGCAAAATATAAACTTACATAGTTTATTTGTTTCTCTCAGGTTCTCTTAAGAACCCACAGAGTACTCTAATCCATACAATAAACATCTTACTCATATAGTTGTCTCTTACAATTGCATTCCTTTATGGTGTGTTTGGATGAGTAATTTTACAAATTCAAGGAATTTGAAATTCTTGATATTTGAATTACTTTGATTTCAATTTCTATCATTGTTAAAATATTTTGTTTGGATAAGTCAATTCAATTTTTTTTAAATTTTAAATTGTTAATTTGGATATGATAATATGATTCTATCATGATAAAATTGCTTTTAAAAGGATATTTATATGTTGAGATTTTTAAATAAAATTTTATAAAAAAAATGTTAACCAATTTTTAAATATTTAATAATTTTAAAAATTAATTTAGTTAATATTTAATAATTTTTAAAGTATTTTTGAATATTCAATAGTTAAAAATATGAAGATATAAGATAAAATATATAAGTGAAATAAGGGAAAAAAATATGAGAAATTTCAAATTCTTACATTTTTGGGAGAATTTGAAATTCTACTATTTCAAAGAATTTCACAAATGCTTGGAATTCAAATCAAAAGATTAAATTTTTATTTGGGTTTTCTTTCATGAGGAAGAAGACGAACTGCACGAATATAAGTGCAGATGCGCCGAGTAATCGATTACATTAATATGGTAATCGATTACCCCTTTTCAGATTCTGTGCATTTTGCCCCTGGTAATCGATTACACTACTCTGTAATCGATTACATATATCAGAACAAGCAAACACGCACTGGTAATCGATTACATGACCATGGTAGGCCACTAAACCAAAAGCAGCTGATAGTCAGGGCGCAACTGTTTTTACTTAAGAGCGTAGAAGCCCAAGTTTGAGAACGGCCCGTTTTGGGCTACTTAAAAATCAAAATATTACAAAAATTAATTTTCATAAATATTCATTATTAAAATACTAATAATTATTAAAAACCTTTAAAACATTCTATAAAAGTCATTAAAATAACTATAAGAAGATAATGTCCACAAATATAAAATAAATAATAATTAACTAATTTATTTATTTATTAAAAAATATCTTTCTAATTTCATAATTTTTAATTTTATATATTTCAAAAGTATTAATTTAGTTATTTATTGAAAAATATAAAATAAATAATATATATATATATATATTTCAAAAGTTGAAATGAAATAAGAGATCAAACATGTTTAATTCAAATCAAAACTCATCTATTTGTGAAATTAAATAGATATTCATACATCTCATGCAACAAGGAATACAACAGAACAATCAAAAAGCAAAATATAAACTTGTATAGTTTGTTTGTTTCTCTCATGGTTCTCTTAAGAACCCACAGAGCACTTTAATCCATACAATAAACATCTGACTCATATAATTGTCTCTTACATTTACAAATGCATTCCCTTAGGTTTCTCATAGGAACCATAGAGATATTAAAATTATACATTTATATTTAAATATAAGAAAAATAACAAAAGAAGCATGTATATCCAGAACGGCCCGTTCTGGAATCACATTTTAAGGTACAACAGCCATGTCTGGAACAAGTTTAATATTGATTAAAAGATAAATAAAAGTATACAAAATTTTAGACTTATAAATTTCACTTTATTATATAAATCAACAAGTTTAATATTTAAAAGATAAATAAAAGTATATATAATTTCAATATATTATTGTAAATTTAATATCTATACTAATATATAAAGGGAATATAATTTTCAGTAACTACTTTGGTCTCCATTTTTTTTTGGACCATTATACCCTTTTATGTTAAAAAGTTAGAAAAATTTTTTTTAATCAAATTTAATAATTTGAAACTAATAAATCATTTTTACAATAATTACTTTTACTTTTTATTTTTACATGAATTATTTTATCCTTTATTTATTTTTTAATAACTACTTTTTTATGAGTAATTTTTTATTTTTTTTCTTTTAATTTGTTTTAATACAATGCAGACACGAAGTGCCTTTTTCTTGCTAGTAATTATAATAATAATTATTTTATTATCTTTATATTTAATTTATTGTAAAATAATTAAATTATTTTATTATCTTTATATTTGATTACTTTGTACGTTTATTAATTTTTGTATGTGAGTAGAGTAAATTACATTATTTTTAAAAAAATATTGTGTTTTTTGTTATATATTTATGTTAAGATAATTCTATAAGATATAGTTTAGATATACTAGTTTATCCTCTCCTAATTTCTAGTTTAGTTTCCTTAGTACTTGAATCTGAATGATTTTCATGTTATTGAATTGATGGATTCAATAAAATAAATAGACATAAAACATAATCAATCCCTAAATTTTAGGAATTTAGATAAAACTGACTAAGGAAACTAAACAATAAATTAAGAGAGTATAAACTAGTATATCTAAACTATATCTTATAGAATTACCTTAACAATTTATATTGTTTATAATATAAATATATTTAAACAAAGAATTTAATTGTTTCGGTAATAAAAAATTCATACGTAAAAATTAAATTCAATATATAATTTAAATAAAATTAGGTATATACATACTAAATCAATTATTCATCTTTCAATATAATACTTGATTTCTTTTGGTTATGATATTTTAATATATTTTATTTAAAATATCAATTAACACATTTTATTATTTTTTTATTTAATTTATTGTAAAATAATTAAAATATTTAATTTAGCATCATTAAAAAAATAACCATTATAAAATTTATTTTTTTTAGTTTTATTATTTATTATAATACTTTTTAGTTACCGTATTAACCAAAAAATTATTTTTAATTAAAATATATTTTTGAATTTTAGTTAATTCATTATCATTCACTCACTTTATTAAAAAGTGATAAAATTTAATTAATTTTTAATTAATTTAATAAAATAAAAACTTTAAAATAAATATCTAAAATCTTTAACAATTTCTTAAATACAAATATTTAATTAATTAATTTTAATATATACTAAATTTAATATTAGAAAATTTATAAATATTTTAGTTATAATTTTTATTATCTTTTGATTTAATATTGGATTTATAAATGAATATTACATTAACTCCATTGATTATTTTAATCCTTGTCTTTAATTTTATTATATATAAAAATTATTTACCTAATATATTTTGAAATTATTTTCATGAATCTTGTTTTATTTCAATTGATATTTTAAAAGTTAGGCTTAATCATTCGATTCAATGGATATAATCGTGTTAGTTTCATTATTTAAAAGCAATTGACTTATACAAAAATTAGTAAGAATTTGTGAAATAATTATAAAATGAAATATTTTTTAGTAATTAAAAAAATTATTATCCTTTGATTTTAATTTACTCATAGATGTTCATAGTATTTAACTTATGATATATACACCTTCTTTTTATTACAATTACACCTACTTTGTTTAAAAAGGCTAAAATTACTGATAGTAGAGCTCGAATCCATACAAATACTTACGTGGAGAAAATCTTAAGTCTTCCCCTTAACTAATTGGGCAAACCACCCGCTGGTTCTTTTTGATCAGTTTTTAATACATCACAATGCGCTTCCTTACTTTTTTCTCTATCAAACAGAATATATGACCGTTTGACAGAGTTTTTTTTATTCACACATTTATTTTAAAGTTTCGTGTTGAAATAAAATCCCAACACAGATTAACATATTTTATTATCTTTTCATTTTAATTTATTCTAAAATCTTGGGAATATTTAACATCATTAAAAAAACACCATTATAAGATTTTAAAATTTATTTTTGATATAATTATTTATAAAAAATACTTTTAACCATCATATTCACCAAAAATATATTTTTAATTAAAATATATTTTTAAAATCTAGTATCAGAATATTTATTATGATTTTAGTTATAATTTTTTATAATCTTTTGATTTAATATTGGATTTCTTTTTATTATAAAACATAGTAAATAAAATCTAAAATCTGTATCAGTTTATTTGATACAAATATTTAATTAATTTTAAGATATAATAAATTTAATATCAAAATATTTATTATGTTTTAGTTATAATTTTTATAATCTTTTGATTTAATATTGGATTTCTTTTGATTATAATATTTTAAAGCATTTTATTTGAAACATAAGTTAACATATTTTATTATCTTTTCATTTTAAATTATTGTAAAATAATTATAATATTTAATTATCATTCACTTACTTTATTAAAAAGTGATAAAATATAATTAATTTTTAATTAATTTAATAAAATAAAAACTTTAAAATATATATCTAAAATCTGTAACAATTTTTTAAATACAAATATTTAATTAATTTTAATATATACTAAATTTAATATCATAATATTTATTATGATTTTAGTTATAATTTTTTTTATCTTTTGATTTAATATTGGATTACTATACATAATTATTTATTCCCTTTAAACATACAAATAGGTAATTGTAGTAATTTTGTGTATGAAAAAGCTTATTAGTGCAGTTGTGACTATTAGGGTAGAAAGAAAATTGATTTCAAGATGGTTTGATTGGCTAGGAACTAAAATTTGTAGTCCTTTTTCTTATAAACTGATTGAAGAGCCGTAATTTAGTGCTTCAATTCATATCATTAAGGCATTGATTACTTCTCACATTTAGGGTTAATTTCGTGGTTTTATCATGTTTGCTAATTGTCATTTGAATTATGGGCCTAATTGCAAAACTAATCAAATTTCTGTTTCTGGACAGTTTGACCTTCTCTCGGTTTTTTGGCCATATCTGGAGCTACAGGACTCCGAATTGAGCCATCTTGGTGGCGTTGGAAAGCTAAGAGAAAAAGCTACAAATGTCTCACTAATGTGCATCTCCTAATTCGAAGTCTAAGATGGTCAAAATGGAGCCCGAAAATGACCCACGGAATCTGGAAACGTTTTGGGTCTTGTTTTGCAATGTTCAAATCAGTTTGGGCCCAATTTGACCCAAGCCTTCTAGAAGGGCAAAAGGGTAATTTCAGAAACCCTAAAAGAGGGCAGAAGGGAGCCCTCTTCTACCCGCGCCTCCCTCTTTCACCTCCTAACCCTACACATATCCCTTTTCCGCTCCACAAAGCCAAATCGCCACCGGCCTCCAAGATTCCGGAGAAGGATGCTTCCGCGGAGGCCGCTAAATCTGAGGACGATCAAGTGCCCTGTTCCGCCGTCGCCCTGTTCCGCCGTCGCCCCCATCCAGCGCCGCTCCCCCTCTTCCTCCGCCCAGCCCAGCGCCAAGAAGCTCTTTTGCGACCAAGAGGACCTCTCCCTCCACGGCTTCTCCACGGTCCACGTCCCCCTCAACCTCCACTCCCTTCTCACCAAGGGCCGTTCCTCCCCGTCCTCTGCCGCTGCGTCTCCGACCCCTGCTGCCCGCCCAGACCCTCTGCCCTCCCGCCCCTCTTGCCCACCTTCCGGAGGAGCTTGTCCGACCTCTCTCCCTTGCCTCTGCCTTGTATCAACTGCGAAGAAAATACTGCACCCGACTCCCTGGTATGGACGGTTCTTGAAAAAGTTTTGATCTTTCTTGGATTTGGAATCGTGGGTTTTGTTTCTTTTTTGATGGGTGTGTGTGTGTGCAGAGGCTGAGAAGGATGAAAGATCGTTTGAAGGAGATGAAGCAGTTGTGGGATGAGGTTATGGAAGATAATGACCAAGAAGATGGAGGAGGAGAAGACTGTCAAGTGCATGAACATGACAAACTCCTGCCTAAGGTATTCTTGATTTTCGACTATGATTCTTTTGTCTTTTTAATCACCAACAAGATATATAATAATGAATCAAGAAAAAACATTTTATCACAGACATTGAATTCTGGTAGATCTGACCTGAAAACATGAAGATAATGTTTTAATGAATTTATCATTCTTGGCAGGACAAACAGAGAACCAAGGTAAAGGAGAGGATTGACAAATTTGTCAAAGAAAAGTTGTTGGACTTCTGTGATGTTCTTAATATTCAAATAAACAAGACCAATGTGAAGAAGGCAAGTCTTGTCATAATAATATATACTGATTTCATTTGAGAAGAGAGTTTAGTACTTTTGGAAATTAAATAATTAAATGGATATGGTTTCAGGAGGAGCTGTCGGCAAAGCTTTTGGAATTTTTGGAGTCCCCCCATGCTACAACTGATATTCTACTTGCCGATAAAGAGCAGGTTTATTCTTTATAGATTATTTTAATCAGTTAGACACTTTTGCATGTTTTAAGTTGTAACACAAGTAATTTGCATCGTTGTATATCATTTCATTGATTGAATGTTAAAATTGATAGTACCTCTCTGCTTTCTAACAAATTGTCCATTCTTTATTTTTTTTTAGTTTGAGATTGTTTTCTAACAAAATATATCCATTACAAACACATGAGAAAATCACTAGTCATTAAATGCTTCTTGGAATCTAATTCATATTCTTATCCTTATATTTAATGAGGTTGTGAAGAGTAGAAAGACAACAACGACGATGAGGAAGACTATATTGGTTAATGATATTGTCAAGGTTCTGGAGGGTCCATCTAAGGTCTGTTATCTCTGAGACTATATTTGAATTTTTGTATGATTTGATTTGGAACATGTTGCCTCTATTAATTGTATGTTTGGTAGATAGGTATAAGGTCATCACTATATAAGCAATCTAGCTTAGTAAAATTAGGTTGCTTCATGTGTATTGTTTGAAGGGGTTTCTTTGCCTAAATGTGTGCCTTGTGGATTTTGATCTCTAAATGATGAAAAGTATCATGGCTATGGATATACTCCAATGAAGCTTTATTGTCATAGTTACACTGATAGAGGTCATTCATTATTTTTCATGTGTTGTCTTGCCGATTAAGCACATCATTAATCTTGGGAACTCCTCTTGATGTCTGTATTGTTCTTTTATCTTCATTTTAAATGATATCATGCATTTTCATAAAAAAGACTTGATATTTTTGTTTTGATTGAAATTGTTTCAATAATAGGCTCTGGTAATCGATTACAAGAAATAGGTAATCGATTACTAGAAAACCTTTTAATAAGTAAATTTCGAACATATGATGTCTGGTAATCGATTACATGTATAAGTAATCGATTACCAGACTCTTAAAAACAATGGTTTCCTCAGATTTAGGCATCAACAGTTAGTGAGGGATTCATCCCAGTTTGTGACGGATTTAATCCCTCACAAATTGCGAGGGATTTAATCCCTCGCAAATTGTGAAGGATTCTACTTAATTAAAGTCATCACAGTTTGTGACGGATTTAATCCCTCACAAATTGCGAGGGATTTAATCCCTCGCAAATTGTGACGAATTCTACTTAATTAGAGTCATCACAGTTTGTGACGGATTTAATCCCTCACAAATTGTGACGGATTTAATCCCTCACAAATTGCGAGGGATTTAATCCCTCACAAATTGCGACGGATTTTTATTAATTTCTAAACATTTATTACGGAAATTATATTGTTTGTGACGCCTTAATTCCGTCACTAATTGTGACGGAGAAAATAATCCGTCACTAAATATTTTGTGACGCCAAATTTTGTGACGGAATCATTTCCGTCACAAATTCCGTCACTAACTGATTTGTGACGGATTTTTTGAAGTTTAGTGACGGATTTTTTCCCTCTCTAATTTTAATTTTTCTAGTAGTGACGTTGTACTAGAGGTTGTTCTTGACACACATCTATCTGATACTAGGCTCATAGTCGTCTGGTGCACATACTGTACATTATCTATTCAATTAGCTTGATTTTTCTAGTTCTCATGATGTACCTTGCCTTAACTATTCTTTTAACAGAGTTTGACCATCTGACTTCTTCTAATGTTCGACACAACTTTTCTTGTTCCGGGTTTGGTCTCATTTTGAATTTTCTTCTGATACTCCAATGGCTTTTTCTTGTAGTAGTCCTCATCTGGTGTTTGTTGAATGTTCTTCCGTCCATGAGCAGACCTAGCTTTGATGCTTGACTAACTATCATCTTATTCTCTTGTTTAGTTTGCATAGGCTTCGTGGATACTTGTATTTAATGCATCTGATCTTGCATTAAATGTTTGCTTGCTGAATCTGCGTTTCACAAAGTCTTTTGTACCGTTTGTTTGCTTCTATGTCTGACATTAATCATGACCTAGATATCTCTGTACTTTCCCGGTATTGTAGCTATAGAGGCGTTGCCCTTTGCTGACTGGTAAGTGTACTTTCTCTGACATATGCAACTTTGATTTGTGGATAAGCGCTAGTCCTATTTTTTTCTTCTCTCTGCTTCTACTTTGATGACTTCATGTGTTCTTCTAAGAGTGTGGATGCTAGGTAGTTCTTCTCGTTGTGACTTTAGACACAATCCAGCCTTCTTGGTTTTCGTCTGTGCATTTGAGTCTCCGTCTAGTCAGTTGTCATCGTCCAAGGTCTTGTATCATCTGAGGCTTCATTATTTTCCTTCTTGTGCTGGGCTTAATTTCGTTTGATTGTTTGATCTCCTCATCTAACGTCTTATTAGCTTTTGCCCTTCATCTTGTTTGCTCGTGCTTTGTTCTTTAATTCCTTTGTGTCTGTGTTTGCGGGTGTCTTCGTCTGGTGTATTTCCTTCTTTTAATCAGCCTTTATCTGGTGCTTAGCTCATATATATCTCTTGGTTCTGGTGTAGACGGTAATACATATATATTCTTTATTCTTCAGTTTTGCTGTACTTATGTCTTTATCTGAAACACTAACACACTTGTTAGAAATAACAATATGCATTATATTTGTCTCACTCAAAACCCTGCTAGGGATTGCTTCGTCTGCCTTAACAGAATAAAGTTTGTACTAGTTGGAAATAGACATGACTGAGATTACGTTGCATGTAATTTCCATGCCACTTATCCATATTTGATCTATGTCATTAGATAATGATAAAAGCTGCATTGGTTCCCTGTTATTGTATGAGATGGACCAGATTGTTTAAAGGGAGTCTAAAAGTAAATAGCATATGATTGCGCACCTAAAGAATTTTGTGATATAAATATTTAAATGAATATGAAGCCCAACTAGGAGATTGTTAGAAATTTTATTTCTAATAATTAATGTGGGCTACATATATTATTTGTAGTATTTATATTAGTTATTTACATTTAGTTAGGCTCAATAAAAGTTATCTAATTTTAGTGAGCCTTTAGACTACCAATAGAAAAAATTAATATGGGCCCCAATAAGTAGAAACCAGATTTGGCCTATTAGGGGTTAATGGGAATCCTAACAGGTTTAAAATCGTAAAGATTGTCATGGTCCCCAATATGCCAAATCATAAACACACGTCTCTCTCTGTCTCCTCCATCAGAAGAGGAACATCAAATCCCGTTAAGGAATCTAGTGATTTGGTTGAGGAAGATCATTGCACCAAAAAACTATTCTGCTACAACCTTTTGGTTAATGTGTCAATGGATACAAGTATGTGTTACTAACCTTAACTCTGTAATCCGAGACAACGGTTCTTAATATTCATTAATGAAAATTTTTTATTTAGCTTAAGAGATTTATCTCAACAATATCTATTTATACAAATTTTAAATATGATTTGTATATTGAAACATAATATTTATTTGTGTATATAATTTATTATAAATTAGTTGTTATATGTTAAACTTGAATTTCTATCTTGTACGAGAGTATTTATAGGAATTATTTTTCATTGAGAGAAATTTTTAAGAATTTTTTGATTTATTATCTAATTTGATTTTATTTATCATAATTATTTATGAACTAAATAGCACTATTTATGAAATAAATTATCAATAAATAAAAATAATATTTTCTCATGACTTTTATTTGTATATATAATTTATTAAAATTTTAGTTGTACATAATAAATATTTTACATGTATATTTAAAATACTAAAATATTCGTTAATAATTAATTGAATTTGTGATAATTGTCATAAATATTTTTTTTTTCGTTTTTTCATGAAATTGAAACGCAGTGATTTAGTCGTAAACTATATTTCTGAGATTAAAGATACAATGCTAACTATATTTATATCAATATTTATTTATTTATTCAAACAAATAATAATATTATAATTTTAACATTATTGAATATATATATATATATATATATATAATGAAATTATTATTAAAATTACGTAAACCAAATAATGTGTTAAACTTATATAAAAATATAATTGTACATATCATAAATTTATGACATTTATTATTCCACAATCAGTGTCATTAAGTGTTACTAATTTTGAAGTAAAAATAAAAAAAGTAGTACTACTGTTCTTCATAAATGTTAACACATCATCACCCAAAATCTCGTATATATTAAATAAAATATAAATTTCTATTTTACGTCACAAGGATTTTTCCTTAATAAAAAAAATTGTAAAAGATTTTTTTTCTTAATTTTTTGTCTAATTCCATTTTTTTTATCATAAATATTTAAGAATTAAATTTTAATATTTTAAAATAAATTATAAAAATTACATTAATATTTATATATATATATATAATTTATTATAAATTTAAGTTGTATATAATAAATATTTTATATGTGCATTATGCTAAAATACTCGTTAATAATTGAATGAATTTATGATAATTGTCATAAATAGTTTTTTCCCCCTTTTTTCATGAAATTGAAACGCGGTGATTAAGTCGTAAAATATACTTTTGAGATTAAATATACAGTGCTAACTATATTTATATTTATATTTATTTATTCAAACAAATAATATTATAATTTTAATAATATTGAATATATATATATATATATATATATTAATATATTATAAAAGTATTAATAAAATTACACTACTAGAAAAGTGTTATTTTCTTCCTAATTTTCCTGTAAAAAAATATTCGCAGAAATTTTTTGCGAATTTTCTTGCAAAAAAATATTCGCAGAAATTTTTTGCGAATTTTCCTGTAAAAACATATTCGCAGAATTTTTTTGCAAATTTATTTGTAAAAAATAATTTACAGATATTTTTTTACAAATTTTGCTACAATTTTAATAATGATAAAAAAAATTCCATGGTAAAAATTTGTAAAAAATATTGTAAGAATTTTATTTTATTATAACATTTATTCCTGCAAATTTTAATCCGCAGGAAAAATTAAAAAATATATTTAAATTTATAAGTTTAATATTTTAAAAAAAACTTCAAGTCCCACATCGATTTAAAGTAAAGCAATTAAAGAGTATATAAGTTGGGGCAACACTTACCTTACAAGTTGATTTGTATGATTAAGTGTTAGGCTTAATCTACAATCTTAGAATTTAAAAGATTATGTATCAAATGTTGGAGGCATGGAAACAACTGTTTCGAATGAATTCATTGTGAACATTTGAAAGTTGAAAAATTATTGAAAGAATTTATAGTAATTTCTTTTAATTTTTTTCGTAAAAAATATTCCTGCAAAATTTCTTGCGAAAAAATTCGCAGGAAACTTTCTTGTGAAATTTTTTTTGCAGGAAACTTTCCTGCAAATTTTTTTTGCAGGAAATTTCGCAGGAAAATTTTCTGCGAATTTTAAAATTAGCAAAAATATATTATCCATGAAGGTATTACTTGTAGATAAAATTTCGCAGAAAAATTTGCAGGAACATTTCTTGCAAATTTTTATGAAAAATTTGCAGAAAAAGTCATATGTAATAAGAGAAATTTTAGTAGTGTTAAGTAAACCAAATAATATTTTAAACTTGTATAAAAATATAATTATACATTTCATCAATTTATAACATTTATTATGTATCATCAAGTATTACCACTTTTGAAGTATATAAAAAGAAAATAAAAGTAGTGCTACTTTTGTACATAAAAAACAACACAGCATCATCACCCACAATCTCATATATATTAAATACAAAAAATAAAATTTTCTATATAATTTATTATAAATTAACTACTATGTATTAAACATGAATTTCTATTTTAAATAAAATTATTTTTAAGATTTTTCTTTCACAAAAGATTTTGTAGAGATTTTTTTAATTATTTTTTTATCTAATTCTGTTTTTATTTATTATAATTATTTATAAATTAAATTTTAATATTTTAAATAAATAAAAATGATATTTTTCCATAATATGTATTTATATATATTTTATTATAAATTTTGATTTATATAATAAATATTTTGCGTGATTGCATGTACTAAAATACTCATTAATAATTAATTCAATTGTGATAATTGTCCAAATAACTTTTTTCTTTGTTTCTTTTTTTTTTTTATGAAATTGGAAAGCAGTGATTTAGTCATAAACTATATTTATGACATTTATTATAATAATGAAGAATTATAAATTGTTATGATAACATTTATTATAAAGTCAACACAGCATCAACAAAAAACGATATATATAGTTATGATAATTTAATACACTTAATAAATTATAAATTGTTAAAACTAAAAGATATGGTATAGATTTTGTTCTCTAATTAAAAATTTATAGTGTGTTTGGATGAAGAAATTAAATGGAGTAATTCATTTATATGAAGAATTTTAAATTCTTTTAGGTGAAATACCTTGTTTGGATAGAGAATTTATAAAGAATTTGAAATTCAAGCATTTGTGAAATTCCTTGAAATAGTAAAATTTCAAATTCTCCCAAAAAAGTAAAATTTGAAATTTCTCATATATTTTTTTTCTTATTTAACTTATACATTTTATCTTATCACTTATTTCTTCAAGTTTTTAATTATTGAATATTTAAAAATATTTTTAAAATTATTAAATATTATCTAATATTAAATTTTCAAATTATTAAATAATTAAAAAATTACCTAATATTTATTTTTATAAAATTCAATTTAAAAATCTTAACATATAAATATATTTTTAAAATCAATTATATCATGATGGAATCAAATTATTATATCCAATCTAATAACTTCAAATTTAAGAAATTTTAAATTGATTTATCCAAACAAAATATTTTAAGAATGATAGAAATTGAAATTAAAGTCACTCAAATACCAAGAATTTAAAATTCCTTGAATTTATAAAATTTCTCATCCAAACACAACATAAAATTTTCTCTCAATATATAGTATTAATGCATAATTCCACAAGAAATACTATAAGTAAGGACATGACAAGAATAATGGTCCATAAACACTTAACAATCAACATAAGATGCAGGAGGAGAAAGTTACCATGGGTCTTCTAATGTTGCTTGTTCCAGTCTTTTGCCTGGTGGTAACAACACCAGGTGAAAGTCGGTATGCAGGAGCGGGTGACTGCGACAACCCTTTTGGTACAGATTTCCTCCTACCATGTATAAACTATTTGTACATTAGAAGCACACTGCCAACACCAATATCTACATCTGATCCGTGCTGCGTAGGAGCATCATCGGTGTTTGGCAGGGTCGGTGTCCCTCAACGTGCGATGGTGTACTGTATTTGTCTCAAGTTGTTTACACCACTTTACCATTTTGATCCTGAAAAACTGGCACGGCTTCCTCATGACTGCAACTTTACCTATAATTATACTATTGACCCAAGGAAGAGTTGTTTCCGCCCGTAAGCCCCTCTCTATGTATCTCATGTACACACGTTTAACAATTCGTGACGCAGTTTATTATAATGATACTGTTTTGCTCATGTGCAGGATTCCGTGATGCTTCAAGAAAGATTTACATGAAAGCACAAATAAACTCGGCTATAGAGATAAATATGTACGGAAAACACAGGAGATATAATAAAAAAGCCATGATTTTTCACTTTTCTATCGATTGCAATAGTAGACTAATCTCTTCCGATCTCCTTCTTTCCCTTCGTCTAACTTTTCAATCAAATCAAATATTAGAACCGAAACTTTCCCACCCTTAATTATTCTATTTTACTTAAGTATAGAGATGGCAAAATGAGTTATGATTGTCTGGTTTGTCAAGAATTGGTGGACTTTGTTAGATATCCTAATTTATTAAATTGTTTAGCCTGTTCCATCTAACTTGTCAATTTGTTGGGCCAAGTGGTAGGTTGGGATGAATTGTGTAATGACCTGCCATAGTCACCACACTCTGTGGAATCACTAACACTAGTAACTGAAGCTAAGTTACTAGAATGCACAAGATTAATAAGAGAAAATATACCATACATATAAGTATCATGAGTATATAAGAAGAAATTACTAGTGCAAAAATTGGATTTAAAATTGGAATTTTAAGATCGGTTATAAGGTAACCGATCTTAAAAGTGATGCAGTGACAATTTTGTAAATAAAACGAACACTTTTATGATCGGTTATTTTATAACCGATTTTAAAAGTAGCACTTTTAAAATCGGTTATTTCAGAACCGATTTTGTATGTAGTATACAAAATCGGTTCTTGAATAACCGATTTTAAAAGTATCGTCAGAAACCTTTTATATTTTCCTCCAATCTCATTCTCTTTAATCTTTCCCTCTCCTCGTTTTTCTACTCTCTCAAACGCTCTCATTTTCTAAAGAGGTAAATTTCGTTGTTGTTTTCGTTTTTGTTTTCCTCTTCTTATGTCTCTTTTTATTTTCTCATGCGCTTCTCTTGTTTCTGTTTTCAGGTTCACTTTTGCTAAATTTCGAAGATGGAACGGCCCGTTCTGAAAAGAGAACGGCCCGTACTGAAAGGAGAACGGACCGTTCTGACTCCGTTCTTCAAAAATTCTTTTTTAACAATCTGGAACGGCCCGTTCCAGTTTAATTTTTTTTTCTTCGCCAGAACTTTTAAAATCGGTTATAAGACAACCGATCTTAAAAGTTAACTTTTAAAATCTGTTAAATAATCGATTTTAAAAGTCTAATTTTTAAAATTGGCTCTTTTAAAATCGGTTACGGAACCGATTTTAAAAGTGAAAAATAACCGATTTTAAAAGCTTTTTTTCCACTAGTGAATCAAACAAATATAAACATGATATATATATATATAGTCATCCCAAAATAATCCTACATCCTAGTGCCGGTCAAGCACACTTATACAAGGTACATCAGTAGTACCGCCATAAAAAAATCAAAATCCCTATCTGCATCATCTCCTCAAGCCTAGCCCTGATCTACTCCTATACAATGTATATCATCGCAGTCCAAACCACCATGGAAACAAAAAGGGTAAGCTAGAGTTAAAAAAAAAAAAAAAATATATATATATATATATATATATATATATATAGATACATGTATATGATATACAACAATGCACCAGATATCATGTATGAAAACTAATCACATCTCAACCAAGCATGTACCTCACCCAATCATGTCCCAAACAACCTCAATTGTACATGAACACATCTCAACAGACATCATATGCAAACACATTGACTAATGCGTCGTCACGCATTTACTTATGGAGATCTCCTAACAACATGAGTAGTCTAAGTAATTTTCACCCTACCGAACCAACCTAATCGTTTTCACGCCCAAAGCGTCGGCTCGATCACAGCAGAATGGGATACCAATCCCTCCTCTGGTTCGGGTCTCATCACTTACACTAGGAAAGTCCGGTTCCACTATCAGGTATAGCACAGCTAGGTACAAGCTTACCACAACCTTGGCATGCATTACCAAGTCACATGTGGAGTTCGCCCACCGGCTATCTACAAGAAATCACGCAACCTTTCCAGGTACTTGGTTAAGGGTTGTAGCCCTTAACCTTCGTCCTTACTCAACCACTAACTAAGGATTTGGAGGAGACTCAACACACCTAAAAACCCACTCCAAGAGACACACCTACTCAAGGAGGATTTTCCAAACAATGGCCTACCTTAGCACCACTCCAAGATACCCTATGTGGGATCTTCAATTTTCAAAATAATTTTCTCTCCTCAAATCCTAAGTTAGCCGTCATGCTATAATTCCACATTGCATTATTAGCATCCACACCTTATCATACATGTACTATATACATTACATCTAGTCAATGCATATAGAGATCAACAACGTCAATCATGTACAACATACACTACACCAAAAAAAAGGAATAACGTCACATTTTGCGGCGATTTTAAAGAATCGCCTTCACTTTTTTAATTTAGTCCAAAAAACATTAAACTTACGACGGTTTTACCCAATGGACGCAATTTTCAATTTTTCTTCGGCAGTTAATATAGAACTGCCGCAAGTAAGTTAAAAATTTCAGCTTAAGTGAAATGTTCCCTCCCCTCTCATCAGAAACCTAAACCTTAACAACATAATCCCCCTCTCTCTCGTTCCATTCTTCTTCTTCGCTCTCGGTCACGGTCACGCCTCTACTGCTCAAGAGTCACGCCTCTAGCCTGCTACTGCTAACGTTGCTCACAGCCACGAGTTCACGGGCTCACAACCTCTGCTTTCCTCTGCCTCGTCTGGTGAGTTACAAACTTGCTCACAAAGCAACAGAGATAGATCTTCTTACAAAGGAAGTTGGTAGCTTTTTCCATGTGGTCTAGATTGGTCGTAATGCCTTGCTATCTAATATGAGATTAGGTGGAACTGGCATTGACAGCATCTTAGAGGGTAACAGAGATGCACAAATAGTCAACTGACCGTGTTGTAACCAAACAACTCTGGTACATACCGATGAATCTAGGTATTGGATTTTATGTTTTATGTTTTATGGTTGATGGTTTTCAATCATGTTTGGTTTATTGTATTCAAGCTAGAATGAGTAATATGTTATATGATTGTCATATTGTTCTGAAATGCAATTTTTTAATGTCAAAGAGAAGGAACGAGGGATACATATGAAAAAAAGTCCTGAACTCAGTTATGAGGCTTTGACTCTATGTTCTTGAAAATGGATTTACAAGTGGGTGAGCTATATGTACATTGGGCATGGAACTTACTGTTTATAGGCTTCGTTTAGCCACTTTCTTTAACTTTCTTTAACTTTTCTGTTGATTCAAAAAAGTTGTTATCCAATGCAATTGCTGCTTTGCTGATATTATCCTTTAGATTAAATTCTTTGTTGAGCATTTAATAGCTCCCATAGAAAATTGAATTGGATACAATGTTGTGAGTTTCTCTTCCCATTCTTTTCATTCTTTTAAGGAGTCACACAATGGTACCGTATGTCTAATTTGCTGCTTGTTGATTTTAAAACAATGGTAAACACTTGAGGAATGATTGGATATGATACATTTCTGATATTTATATAACATTTCTTAAAATGTATAGAATATAGTAGCACTAACATGTAAATGATACATTTAAAATTTGATAAGGCATTATAAGGTTTAATTAATCATTTGGTTGTTAAACTTGTCCATACTTTGTGTTTTAGTCCTTATACCTAGAAACTCTACATCTTAATCCCTATACAAGTATTTTATTTTATTTTAATTATTATGTTTTAGTTGTTATACTTCTACTTTGTGACAATTTTACACTGCTAGGAAACTAACAAGAAGGTATAAAAATAAAAAAAACTGTCGAATGAGAACTTAAACATAGAATTTTTAGGTACAGGGACGAAAGCGCAAAGGTGAGACAAAGTTTAGTGTAGGGACCAAATGATTAATTAAACCTATATATAATTGTCAAAATTACTAATATAAAAATAAAAGTAAAAATAGTGTAAAAATAGTGTCAATCTCATTCCCTTCTTGAGCATCACATCCATAAAGAGAAGTAGAGAACAACATCCATTTTGGTTCATCAAGATTCAAGAGACAATGTTTCTATATTTCTATCTTTTGTACACTTTCATGTTTCATATTTTGTTGTATCAAAGTTTCATAACCTCTTTTAAAGACTTGGATGCTTCATAGATATTTATTGGTGAAGTGTCCTGAAGTATCAATTTTCAATTATTCAGTACGAATATTGAAACAAATGCAAGTACAACTGTACAAGTGCTACATACTATATGGCTTGTGTAACACCCCATTTTTTCTTATTTCTATTTTATTTTATTTTTGAGGGTATTTTTGTAAATTTTATAAAGGTATAGAGGTGATTTAGTAGCTTGGAACGGGCTATTCCGGAATTGGAACGGGCCGTTCCAAACTACCAAAATGTATGTGATTTAGTAGTTGGGAACGGGCTGTTCCGGAATTGGAACGGGCCATTCCAAACTACCAAATCGTACGTTAGTTCGTAGGCCAGAACGGGTCGTTCTCAAGTTGGAACGGACCGTTCTGGACTATTAAAAACTGCTTTATACTTTAAGTGGGAACGGGCTTGGAACGGGCATGGAACGGGCTACGGCAGTTGTGAGTAATAAATGCAACCAGAACGGGCCATTCTGGTTTGGGAACGGGCCGTTTTGGGTGCAATTTTTGCCCATGATTTTGGCGTCCAGAACGGGCCGTTCCGAAATTGGAACGGGCCGTTCTGGCAAAGTCTGAGGCCTATAAATTGAGCTGTCTGCCACTCTAAAAAGGCACACCTCTCATTTTCTGATTTCTCTTCTTCTGCTCTCTCTTCTTTTCCCTCTACTTTCAGCTTCAGACCGAGGGGAACCCAGCGAGGGAGACCAACCAGATCTCTTATAAATTCAGCTTCTACGTATCCAAGTACGGGGAAAAAGGAGATTATTTATATGTGGAGTTACATGAGGGAATTGGGTAGAGGAAGAACCCTTAGGATTATGAGTAATTTTATAATTATTTCTGTTTGAAGAATTATTGGTATTATTAGATTCTGTATATATTTAGGACAAAATATATATGATTTGTTTCTAAAAATGATGCTCTAGGAGAGAGAACGAAATTATAGAAAAGTGCCTGTATGTTAGGTTTTGGAAAAATTAGATTATTTCTGTTTGAGGAATTAATTATACCATTAGATTTTGTATGTGTTGAGGATTATAAATATGCTAATAATTTGTAAGAATGATGATCTGGGAGAGAGAACGAAATTGTAGAAAAGTGCCTGTGAGCTAGGTTTTGGAACAATTAGGGGTTTTACTGTTTATGCTGAAATTATATTAATTTATGAATATTATTGTTATATTATTTGATAAAAATTGATGATTTAAAAATGTGAATTGCTTGATATGTATGAAACCCATTATTTTGGACCTATTTGATGTGTGTATAAAATTGAGTTATGAGATGAGATGTTGTATGGATGTGAATATGATTATGATTGTAGATCCTCACACTAATGACTAGGGATGGCACGGCCCCTGGGTAAGTGATGCTATAGGGAGGGCGTGACCCTGGCATGGTGTGGGATGAGTAAGACAGTTAACACGTATCACTTATGTCAAATATGGCAGCCCTGGCATAGGGTTAATTGTAAGAGATTGTGTGAATTGTAATGTGATTGTGGTTCCTTACATCAATGACCAGGGATGGCACGGCCCCTGGGTAAGTGATGCTACAGGGAGGGCGTGACCCTGGCATGGTGTGGGATGAGTGAGACAATTAACCCATATCACTTATGTCAGTTGTGGCGTGGCCTTGGCATAGTGTTAATTGTAAGATTGTGTGAATTATGAATGTGAAAATGATAATGTTAATTGCAAGATTTGAGATAAATGGGTGTAATTGCGAATTTTAAAGTGAAAATGATGCATGATTGATAGAGTTATGATATATATAGAAATGCTTGTAAATATTTCATTGTAATGAGATTACATTGTTGTGTATGTGCTTTACATATGGATGTTTTCTTTTCTCACCGTACAAATTGTGGATGTTTTAGGTGAGGAAGATCCTGCTTCGAGTGGCATCTAGTATGCCAACAGTTGAATTATGGGGATGCTCTGATATTGTGACATCGGGGCAGAGGATTTTTTAGAACATATGTTTTTATTTGGATTTGGAATTGTAAATGTTTTTTTTAAAACAATTTATAAACTCTTGCGTTTCATTTTTATTATTATGGTTATTGAAGGATAATTTTGAAGATTCTCATGTGAACCCTTTTACCAAAATTGAAAAAATTTATTTGTAAGTTTTCATTATTACAATATATGTGTTGAGGTAGTAAGGGTGTCACATTTAGTGGTATCAGAGCAGGTCGATCAAATCGGCCGTGAGTTATGAGTCTACTATGCTTGTTTGGTTGATAATTGATTGAATGATTTGATTGTGGAATTTGTTGATATGTGCTATGATTGATTAAGTTTTTTGTTTACTTATAGTATAATTGTTAACTTTTCTGGTGATGAGAAAAGTAATGGCAGGAGGTAGGAACGATCGTGCAATCGCTGATGCTTTACAAGCGATGGCTCAAGCTCTTGGTAATATGAACCAACAACCAGAGATAGATTGGTTGGAGAGATTCCAGCGAAATAATCCGCCAAGCTTCCGTGGGGGTTATAATCCTGATGGTGCTACTGACTGGATTTTTGAAGTTGAAAAGATATTCCAAGCTATGGGATGTCCTTTGATACAGAAGGTAACTTTGGCTGCCTTCATGCTTTTTGGAGAGGCTGGCATCTGGTGGCAAGGTGCTTTACAAAGAATGACAGCTGCAGGTACCCAGGTGAACTGGGAGAATTTCAAGCGGCTATTCTTGGAGAAATACTTTCCCCGAGATGTGAGACATAAGAAACAGGTGGAATTCCTTGAATTGAAGCAAGGAGAAAATTATGTGGCTGAGTATGTGACTAAGTTTGAAGACTTGGTCAGATTTTGTCCTATGTATGATGGTGTGGGCAATGAGGCGGAAAAATGTGTGAAGTTTGTGAGTGGTCTTCGCCCTGAGATTAAACAAGTTTTCAATTATCAAGGGATCACTCACTATCATGAATTGGTAAACAAGTGCCGAGTATATGATGAGGACAACCGTGCTAGGTTAACTCATTATAAGAGTGGAGGACCCATGAGGAATAATAGGTTTGGTTCATCTAGTAAGGGTAAGCCTTACACCAAGTCTGTTGGAGATTCGAGTTCTAAGGTGAATAACCAAGGTTCTTTGCAACAAAGGAGCCAAGCCCCAACGGCTAGCCAAACTTCTAGAGGGGGAAGTGTGGGTTCTGTTCCACACAACAACTGCTTCAAATGTGGGAAGCCAGGTCATAGGGCAGTTGAGTGTCAGACGCAAAGAGTTATAACATTCTTCAAATGTCAAGCGATGGGACACAAAGCTAGTGAATGCCCCTATAATAGGAAAGAAACAATAGATGTTGGAGGGAGTGCTAGCAAACCTAGAGCGTCAGGAAGGGTGTTTGCCTTGAGTGGTGCTGAAGCTACGCAATCCAAAGACTTAATCCAGGGTATGTGTTTCATCAATGGAACTCCTCTAATTGTTTTGTATGACTCTGGTGTGACTCACTCTTTTATATCACATGCATGTGTGTCCAAATTAAAATTACCCGTTTCTTCCTTGTCTTTTGAATTAATAGTAGAGACACCAACTAGTGGTTCAATGTCTACTTCTGATGTCTATTTAAAATGTCCTTTGATTATTGAGGGTAGAGATTTCATGGTTGACTTAATTTTTTTACCTCTAAGTCAGCTAGATGTTATTCTAGGTATGGACTGGTTATCTTCCAATCATGTCCTTTTGAATTGTGCTGATAAATCTATTGTTTTTGGTGATCCTGTTGAAAAAGTGAGTAAGGATTATTTGACTGCCAACCAAGTTAATGCATCTTTGCAAGAGGATGCCCAAGTGTACATTTTGTTAGCTTCTTTGAATTCTGAGAGTAATGTTTTGGTGAATGAACTGCCTGTTGTGTGTGACTTTTCGGATGTCTTCTCTAATGATATGTTTAGCTTACCACCTAGAAGAGAAGTAGAATTTTCCATAGACTTAGTACCAGGAACATGACCTATTTCTATTGCACCTTATAGGATGTCACCCGTAGAGTTAATGGAGCTTAAGAAACAAATAGAAGACTTGTTGGAGAATGGGTTTGTGAGACCTAGTGTATCACCTTGGGGAGCACCTGTACTCTTAGTCAAGAAGAAGGATGGTAGCATGAGATTATGTGTAGATTATCGCCAGTTGAACAAGGTGACCATTAAGAATAAATATCCATTGCCTAGGATAGATGATCTTATGGACCAGTTGGTGGGTGCGTGTGTATTTAGTAAAATTGATCTTAGATCGGGGTACCATCTAGTAAAATTGATCTTAGATCGGGGGTACCATCATATTAGAGTTAAGGGTGAGGATGTACCTAAGACAACATTTAGGACTCGTTATGGACACTATGAGTATCTAGTAATGCCTTTTGGTGTGACGAATGCTCCTGCAATTTTTATGGATTACATGAACTGAATTTTTCATCCGTACTTGGATAAATTTGTAGTTGTCTTCATAGATGACATACTAGTTTATTCCAAGACTAAAGAGGAACATGAGGAACACTTAAAGGTAGTACTTCAAACCCTCAGCGAGAGAAAACTTTATGCCAAGTTGTCTAAGTGTGACTTTTGGCTAGAGGAGGTGAGTTTCTTAGGACATGTGATTTCAAGTGGGGGTATAGCAGTAGATCCATCTAAAGTTGAGGCGGTGCTTAAGTGGGAAACACCTAAGTCAGTTAGTGAGATTAGGAGCTTCCTTGGATTGGCTGGATACTATAGAAGATTCATAGAGGGATTCTCTAAATTAACGTTACCCTTGACAAGTTTAACTAGGAAAGGAGTTGTGTTTGTATGGGATAGTAAATGTGAGAATAGTTTCCGAACCCTTAAGGAGAAGTTGACTAGTGCACCATGTTTTAGTGTTGCCAGATCTTAGTAAGACTTTTGTGGTTTATTGTGATGCTTCTAAGATGGGTTTGGGTGGAGTGTTAATGCAATAGGGAAAGGTCGTATCTTATGCATCTAGGCAATTGAAAATACATGAGAAGAATTACCCCACCCATGATCTTGAATTAGCAGCTGTGGTATTCACACTTAAGATTTGGAGACATTATTTGTATGGTTCAAATTTTGAGGTGTTTAGTGATCATAAGAGTCTTAGGTATTTGTTTGACCAAAAGGAATTAAATATGAGGCAAAGGAGATGGTTAGAGTTCCTTAAGGACTATGATTTTGACCTTAGTTATCATCCGGGGAAAGCCAATGTGGTGGCTGATGCTTTAAGTAGGAAATCGTTGCATTTGTCTTCTCTTATGATTAGGGAGATGGACCTTTTGGCTCAATTTAGAGACTTGAGTTTGACTTGTGAAGTGACCCCTAGTAGTGTGAGACTAGGTATGACTCGGGTGACTAGTGAGTTGTTGAGGGAAATTGGAGAAGCACAGTTAGTGGATTCTTTTCTACTGGCTAGACGTGATGTTATAGGATAAGGTGTTGGAGGAGAATTTACCTTGGATGTAGATGGAGTGTTAAGATTTAAAGACCGAGTGTGCGTGCCTAGTGACCCTACACTTAGACGTTTGATCCTAGAGGAAGGTCATAGGAGCAAACTTAGTTTTCACCTAGGAGCAACTAAGATGTATCAAGACCTTAGGAAGATATTTTGGTGGCCTAGGATGAAGAAAGATATAGCTGAATTTGTGAGTGCATGTTTAGTGTGTCAGAAGGCTAAGATAGAACATTAGAAACCTTCAGGACTACTTCAGCCTTTGAGTATACCCGAGTGGAAGTGGGATAGCATTTCTATGGATTTTGTAGTTGCTTTACCTAGGACTAGGAGAAGGCATGATTCCATTTGGGTTATAGTTGATAGGTTGACTAAGAGTGCACATTTCTTACCTATTAACATTAGGTATTCTCTAGAGAGATTGGTTGGACTGTATATTGATGAGATTGTGAGATTGCATGGGATACCGTCTAGCATAGTTTCAGACAGAGACCCTAGATTCACCTCTAGGTTTTGGGAGAGCCTACAACGAGCTTTGGAGACCCAACTTAGACTTAGTTCAGCTTATCACCCTCAAACTGATGGTCAGACTGAGAGGACTATTCAATCTTTAGAGGATTTGCTTAGAGCCTGTGTGTTGGACCAAGGGGGTAGTTGGAATAGTCTTTTACCTTTGATAGAGTTTACCTATAATAATAGTTACCACTCTAGTATAGGTGGCACCTTATGAAGCCTTGTTTGGTAGGAGATGTAGGACCCCTTTGTGTTGGTGCGAGCCTGGTGATAATGTTATGTTAGGACCTGAGATTATGCAACAAACCACTGATAAGGTTAGATTGATACAAGAGAGGATGAGGACAACTCAGAGTAGATAGAAAAGTTATGCTGATAGGAGAAGGAAGGACTTGGAATTTCAAGAAGGTGACCATGTGTTCTTGAAAGTCACTCCGTGGACTGGGGTTGGCAGGGCATTGAAATCCAGAAAACTTACTCCTTGATTTATTGGTCCTTTCCAAATTCTAAAAAGAGTCGGTAGTGTTGCCTACCAAATTGCTTTGCCTCCTAATCTGTCAAATCTCCATGATGTCTTCCACATTTCCCAACTTCGGAAATATATCCATGATCCTTCGCATGTGATTGAGTCGGATCATCTTGAGGTTAAGGAGAACCTAACTGTGGAAGCTACTACGGTGAGAGTCGAGGATCGAATGGTGAAGCAACTTAGGGGTAAGGAAATTCCTTTGGTGAAAGTTATTTGGGGAGGAGCTACACCTGAAAGTGCTACTTGGGAGCTAGAGGAGAAGATGAAAGCGTCGTATCCATTTTTATTTGCTTCAGGTAATTTCGAGGACGAAATTTCTTAAAGGAGGGGAGAATTGTAACACCCCATTTTTTTTATTTCTATTTTATTTTATTTTTGAGGGTATTTTGGTAAATTTTATAAAGGTATAGAGGTGATTTATTAGCTTGGAATGGGCTGTTCCGGAATTGGAACGGGCCGTTCCAAACTACCAAAATGTATGTGATTTAGTAGCTGGGAACGGGCTGTTCCAGAATTAGAACGGGTCGTTCCAAACTACCAAATTGTACATTAGTTCGTAGGCCAGAACGAGCCATTCTCAAGTTGGAACGGGTCGTTCTGGACTATTAAAAACTGCTTTATACTTTAAGTGGGAACGGGCTTGGAACGGGCATGGAACAGGCTACGGCAGTTGTGAATAATAAATGCAACCAGAACGGGCCGTTCTGGGTGCGATTTTTGCCCACGATTTTGGGGTCCAGAACGGGCCATTCCGAAATTGGAACGGGCCGTTCTAGCAAAGTCTGAGGCCTATAAATTGAGCTATCTGCCACTCTGAAAAGGCACAACTCTCATTTTCTGATTTCTTTTCTTCTGCTCTCTCTTCTTTTCCCTCTACTTTCTACTTCAGACCGAGGGGAACCCAGCGAGGGAGACCCACCAGATCTCATATAAATTCAGCTTCTACGTATCCAGGTACGGGGAAAAGGGGATTATTTATATCTGGAGTTACATGAGGGAATTGGGTAGAGGAAGAACCCTTAGGATTATGAGTAATTTTATAATTATTTCTGTTTGAAGAATTATTGGCATTATTAGATTCCGTATATATTTAGCACAACAAATATATGATTTGTTTGTAAAAATGATACTCTAGGAGAGAGAACGAAATTATAGAAAAGTGCTTGTATGTTAGGTTTTGGAAAAATTGGATTATTTCTGTTTGAGGAATTAATTATACCATTAGATTCTGTATGTGTTGAGGATTATAAATATGCTAATAATTTGTAAGAATGATGATCTGGGAGAGAGAACGAAATTGTAGAAAAGTGCCTGTGAGCTAGGTTTTCGAACAATTAGGGGTTTTATTGTTTATGCTGAAATTATATTAATTTGTGAATATCATTGTTATATTATTTGATAAAAATTGATGATTTAAAAATGTGAATTGCTTGATATGTTTGAAACCCATTATTTTGGACATATTTGATGTGTGTATAAAATTGAGTTATGAGATGAGATGTTGTATGGATGTGAATATGATTATGATTGTAGTTCCTCACACTAATGACTAGGGATGGCACGGCCCCTGGGTAAGTGATGCTACAGGGAGGGCGTGACCCTGGCATGGTGTGGGATGAGTAAGACAGTTAACACGTATCACTTATGTCAAATATGGCAGCCCTGGCATAGGGTTAATTGTAAGAGATTGTGTGAATTGTAATGTGATTGTGGTTCCTTACATCAATGACTAGGGATGGCACAGCCCCTGGGTAAGTGATGCTACAGGGAGGGCGTGACCCTGGCATGGTGTGGGATGAGTGAGACAATTAACCCGTATCACTTATGTCAGTTGTGGCGTGGCCTTGGCATAGTGTTAATTGTAAGATTGTGTGAATTATGAATGTGAAAATGATAATGTTAATTGCAAGATTTGAGATAAATGGGTGTAATTGCGAATTTTGAAGTGAAAATGATGCATGATTGATAGAGTTATGATATATATAGAAATGCTTGTAAATATTTCATTGTAATGAGATTACATTGTTGTGTATGTGCTTTACATATGGATGTTTTCTTTTCTCACCGTACAAATAGTGGATGTTTTAGGTGAGGAAGATCCTGCTTCGAGTGGCATCTAGTATGCCAACAGTTGAATTGTGGGGATGCTCTGATATTGTGACATCGGGGCAGAGGATTTTTTAGAACATATGTTTTTATTTGGATTTGGAATTGTAATTTTTTAAAAAAAAAAACAATTTATAAACTCTTGCGTTTCATTTTTATTATTGTGGTTATTGAAGGATAATTTTGAAGATTCTCATGTGAACCCTTTTACCAAAATTGAAAAAATTTATTTGTAAGTTTTCATTATTACAATATATGTGTTGGGGTAGTAAGGGTGTCACAGCTTGACATGGCCTCTACCAGAAACAAAATGATCTGGTGGTAGAAGAACAAATCCGTTGGGGCTATCACAGTTTGATCCATAAATAAATTCTTATTTATTAAGGATTTGGAAACTTCTTTTAAGTGAAAACTGCTTCAAAATGACATTCCTTGCTTTCTTGATTTAGCTGTTGACTCTATACATATTTTTACTACGAATAATTTTATCCCAATGCTTGCACCCTACTGATTTTGTTTTTTTTTCATTTTTGTATGTAGGCCATTGAAAAATTGCCACTTTCCCAACTGCACTGGAATTAATTGGAATTTTTACTCAATGGTAAATGTTGTACTGTGCTGCATACTTTAAACTTCTCTTTCTATTTCAGTGGTTTACTTAACTTTAAACCCTACACATTCCAATCCTTTCACAGATAAACTAAACTTGCCTAGAAAATAGATAATCAATGCCTCTAATTTTCTTCTTCCTTCAAACTATATGCTTCTTCACCACCACATTGAAGTTAGGTGAAAAACACATAGAAGGGGGGGTTGGTTATGTGTGTGTATGTGAACAAAGGAGTTTTTTAAAAAAAAACTTTTTCGCAAGAGGCTCTCTTTCGTCCAGTAAAAATATTATTAATGAATACTTGAACTGAAACAACCCAAGATTGGTTTACCAAAATCATTTTGCGTCTGGGAGTTTCATTCTCTGCTAAGAGAAAAATACTTCATAAACTAAAACTGTTCTTTTAGAATAATCAATTGAGAAAATATAGTTTTCATCTGAAGATAACTTTGATAGACGATAATTATTGGACGAAGTTTTCAATATCTAAGATCACTCAAATAAAGTGCGTCTAAAACATTTAAAACGTAGAGAAAATTTTTATACTAGTTCACTCAAACTAAGCTACGTCTAGTCCCCTTCAATTGAAGGGTTCCACTAGATAAACAATTAAGTACAAGTATTGTTTGTTCAGCCTCTTTAGGCTCTCAGTGAGTATTATAGACCACCCAAGTCATGACCACTCCTAGTCCCAAGTATTCTCAACCACTTCTGGCTTGTCTGCTTCCCTTATAGACGCTAGTATTCTTAAACCACTTCTGGTTGTCCGAGTATTCTCAACCACTCCTAGTTCATCAACCTCACTTGCTGATGCTAGTATTCTTTGCTCAGCCCACTTCTGGCTCTTAGTGAGTATTATCGGCCAACTCCTAGTCCGTTGACTTCACTCATCATTGCTAGTATTCTTTAATCAGCCACTTCTAGCTCCCAGTGAGTATTCTCGATCAACTCCTGGCTCGTTGACTTCACTCATCAACGCTAGTATTCTTTACTCAGCCACTTCTAGCTCACAGTGAGGATTATTTGACAAGCCTCTCCTGGCTTTACAAGTATTCTTTCCCTAGCCTCTTCAGGCTTTACATATATTAACTAGATAGGTTTGGTTTGAGTGTTTGGGTTACTCTCATAGAGATGATACATAAGTTGGTACACTCACTAAGGTATACAACCTTAGTTTTTACAATGATTGAGTGTATGGTTTACTCTCATAGAGAGGATACATAAGTTGAATACACTCACTAAGGTTCATGTTTCTAAGATGTAAATGTTGAAACTCCTTAGTCTATAGAGGTAAATACATTATGGTATATTTGACTCTAGACACTCTATCTCTGGTTTCGTTGTAATATGGGTTGAATATCACTTTTGTTCGATTTCTCAAGCCAACCTTTTAAGGTTTGAGGCAGTTGTAGACACCCAATTTCGTCCGGGGGCATACAAACAACAAGATAGGACATCAGAGGGCCCAAAAGCCCAAATAAACTATTTTTAGTGGCCCAGAACGGGCTGTTCCAAAATCAGAACGAGCCGTTCCCAAGTCCAAAACGGGTCGTTCTTAAATTGGAACGGGCCGTTCCGAGGCTCCTAAAAGAACTAAGAATTATAGGTTTGAACGGGCCATTCCAGACCAGAACGAGCCGTTCCAAACCAATCAAAAGGCCTTAAAACCTTGATCTGGAACGGGTCGTTCCTAAACCAGAACGGACCGTTCCAAAAGGTTAAAAAGGCCTAACCAACCTAGTTTGGAATGGGCCGTTCTGGAAAGGGAATTTAGTATTAATTTGTACCCCGGAATGGGCCGTTCTCATTTCAGAAC
Organism: Cajanus cajan; assembly: GCF_000230855.2. Classification (NCBI taxonomy): domain Eukaryota; kingdom Viridiplantae; phylum Streptophyta; class Magnoliopsida; order Fabales; family Fabaceae; genus Cajanus; species Cajanus cajan. Next base: position 49,561,816 of record NC_138518.1, read on the forward strand.
GGCCCATTGTGGTTTTCTGGAACGGATCGTTCTGATTTTAGAACGGGCCATTCTAGGGTAAAAATTAACATATAACGTTCAGATCCGGAACGGGCCTTTCCAAATCCAGAACGGGCCGTTCCGCCCACATCTGATGCCTATAAATAAAAATCTCGGCCACAGTTCTGAGGATCCCAAAAATTTCGTCCAGACTCCTTAGGGGCTTAAAATTTCTCTCTTTTTCTCTCTCTTTCTCTCTTTTGTATTTCTTGAGATTTTGTGAGGCATTGTAGTATGAAAGGTTGCCACAAAGCACCTAAATCTCCAGATTTGAAGATTAACAGAGCTTGTTCAAGAGGTATTTCAGTTAATTTTCTTCTCTCTCTTTTATTTCTTATTTTTGATAAATATTGTTTATAATAAAAGCAATCATGTAGACATTTTAGGGTCAATTGTATAATTTAAATTTCAAGCATGTAAATAGTTATTAATAAAAAGGGGATTTAATATTTATATTATTATTGTTTATAACGCTATCTTCATCATAGGGTACCAATTGAGGGCGTTGTAGGGGTGCTTAATACCTTCCTTACATGTAATCGACCCCCGAACCCAATTCTGGTTATCAAGGCCATTATTGGATTTTTAAAAAACCTTTTCTTTTTCCAATGTTTTGAGTAAAACATTGGTGGCGACTCCATGAACTCATTTTTCAAAACCATTAATTAAGGATTAGTCTGGTGTTCGGGCATTCCTTAATTGATGAGACTTTCAAAATGATGTCTAAACCATTAGTCGCGAGATTAGAAATTTTAGGGTTACGACAGATGGCGACTCCACTGGAGACGTTTTAAGAGGGTCAAGCCCAAATAAATGATGAAGTTAACAAAATAAAAATAATAATTTAAATATTTTTCCCCTTTACTTTGTTTGTTTTATTTGTGTGGCTTTAATATCTATTTTCCTGTTTAAATTCTGCACTTGTTTGAATAAAAATTGTACACAAACCTTTGCACACAACAGTTTCTCCTACACTCGGGGGCATGAGGGTAATAAACATAGGGAGTGGTTGACGTACAACCGGCCCAAGTTTGGCCTTGGAGCCTGTGAGCCTTGTCGAAAATCACACTCAAGGTGATAACCAGTTACTCTAGCCCAAAATACTGCGACAGACCTTAGAGTTTGTCAGGTGAAGGTGACATAGATACTGGGTCCCTATAATGGGGGCACCTTGGAAGCCTTAAGACCAGTGAGATTAGAACTATCCTATACAACGCACTTTTCTTAACAAGGACCACAGACCAAGGATTTGAATACGATCTTTCGTGGGTGTATGTTGATTGAGCATGTGTGTGCATTTGTTTGTATTATTTCTTCTAATAAGAGTGGATTGGAATTTTAAAATAAGCAAATAGATAATATAAAAAATAAAAAATAATAATAATAAAAAATTTTATACCCCTTTGTACATTCTTAGGTCAGCATTCCATTAACATCATATAGGTAGTTTCCTTTTTGTAAAAAAAAATCAATAAAAGAAATCCAATCTTTACCATGCATCATTCCCCTTTAGATAATAGAAACATGATAAAGAGTAGGCAAAAAAAGGAACATGCATATCATATATTTAGGATCACAAGGGAATTTGTATCAAAGACAAGAAATCAATGTGACCTCTGTGACATCATAAAATATTATGAAGAGGAACACCGATAACTCACCTCGGGACAAGGATGAACCATCGAATCTTTGTTAGGAATTCCCTTTCATGCATTTACATCCAAATAGTTTAATAGAAAACTATTCATTGTCACTCGAAGGTGTCTCCTAAGCACTCCATACTCACGAAGCTCAAGGGGAAAGAGTCATGGAAGCTCTACAAGAAGAAAGTCGTGTACTTTTTATGGAGTTCATACAACTCAAACAACAAATGACTAAGATGGTCGATGCCATGACCAGAATTGATGGAGAAGACTAGGAGAAGTGAAGTAAGATCTCCTCCTTGAATCCGCCAATGCTAGGATCTTCTTCAAAGGAGATTAGAAACCGTGATGAAGAACACTTAAAGGTGAAAGTTCTCGGAACTAAGGTGACTAAGCTATGGAAGGAAGTATCCAAGCTCAAGCATCAATGGAGAGCACACTTCAAAGAGAAGGAAGAAGGTGAATTCCTAAGGTTTGAAGGAGAACTCTCAAGGTGACTTTGATAGGAGAAACTCGGCACTAAAGGCTCTCAAATTTCATTATGCATCAAAGTGAGTACAATAAGGTGAAGGAGGGAACATATAGCTTCCGAAAATTAGGTCGACACTTGGCGCCACATGAGTGGCCACCATGTTGGCGCCAAGTTTTGAATTCAAATTTGAATTTGAATTCAAAACTTGTCACACATGTGTATGACCGGTCCCATGGGTGCTTGGTGCATTTGGCTTTGATTTAGTGTGCATTTAGGGTTGAATTTAAGTCACACATGTTCAGCCAAGGTGGCATAATCCATGTGACTCAAAATGCAACTTAAATGCATGCTAAATTAAACCTAATTTTGCCTAATCCTCTTAAACTAATATTCCTCCTTAAATCCTACTCTAATGACCCAAATACAATGGTCCAACAAATACAATGGAAAGGAAAAATTACAAGAATGAAAATGAGCCCAATATTGGGTACCAAAAGCCCAAAGGCCCATGAAGCCCAAAACTAGGCCCAACTAGCCTAAAACCTAAAATGCTACTCTATGTGGTCCAAAATACAAGACCAAAATATATTCAAACTATATTAGCAAAACAAGAAAAGAATGTTCATAACAAGATAGGCCCATGTTGAAAACTTGGTTTGGGCCTTCCAAGCCCATAGGGCCCATTAGGCCTTGACTGGCCCAATCTTCCATGTCTAGCCCACTCCTCTTGGATCTTTGAGTATGTCACCTCTTGCTCTCCAAAGCATGATTCCATCAAGAATGCAACACGACATCGACCATACTAGAGGATGTTTGAATACTCTAGAAGAAAGATTGAGAGCTGTTGAAATCACAAAACCCCCACGGTCCAAGGACACTGAATCAAAAGGGATCTACGGGAGAAAAGGAAAGAATGCTACCACCCTCCCCGTCTTTCCTCGGAAGATCAATATAGTCTCAAAAGTACAAAAGACTTTTCACGAAATTCCTATGAGCTATGCAGACTTGTTTCCTCAACTGTTGGAGGCCTCGATGTTGGTAAAAGCCCCACCACAAAGAAAGCAACAACCACCTTACCCCTTATGGTATAGGCCCGAGGAAACTTGCGATTATCACGCCGGGGCAGCAAGGCATTCTATTGAAAATTGCAAGGCCTTGAAGCTTCGCGTACAAGAGCTTATCGACACTGGGCGACTCAAGTTTGAGGCCAACAGACTAGACATCAATGAACGACCATGATAAGTAGTAATCTGGGAATGATCTATTGAAAAGTTGTTGAGGGTTCTCTCTTCAAAAAAATTATTACTTTAAGTTCATGCTCAACTCATGACCTTCACCCACAATCATGAATTCAAAATAAGGGCTTGTTTTTTTACATTCATCAATAACGTACGTCATTTCAATAAAACCCTTGCGTCTATTCTTTTCTCTCTTATGTTACACATTAAATTCAAAAATCAATCACCATGAAAAAAAAAACATGACTGAAGATAATAAAATTAATCAACTCCAAACATCTACGACGCATTGTCTGAGTCTAAGGTAGATAAGAAGATCACCTCCTCGAAACACACAAAAATAAGAAAGTGATTAGAAGAATCTTACACAAGATTCCCATTGCATAAGAAGAGTCTTGCAAAAAAAAAAACTTTCGCTCAATTTGGCCGACAAAGGAAGCACAAATCTCGGCTCATGAAAGAACTTTCTCTCAACACTCGTAGGTTGGGGCAACATCTTTCTCCTTGGTGTACGGGAATGAGGGGCAGTGTTAATCACCAAAGATGCTGGTCCTCCCAAATGCGGATGGCAGGAGATTTTGTCAAAACAAAGAAGTGTTATGCCAAAAAATAATATCACTTGCAAAATACTACTAGGATGAAAACCCGCAAAGGGCATTTTAGGCAAACAAAAAAAAATCGAAAGTTCCCGCTAGGACACGTCCTAGGAAAAAATTAGGGATTTAAAAAGGATAAAAGTAGCAAGTGATGATTCTCATAGTTGAAAGCTAAAAGGAGGCTTGAACACTTCTACAAGGGGCCAAATGCTGTGAAGACTCTGCCTGAGACTCGGATATGTAGTTCAAGATAATTAGGAGAATGATTATAATAATTATCCAAGGAAATGTTTGTTAAAAAAAAAAACTTAAACACTCATCTACCTCAACTACCCATTCATTTAAAATCATTCTACCTCCACTACCCATTCATTTTAAATCATCCTACCTCCATTAACCATTCATTCTAAATCATCTTTTTCTTTCCTTTCTATCTTGTCCAATCTTAATGATGTATATTGTTGATGGTTGTCAAAATTTAAACAAGTACAAAAAAGGAGAAACAAAAAAATGAAAATGACCCGCGGGGATGAAAACCCGTAAAGGGCGTCCTAGGCAAAAATTAGGGCAAATAAAAAGAGAAAAAATACCCACTAGGATACATCCTAGGCAAAAGTTAGGGTTTTTGAACAGAAAAAAAATGAAAAGAGAAAACCCCAAGGCAGTTTGATACCAAGTGGCCAATACAACTGAAGTTATGCATCAATCATAGCAGTTTATTCGTGAGAAGGAGAAAAGGAAAACCATCTTTAAAAAAAAAAAAAAAAAGAACACTAAAAACAAAACATACATTGCATGCATCAAACAAACATTTCACACACTTAGAAAACTTTATTTATCCAATGGGAATTATTCAAGAAAATAAATAAATAAATCTTGCATAAATAAGCATTAGCATAGAAGCATCATTGCATAACATGCATATGGCACAAGTGTGCATGAAAGGGGTATAAGTTCATTAAAAAAAATTGAAAAAATCCAATCCATTCCTGCTTTGCATTTTCTTTTACATTCTTGCATTCTTTGTCTGTCTATCCATCACTTGTCAGAGGAATCAAGAGGCCAAAGCACTTGTAAAAAGATCAACAGCTAGACAGTGCCTTAAGAGCCAAGATCATGTCAAAAAGCCTATCCCGAACAAGGGCATTCCATACAAGTGGTTTCATATAGCCACCAAGAAAAGAAAGACATGTCAACAACAAGATGGAATAGAATGGAATCAACCAAATAAGCAAGCCTAAAAGCATGAAGAGGCCATCGCCCCCTACTCCTCAATTGAATGAAGGATGATCCAAGAGAATGCCAAGACCAGGAATGACTTCCTAACCAAAGCCAGGAGTGGCTTCCAAAATAATACTCATCAATAAAGATTCAGCAAATAACATCATTGTGGGATGTGATCCTCCACCAATAATGACAACAAAATATAAAATCAAAAAAGGCAAGCTTCGTACATGTTGAAAAAGCCGAAGCATTTAGAAAAAATAAAACAAAAAAAAGGCAAGCTTCAAACATGAAAGAGCCAAAGCTAAACAAAAATGAAATTTAGAAAAAAAAAACTCTATCACAAGCAAGTGCCTGGAGAGGCATCACAATACTCACATGGCAGGGGGAACACTAGAATCCCTATCACCCATCAACTCCTTTGCCCACCATCACAAGGGCACCACCTACCAGCAATCCTCGTCTTCATCAGACATCTTCCCAAAGAAAAGGGGCAATCACATCATCATCATAAGCAGGCAGCCTGGAGAGGCCAAGCATAATAATACTCAGTATTTACTCCTTTTCCCACCATCACAAGGGCACCACCTACCAGCAATCCTCATCTTCATCAGACGTCCCCCCATAGAAAAGGGGGCAATCACATCACCATCAGCAGGTAGCTTGGAGAGGCCAGGCATAATAATACTCATCATTTACTCCTTTTCCCACCATCATAAGGGCTCCACCTACCAGCAATCCTCGTCTTTATCAGATGTCCTCCCATTTGAAAGGGTGTACGATATTATTTAGTCCTATATCTTCTTGAAGTCATGTCATATTTGTGTTTTGAGCAATTGTCACTGTAGGTCTGTTGTTTTAAGGCTAGGTTTAGTTGTTCTTATAAAGGCTAGATTCTCTGTTTAATTTGGTTTTTTCTTATAAAGGCTAGACTTGAGAGGTATTGTTTATCCTGAATTTCTTGTACATTTTTACTGTAGAGTTGAGTTCCTTTGAGTAAATCTTTATCCATCAGCCTGGTATGGCAATTAAATTGTGTAGGTAATGATGATAATTCAAGGGAAACAATGTAGTATTTTATGACTCAACAAATTCTAAAAATTGAAAAAAAGAACAAGTATAATTTTAAGTTGAATCAAACTTAAAGCATGAATAATTGATGTAGGTCTGCCGCATAAAGAATTGACATCCTTTTTTTGTACTTTATTACTGAGAAAGTTCATTTTGAATTTTGTTTCATTGTGCAGGGATGTATTAGGCTAATTGCAGGAGTCTCATTTGAGTTTTTACCATGGAGTAAATTTGAGGAATGCAACTGCTGTATTGAAACAATATTTTTTATTTATTTCACTGGTACCATTTTCTTTCTTTTCTATTTCCTTATTATTCGTAAAAGTTAATTCTCATTCTCATCACTACATCAAGCCTTATTGTATCTCTTGAGGTTGCAGGCTTATACAAAGAGAGAGAGAATGAGTCTCATCTCAATGCAATTCTGATTTTGAAAACCAAAGTTTTACTTTGTAAGTTCTTCTGAAGTTCATGGCTTTATTTTCTCACACCACAGCATCTCTAGTTTCTATTCAAATTTGACTTTAACTTTTTAAAGTGTGTTTCTGTGGTTGTTTGTTTTTCTTCGTCTTCCTTTAAGGTTATTGTTTGTGAGAAATGAGAATTTTCTTTTCAGCATGTGTGTTTCATTGGGAAGAATACTTGAGAAAAACAATTTTGACTTTTGATAGTGAAAAAGGCTAGTCACTTGTCATCACTTTGTTTTTTTTTTTGTACATTTCAAAGTAGCTATAAATAATCAAATTCCCTGCTCAAGAGCACAGAGCTTGATCAAGCTCAATTCTTTTTGGGATTTGAGTGGAGGGTAAGTGTTTAAATTCGTTTCATTTTACTTATTGACTCATTTTTATTGCATGTAATTTAGTCTGAACTTCATTACCCTTTTCCAGCTTTGTAATGGAGTTAACAGATTGAGATTCATTTGATCCTGAGTATCTTTTCTTTTTTGTTTCAAATAATTTTGGAATTTGATCATGCTCTTGTGAATCTGTGATTTTGAATTTTGTTGTATCTTTGCGTTGTTCCAGGAAAAAGTGTTGCTAAAATGCCTGGAAAACTAGTTATTGGATATACAGCACTTCCTTTATCATCCCATGCTCAGTATGTTCTCTTAATTTGATAATTTTCCCTTTGGTTATATTTAAATATTTATTTTATTAATTAATGATAGCTCTTGGTTTAATGCTTTGCATAGTGAAACCAAAATGTATTGATTACCATTGAAATCTTAATTACAATTTTAATGACCATGGTATTGATGCAAGCTGGGATCTAAAATTTTACATCTGATAAAAATATTTACTTCTTTTTGTACTTGCGTGGCATGCTGATTTTATCTCTTTTTTGGTGTTATACATGAACATATTAACTAATAATTCAAACATGCAATATGAAAAACTGTTCAGATTTTAGCATATGTGCATATGTAATGAGTTGATCCTAAGTTATCCAATGAGCATAAATTTGAATGAGTCATGTTGCATGTATGCTAATTAACCAAAGTACAAAATTTAAGGGATTATTTTCAGAAAAAGCATTAATCACCCATATTGCATTGGAAATCTTTATTTGCAACATCTTTTATGCTAATGCCTCTTGTAAGTTTGGTTTCCCTCTAGATTATAATTGATATTTCATTGCTAATGTGATTCTTCATTTTTGTTTTCCCTGATTCCTATTTTCCTTTCTTATTGCAAGTACTAGTTATGTCTTGAAGACTTGGTGCTTATTTAGATTTGTGTACTTTGGGGCCAAAAAGTTTTATTTTATTAAGATTGTCCAAGGAGATATTGTTGTAAATTGATTGAGGAAGTACTGGTGGAAAGAATAAATATTGAAATATAAAAATAAGCATGATTTTTTTTTATAAAAATGCAATCTACATCGGTTCTCAAGAAAACTAATGTAGATTTATTCTTAAATCTACATCGGTTGTCCAGAGAACCGACGTAGATTTATGCTTAAGTCTACATCAGTTTTTCAGAATCGATGTAAAAATGTATACATTTTCTACGTCGCTCTATTCTACAACGATTTTAGAATCGATGTAGATGACTTTAGAGAATCGATGTAGAATATGCCTCTTGTAGTAGTGTGGCTTACACTTTGGCGATAACAACATTCGCATCATCTCAAATTCCCCCAACTTGTAATGGGGATAATGGACTACTTATTTATTGTGGGCTTTATTTGATCAACAATGTGCCCAATCCATCTCGTGATTGTTGTATTGTAGCAAAAAGTGTGTTTCAAAGAGCCATGAGCGACAAAATCGGTCAAGGTATAAGAGATCTTTGTAACTGTCTACGTGTTGTCGGACCATCTCTAGGGTTTCATAAAGATAAAGAAGCAAGGCTTCCTGGTCCCTGTGGAATAAAAACTTCTTTTTTGATTTAGTTATGTGTACATGGGCCTCTCACACTAAACCAAAGAAAAAATTAATTTATGAATAATTGTTTACTTTGGTAATTGAACCTGTGATAGCATAAGTGTGTTGATAATAAGTAATCCATCCGGGGTTAATTAGATGGAATCAAGTGACAACAGAAGGTTTATTTTCATGTTAAACCATAGGGTTATGTATACTTTTAACCCATGTCAAATTGGTGTAATCATACCCATGTCAGATTAATAAATTATGCTTTAATAGTACCTCACTGTCAATTCAATTACACTACCCAACTATTTGTGATTATATGACAAACAAAATTCTCATTCCTGGTTATTTGATGCATTCTTATTTCTTTAGACTCTCCCCGTAAAAATAAATTTTAAAATAACTAGACTAACTGTGTTTGTGTTTCGAGTCTTTGCATTCATGCCTATTTCTTTTTAGGCGGATTGCAAGTCTATTTTGTAGGGTCTCCAATGTCTTCTGCCTGAGCCTTGAGGGTGTTATGGTGGGAAACCTCTAATATGGAATCAAAAGACAACTAAATGAATACACCATACTCCTTTTATTTTCTTTTTCTAAATACAAAAATATAGTTTTTCGTGCATTTTAACATAATTCAAAAGCTTTTGTAATAGGTGGTTTGACTTTAATACCTTTTCTATTTATTTTTATATTTCCACATCACTAAGAATGATATTAATATTTTCGCTAAAATTCACTAAAATTGTAAACAAAAATGGGATAAAAATGCATTACTATTTTCGCTTTATCAATTAAAGTTTTTGTGAGTATCAATTAAAGTTGCAATGTAAACTAAAAAAAATGTAATTAATATCTTAATCAAAAATATTTTTTTTTCAAAACATTTCTCTTTTACGTCGTATATACTTAAAGAGCATTATTTTTGTATTTTATATTTTTAAAAATAAATCAAAGAATACAATGTATTTCACTTTTCCAAAAGATTCGAAATTTCCATTTCCCTCCTATCCTACGTTAAAGTATAAAGACCCTTACCTTAACAAATATAAAAACAAAGTATTTTTCTATAATTTTTAATTTTAGCAAAATATTACAAAAACACATATTTCTCTACTAAAAATTATACAAAACAATTTTGTAAACATTTATTATTAGGTTAAAAACAATTGTAATTATTAAAAGTCTTTAATATATGTATCTGTATATCTATATATATGTATAACTAGTTTAATTAATGAAAGTATCCGTCTTTAATTTTATTAATTTTAGAAAACTTGGGGTGTAACATGATTCATAGTATTTCCTTTAACATATCCTTGCAAAAGCATACGAGTTTGTTAACATTAAAACATAATAACTCTTGATAGGTCCTTGGTAGTTCTTTAACCTGACAATATTTGTGAGTGAGTTATAATGAAAGTGTGAAATTGTTTTTGTGAGATATGGTGCTTCAGACGATGGGCCTATATGACTTATGATGCATATGCGTAATTTGCCTAGTGTGAGAAGCTTATCCGAGATATGAACAAGATTAAGAAGCAGTGTATCGATGTGAAATCGAATTTATCTTGGCCTTTTGTAAAGCCTACAGAAGGTGTTCTAGTATGGTGAAAGTTCAGGCTTGGCTAAAATCATCAAAAAGGGCTATACATACGATGGGTGCGTTGCGATTTTTATGTGTTTGTGTTTTGGAGTCTTTGTATTCATGCCTTTTTTTTTTAGGTGGATTGGAAGTCTGTTTGGTAGGGTCCCCAAGGTCTTCTGCCAAAGCCTTGAGGGTGTTATGGTGGGAAACCTATAATATGGAATCAAAAGCGACCATGTGCAACTTTGATACTCTGCTTTCTTTCTAACAAATTTTGCTTTAGTTAGAGTGGGCTAAGTGTTAGATGCCCATTTTATGTGGACATTTTTTCTTGTTTGCATCCTCCTATATATACTACTACAAATGCATGCGCCTTGTTCGAAATGTGATTGGTACCTCATGCATATAAAATTAAAATCTTGACTATAACGAGTGTTTTGTTTCTCGTGAAGTGGAGGTGTATATATATATGAGCTTGACATTGAACTATGATTGGTTTGCATTTAATAAGGGAGATATGTGGTGCTATTTTGATACTATCTATATTCTTTGTACGTGCTTATACATGTGCGAGATGCCTTTTCATTCCTCTTTGTTGTGTTGTCTTTCTTGCATGGCATGAACATCACTTATAGGTGCAAACCATGTCTTTAGCTTTGGATTTTCTTTTTAGAACATGTGAAGGTAATTTCATACCTAAAGAGAAATTATTTTGGAACTTTTTATGTTATACATAAATTCAAGTTTTTAATGGAAAGTACATGATTTGAGTCTTTTTAGCTTCCATGAGAGTGTTATTTTACAAGCGCCTTATAATTTATATATATATATATATATATATATTATTACTTGTGACTAAATAAATATTTACTTAATAGTTTCTTATATTCATGTATTTCAATTATTTGAAACTGAATTACTATTGTTATAATATACATTTAACTTTTTTTCGTTGTAAATCTTTACCTGTATGTCTATAAATGGTAGTGTTCAACAAATTGAAGATCAAAATTGATAATATAAACCGATAACCGAGTTGCGTAGATATTCAAGACAAGATGGGAGAGAAGATAGTTTTGGCTCTTTCCATGATTATTATGGCTTACACTTTGGCGACAACAACATTCGCATCATCTCAAATTCCCCCAACTTTTAATAGGGATAATGGACTACTTACTTATTGTGGGCTTTATTTGATCAACAATGTGCCCAATCCATCTTGTGATTGTTGTATTGCAGCAAAAAGTGTGTTTCAAAGAGCCATGAGCGACAAACCGGTCAAGGTATAAGAGAACTTTGTAACTGTCTATGTGTTGCCAGACCATCTCTTGGGTTTCATCAAGATAAAGAAGCAAGGCTTCCTAGTGCCTGTGGAATAAAAACTTCTTTTTCGATGGAGTTATGTGTACATGGGCCTCTCAGGTAATGAATAAGAGTTTGCCTTAGGTATAAATGGAGTAGTAAGACTTTGAGACCGAGTATGTGAACCTAGTGAACTTACGCTTAGGCATTTGATCTTTGGAGATGGTCATACAAATAAAGCTAATATTGTGACAGATGCCTTGAGTAGGATGACCATTTACCTATTTTCTTTGATGATTTAAAGGTTGGATTTGATTGAAGAATTTAGAGACTTAAGCTTAGTGAGTGAGCTTACCCTTAGGAGCATGGAATTTGGTATATTGAAAGTGACTAGTGAGTTAATGGATGAGATTAGAGAAACCAACATTCAGATCCTTTCTTAGTGAACCAAGTGGAGAAGATTGGCAGGGGTATAAATAAATTTTTCTAAGTAGGAATTGACATTGTTTTGAGGTGCAAGAACAAAATTTAGGTGCCTAGTAATCTCAAATTAAGGAAGATGATCTTAGAGGAAGGACATAAGAGTACTCTTAACATTCATTTAGGAGCTACTAAGATGTATCAGAGTGGCGCAGCGGAAGCGTAGTGGCCTAAGGTGAAGAGAGGAGTAGAGGAATTTGTGTACTCGTGTTTAGTATGCTAGAAGTCTTTAGGACTTTTGCAACCTTTATGATTACGAGATTTGATTTTTTTTGGGTTATAGTGGTTAGACTCACCAAGTTTACTTGCCTTACCCTCGTTGATAATAGATATTCCTTGGTGAGATTATTAGAGTTTTATATGAGTAAGGTAGTGAGGTTGTATGGGAATTAGAAAACAAGATGCGAGGAGCCTACCTATTTCTGTTTTCAGGTGAATTTCGGGGACGAAATTTCTAAAAGGAGGGGAGAATTGTAATAAGCCGATTTTCACAAATTGTTTGAGGGCCCAAAAGCCCAATAGGGGTAATTTAGTAGCCTAGAACAGGTCGTTCCCAAATTGGAACGAGTTGTTCCAAACTACTAAAAAGAGGGTAATTTAGTAGCCCATAACGGACCTTTCCCAAATTGGAACGAGTCGTTCCAAACTACTAATACGAGAGTGATTTTGTAGTTCAGACATGGCGTTCCCAAACTGGAACGGGCCGTTCCAAAATACAAAAATTGTCTACAAATTTTAGATGGGAACGGGGCGTTCAAATCACTAAAAATTCCTATAACCCTAATTGAGAACGGGTCGTTCCAGATATGGCCGTTGTGGGTTAAGTGCAACCCCAGAATGGGCCGTTCTGGTTTGATAATAGGTCGTTGTGGATGTGAATTTTACACATCCCGTCATAGTCCAGAATGAGCCGTTCCGGATTTGAAACGGGCCATTCCGGCGACTTTTGATGCCTATAAATAGAGAGCTTTGGCGCTCCCAAAAAGCACACCTTTCAATTCTGACTTCTTTCAGTTCTGACTCCTTTCTTCTACATTCTCTTCTTTTCCTTCTACACTCTCTGAAGACCGAGGGGAACTCAGAGGAGGAGACCAAGGAGATCTCTATTTTATTTTTAGCTACTGTTTATCCAGGTATGGGGCAAAAGGGGAGATTTATATGTAAAGTTACATGAGGGGATTGGGTAGAAAAAGAGTCCCTTAGAATTATGGGTAATTTTATAATTATTTTTGTTTGAGGAATTGACGATCCCGATAGATTTTGTATGTGTTGAGGATTAGAAATATATATTTAATTTGTAAGAATGATGATCTGGGAGAGAGAACAAAATTATAGAAAAGTGCCTGTGAGTTAGGTTTTTGGAAAATTGGGGGTTTTACTATTTGATTTAATATTGTATTAAATTAGTGAATTAATTGGGTTTTATATTAATTTATAAATATTATTGTTATATTATTCTTATAGATGTGTATTCATGGTGAATTGCTTGATGGGTATGTGAATCATTGTATTGTGTGGACTTATCTGTATGTAATATGGAATTTGAGTTACGAAATGAGATGTGTGAAATGTGAATGAGATGTGATTGTGGATCCTCATACTGATGACCAGGGGTGAGCACGACCCTATACTGTTAAAAGGGTAGCGTGACCTTAGTACAGTGTTAAGTCAGGGGTGAGCATGGCCCTAGGCTGCTAAAAGGATAGCGTGACCTTGGCACAGTGTTATGTTAGGGGTGAGCATGACCCTAGGCTGAAGGGTAGTGTGACCTTGTCATAGTAAGATTTGTGATGATTGTGATTGTGATGTGATTGTGGTTCCTCACACATATAACCAGGGATGAGACGACCCTAGGTAAGTGATGCTACAGGGATGGCGTGCCTCTGGCATAGTGTGAGATGAGTGAGACAATTAATACGTATCACTTATGTCTAGAGTGGAACGACCTTGAGGTGGCGTGACCATTGGCAAAGTGTTAATTGCAAGATTTGTGATAGATTGGTGTGATTGTGAAATTGTGATTTGAATATGATGCATGATTAATAGAATTAGAATGTAAGGATATGCTTGTAAAGACTTCAATAATTGATGAGATTATGTTGTGTTTTTCCTTGTGTGTTTTACATATAGATGTTTTCTTTTCTCACCATGCAATTGTGGATGTTTTAGGTGAGGAAGTTCCTGCTATGAGTGGCATCTAGAATGCCAACGGTTGAATTGTGGGTATGCTCTGATATTGTGACATCGGGGCAGAGGATTTCTAGGACATGGATTTTTATATGGATTTGGAGTTGTACCTATTACTTTAAAAACAATTTGTAAACTCTTACTTTTTATTTTCCAATGTTCATTTTCAATCATTTTGGATATTGAAGAACATCTGTGAAGGTTTTTATGTGAACCCTTTTACCAGTGTTGAAAATTTTATTTCCTTAATTTAATTACATTATTATGCTATATGTGTTGGGGTAGTAAGGGTGTCACATTTAGTGGTATCAGAGCAGGTCGATCCAATCAGCCGTGAGTTATGAGTCTACTATGCTTGTTTGGTAGATGAAAGATGGAATGAATTGATTGTGGAACTTATTGATATGCTAGTATGATGATTGATTATGTTTGTTGTTATTGTGTACTCTAACAATGTTATTCTTTAGGATGAGGATAATGATGATGATGATGATGTTTCCCTGGTGTTGTTAGTGTTGTGCTTACACTTATATTGTTTTCTTAGAATTTGGCCGAAAGACATGATATAGCTTAGTTGATGCTATTCATGATTACTTATTTGTTTTAATACTTCTTGCTTACGTAAGAAGTAGTGGTTGAGTGGTATCGCTCATGTTACGAGCATATGTGCCAGTAGTAGTGGACGAAGCCTTGTGCTAGCCAACTAGAACTATTAGAACCTTGGATGTGGGTGAGACATTTATTTTTCGAGTGTATTAAGAGTTTACGATTGGTGGAGTTTCTGACATCTATAGTTGTAGCGGTTGTATCCAAGGAGGTTGTATGTTGAGAATTGGAGTTTTGATATTCTTGATGAGAGATTGGAATGTTGGTAATTTCCTTGAGTGTTAGTGTTTGCATGTTAACCTTTTATGGTTTAGGTAGCATGTGAGTTTTATTCTCTAAGTCTTTTGTGATAAATATGTGAGTTGTTTTGGTTTAGGATTTTAGTGGTAAGCTTGGATATGAATTTGAGGTGTGAGTTTGGTAGGATTGAGGTATTTTCGTGGCCTTATATGTTGATACACTATTGTTGTCTAGTGTAGGGGATGTTTGCACTAAAATTTTATTGTGCCAGTACAAGTGTTATATTGACAGAATTAGATTTTGTGGTCTTCATAAAAGTTGTATTCTTGGATGTTATCTTTCTAATGGAACTGAAATCAGGTAAGCACTGAATATATTTGTTGTGGTTTTTGAATTTTTAGCTAAGAAGATGATCTTTTTAGAATCTTATGTCTTCATAAGAGTTGTAGCTTATTCTCTTAGCTTTCTTTTGAGATAGGTTTGAGATCATTGGGATGAGTATAACTCTCTGTGTGTCATTTTCTTTGAAAGTTGTCGAAGGGAGGAATATGATGTCATGATGTTTTTGAGTTGTTAGGCATAGCAAGGACAAAAACTTATTTGGATATGATGTTCTGAGGTGTTGTCATTGAGAGGTTGTTTAAGATGGTATGATGCTATGTGGTAAGGTTGGTTCATGTACATGCTATATGGTGTAAAGGGTGATTGATTCGTACATGCTTAGGGATGGTATATATGAAGGATTAAAGTAAGTATTCTAATATGATTTGATATGAGGATAGATGACCTCATGGATCAATTAGCGAGTGTTTTTGTGTTTAGTAAGATTGACCTTAGGGTGTGATATTATCATATTGGAGTTGAGAGTGAGGTTATATCCAAGACAGATTTAGGCTAAGTTATCTAAGTATGATTTTTGATTGTATGAAGTGAATTTTATAGGTCTTTTCTCACCGTGCAATTGTGGATGTTTTAGGTAAGGAAGATCCGGCTATGAGTGGCATCTAGAATGCCAATGATTGAATTGTGGGTATGCTCTGATATTGTGACATTGGGGTAAAGGATTTCTAGGACATGGCTTTTTATATGGATTTGGAGTTGTACTTATTACTTTAAAAACAATTTGTAAACTCTTACGTTTTATTTTCCAATGTTCATTTTCAATCATTTTGGATATTGAAGAACATTTGTGAAAGTTTTTATGTGAACCATTTTACCAGTGTTGAAAAATTTATTTCCTTAATTTAATTACATTATTATGTTATGTGTTGGGGTAGTAAGAGTGTCACATATATAAACATATAAAGTGATATGAACTTTCAATCTAACGGTTGGCTTTACAAAATTCACATTTAATATAAAGTTATTGAGCAGTGTAATACTTAGTAAAAGTTATACCAGTGTTATTATAACCCTTCTCATTTTAAAATATATAAATTATTACCTAAACTTTTAAATTTATAATAAATAATTTAAATTGTATCATAAAATTAATTTTAAATAGCAATAAGTAGATTGTTAATTATAAAAGTAAGTATATATATAAATAAAGATTAATTAAATATAATATAATAATTATTATTAGTAATATAATTATTATATATATTCTTATATATTTATAACGGTCTGGATACACGAAAATGATAAGGATCCAAAGATAATATAAGTTTGAGATTGGATAATTGAGGATGACTTAAATGAATTAATTTGTATTACTTATACTAACAATATGCATCTACTTTTTGGTAGCTTATCTCATAAGAACTTAATATAGGGATGGGTGACCTTCTGGGAAGTTTCTAAAAATTGTGTAATTAAGGACAAAACATGCTAAAAAGTTAAGTATTGTTAAATAAAATCCTTAAGAGGCCAAATATGAATGGTTTGACCAAATTTGCGACATCTATAAAGTTTAATAAAATAAAAAATAAATATTTAGCGATCGATTTATTCCGTCACTAATTTGGTCCTATACACTTCAGCGACCAAAATCATTGCAATCATTTTGCGACCGAAATTTTTTAGTTTTAGCAATTTAGCGACCGATTTTGGTGGTTGCTAAATTGCATATATTTTGTAGTATTAGATGCATTTTTTGTACTTGGTTGAAAAAAAAACATTAAATAATCAAACAACAAGTTTCTCTCATCTCAATCAATAGAATAAGAAGTGAAAGGAAGAACAACAAAAATCCCTCGAGGGTTAACTTCTCTCTTCAAATTTGAGCTCTAAAAAGCTTGAACCTACTTCTAAGACTCGATCTCAACTTTAGGAAAATGTTTAGGTACTTCTGAAGGGATCTGGTGTAGAATTGTCCTTCCTCCCAAAGCTCCTCTATATCTATCTTATCTCTAAAAGTTCTTGAAAATGATACTTAAGATGTTAAATTTTCCAAAAGCCCTTACATATTTCTTGATCAAACTTGACATCAACTTAAACTATACTTTACAACCTAATTCTTAAGGATTCTTTAACCTTCAAAGTTCTACAAGATGACTAAAACACAACTATTAGCATGAAACAACATATATTATCATATAATTATATAATCACATATGAACCCCAAAGTGTTATAATGTTTCTCTTTTCCACTTCTTTTTGACGAATCATGCCAAATGCGTTCCTCTTTGTTCTTTCTATAATGATAGCTATGGTTAAAAACCTACTTTCACTATCTTATTCTAACAATTCTTATCATTATTTTTTTTATTCATAGTAGATCGGAGATAATACTTCAAGACTACTAGACTTCTTATCATTAATTTAATAATATATCTCAATAGACTTAGTTTAAAAAATAAGACAATATTACATGTATATATATATATAAACATAATTATTTTATGAAATAAGACATTTATTTTTTTAGTAATAATATTAATAATTGTAAAAAAATTATAAATGAAAGCTTAAATATCTTTCTATCATTGAATTATAATTTTTTTTTGTTTTTGGTACTAAAATAATTTTGCTTAATTTTTAGACACATTATCCAACACAGTGAAAAAAAAACATAATAGGACAAAAAAAAACATTATTTTAAAGAGACCAAAAGTCAAGCAAAACTTTTTTAAAAACCAAAAGGGAAAAATAGGCATATTTCAAAGACAAAAAAAATTAATATAATTTTTTTATTAATACACATATTTTGTGATATCCTTTACTCCACATGTCATAACATATAATATAAAGAAAAAACAACTAAAATACCTTAATATAATAAATAAACTCAAAATTCCTACAAGTAGAAAGAATCATATTTTAACCTAAACTAGGTTTAGCAAAAATATCAAATTATAAGGGAAATAAAATCAACCATTGTTGCAACTCAAAAATTTTCGATCTTGCGACCTATGGTTTAGACATCCTTTTAAAGATCTCATCAATTAAGGAATGTCTGGACACCAGACTAATCCTTAATTAATGGTTTTAAAAATAGGTTCTTGGAGTTGCCACCAATGTTTTACTCAAAACATTGGAAAAAGAAAAGGTTTTTAAAAATTCAATAATGGCCTTGATAACCAAAATTGGGTTCGGGGGTCAGTTACGTGTAGGGAAGGTATTAAGCACCCCTACAGCACCCTCAATCGGTACCCTATGATGAAGTTAATGTGATAAGAAATAATAAATTAAATATTAGATCCCCTTTATGAATTACTATTTTCATACTTGAAATTTAAATTACACGGTTGACCCTAAAACGTCTACATGATTGCTTTTGTTATAACAATGTATATTAAAAATAAGAAATAATAGAGAGAGAAGAAGATTAAATAAAATACCTCATGGCAAGCTTTGTTAGATCTTCAGATATGGAAAATCTAGGTGCTTTGAGGCAACCTTTCACACTACAATTGTCTCACAAAACTCAAGAAATACAATAGGAGAGAGAGAAAAAAATTTCGAGCTCTAAAGAGTCCTGGAAGAAATTTTTGGGGTCCTGAGAACTATGCCCAAGCTATCTATTTATAGGCATCAGAAAAGGGTCCAGAACGGCCCATTCCAAAATCGGAACGGCCCGTTTTGGATCTGGCCTTTATGTGTTAATTTTATAACTGGAACGGCCCGTTCCAAAGATAAGATTAACACACAATTTGGTAGACTGGAACAGGCGTTCCAAACAAGAGATTTTAGGCCATTTTAATATCTCGGAAAGGCCTGTTCCAGTTTAGGAACAGCCCGTTCTGGTTAAGGTTTTTTAACCCTTTTTTAGGAGCTTGGAACGCCCCATTCTGGCTTAGGAACGACCCGTTCCAGCCTATTATTTTTAGGCCTTTTGCCTGGTTTGGAACGGCCCATTCTGGTTTTGGAACGGCCCATTCTAGACTAGGTTTTTAGGCCTTTTTTGTGGCTTGAAACGACTCGTTCCGATTTTGGAACAGCCCGTTCCGGGCCACTAAAACCAATGTATTTGGGCTTTAGGATTTCTGATGTCTTGTCCTGTTGTTTGCATGCTTGGGAGCTCCAATTCTTTTCATAACATAGGTCCATTTCCTTATTTGTATGCCCCCGGACGAAATTAGGTGTCTACAGCTACCCCTCTTTACTTGTCCTTTGGAATAGTAATGTATTGTTTTTCCAAAGGCAAGTAAAGACGTAGACATTTCGTTCGGGTCTTCTCTCGTCTCTGTGTTGATGCTTCTACGTTGCTTCCCTTGGATAGGTATATTTGCTCGTATCATTACCTTTTAGAGAAGTTGAGTGTTGGGTTGCATGCTCTGTGGGGTAATAAAGGTGACAAACTATACACCTGATCTTCAGTCTTCGAGTAGAAGCTCCATTGTTTCTCTTGTGATAATGTGTTCCTTTATTTGTAGCTTGTTGAAGAGGGAGTATTTTCGTAGCTCAGCCTCTTCAGGCTGGACTGATATTTAGGGCTTCATCCGGCCCACTCTAAGGTCAGATAACCCTTTTTGTTTGTTGAAGTAGTTTCGTAGCTCAGTCTCTCCAAGCTGGACTGATATTTTAAGGCTTCAGCCGGCCTCCTCTAAGGTCAGGTAACCCTGTTTATTGTTGAAGTAGTTTCGTAGCTCAACCTCTCCAAGCCAGACTAATATTTTCAGGCTTCAGCCGGCCTCCTCTAAGGTCAGGTAACCCTCTTTGTTGTTGAAGTAGTTTTGTAGCTCAGCCTCTCCCAGCTGGACTGATATTTTTAGGCTTCAACCGGCCTCCTCTAAGGTCAGGTAACCCCTCTTTGTTGTTGAAGTAGTTTCGTAGCTCAGCCTCTCCAAGCTGAACTGATATTTTAAGGCTTCAACTGACCTCCTCTAAGGTCAGGTAACCCACTTTGTCGTTGAAGTTGTTTCATAATCAACTTCTCCAAGCTGGACTGATATTTTAAGGCTTTAGCCGGCCTCCTCTAAGGTCAGGTAACCCTCTTTGTTGTTGAAGTAGTTTCGTAGCTCAGCCTCTCCAAGCTGGACTGATATTTTAAGGCTTCAGCCGGCCTTCTCTAAGGTCAGGTAACCTTTTTTGTTCTTGTACTAATTTTAGGGATCTAGCAACTCTTTCCGTGTTTGTACTTGATGTCTTCTTGTTGGTGTTGTGAGATGAAAGACTGCCCCTAGGTGGATGGGCAGGAAATGTTTGATGTGCCCTTGTGTTGGTGGGCAAAGAAGTGGATGGCTGGCAAAGATTCCAGTGTTGCCCCTACCAAGTGAGTATTGTGATGCCTCTCCAGGCGCCTTCATTGTGGGATGGTTGGTAAAAGTTTGGTGTTGTTCTTGTCAAGGTGAGTATTGTAATGCCTCTCCAGGCGCTGATCTTGTGGTAGGCATATTTTTTTATTTTCTTAGCTTCGGCTTTTTCATCTTTGAAGCTTGCCTTTTTTGCTTTTTTTATTTATTTTTTTAAAATGCTTCACCTTTTTCATCATTTATGAAACTTTCCTTTTTCCCATGTTGTTTTTATTGTCATCATTGGTGGAGGGGTCTATTCCCATGATGATGTTATTTGCTCAATCTTTATTGATGAGTATTATTTTGGAAGCCACTCCTGGCTTTGGTTAGGAAGTCATTCCTGGTCTTGGCATTTTTTGGATCATCCTTTATTTAGTTGAGGAGTAAGGCGCGATGGCCTCTTCATGCTTACAGACTTGCTTGTTTGGTCGATTCTATTCTATTCCACTGTTGATATGTCTTTGCTTAGTGGGCACATAGAATCACTTGGGGTTGTCGTTTGCCACTGCTTGGCTCATGGTTGGCTATTTAGCTTGTGCTTCGTCCTGATGACTCCTTTTGACCCATAGTAAGCAGAATGCATGGATGCAATGAAAATGCAAGACAGGAGTGATTTTATTATTATTATTATTTTATTCCTTTTTTTTGTGTAACGCCCTTCCATATGCCCCTGCCTCACATGCATGCGATGCAGTTTATGCTCATGTGTTTGTTCCTAAAGATGCGATTTATTTTTTTTATGTCGGTAAATTAACCTGTACGCATTAAGGTTAATGTTGACGATTTCTTTCTATCCATGCCAATCTTGATTACTGTCAGGATATGTTCTTTTGAGCCCAAGCTTCAGTGGCTCCTTGACTATCCAGTCGATGTGTGGTCAAGCGTCTCTAACCTCTATTTGATCTCTGTCTTGTCTTTGTGAGTGTTTTTCACTATGCATTTTTCGTGTATCTTTTTGATACCATTTTAATGTCATAAGGGTCAAGAGAAAAGAAGTAAGGGATGTTATTATTATTATTTTGTTTTTCTTTTCAAAAGGGTTGTTAGAAGGGATTTTTCAAAAACGGTTTTTTAGAAGAAGGGTTGGCCAAGGTAGGCTTTGGTGTTTAGGGTTATTAAACAAAATGTATTTGCTGCAAGGAAGCTATCATTGTGTGTTAGCCATTTTGGAAAGTGGAGTGATGACTTGGGGTTGTGCTTTGTTTAGATGATCCCCTGAGCCGCCTTTCAGTTTTCAACTCAGGTCGCTGCTTTGACGTCCTAACTTTTTCCTAGGTTACTTAACATGTGTTCCCTAGCGGACATTTTCTTTTGATCCTTACTTTTGCCTAGGTTACCCTTTTTGATTGTGGGTTGCCTAGCAGATCTTGCACTAACTTTTGCGCAGCCCCCTTGGTGGGTTTCCTGTCGGGCTTTCATTTTTGCAGCATTTGTGTGGGACGCTCTATTTTTATTAAACCCTAATCATGTTTGAACTCCTGATTGTTCCTTTGTTATCCTTTCCATGCTATTATTGAGTAACATCTTTGTCGCAAATACATTTTATTTGCTAAGGGTTGATGGATGAGGCCTAGAGTGAATATTTAAAGGGAGAAGAGAGACGAAAGAGTGTTATGGCATTTCAAACAATACTTTCAATTTACACGTTCCCCTTTATCAAAGCTCAAAGGCCTGGGCATGCCCCGAGTTCGTGATTCATACACAGAGAGATAGACGGAGGTTGCCCGCTGGAGAGTCATGGATGATTTGATAATTTCAAAAATTCCGTTCCACTTGCTTAAACGTCGGTGTTTTGAATTTGGAGTGAAACCTTTATGAATTCTTGTTTTTAAAGGGAATACTCGAGCCACCTTTCAACTCCAACTCAGATAGACATTTCTTATTTTTATATGTCCCTAACTTTTGCATAGGACGTATTCTATTGGGATTTTGATTCTTTTTTCTTCACCCTAATTTTTGCCTAGGACGCCTTTTATGGGTTTTCATCCTAGCAGGTTTTTTTCATGCAATGACTTTATTCTTCAATTGAGTTTTGTAGTAATTCCCTATAAGCAAGGATTCATTCATTCTTGATCATTCCTTCTATCCCAACAGTTGTCATTTCCGCATGGGGAGCTCTCGGTGTGAATCGTCAATTTGGGCGTGTTATGCCCCCCAGTCTTCTTGCACAATTACTGGTTTTTAAGTGTTTCTGATTTGATGTATCGAGTTTGCACTTGATTACCAGTGATCTCATTATTTGATTAACACGCACAAGTTAGGTTTCCCCTTTTATTCTTATTTATTATTTACCAGGAAGACATGTTATCTATATGAGGTGCAAAATATAATGCAAAGATGATTGAGAAATTTAACAAATATCATTCTCATTGATTTGTTTGTTTAGAGAACATTCTTTGTACAAATATTTCGGTGCATTTTGACTTGTAACAGGCTACAGAAGCTAATGCTTAAATGATGTTCCTATAGACATGCTTTCTCGTTCATTGATTTGCAATTAGTTCTTGTTTCTTCTCAGATTCTCTTCTTGCTATTCCCATCAGAAGTAATCGTCAATAGGATCTTCGGGTTCACCATTATTTTGGTGATTGCCAAAATTTTCATCTTTATTGACGAGGTTGATGAGTCAGAGATGAAAGATGCAGTTTGGAGTGATTTGATAACGAATTGGAGGTGTAAGGGAGTTTATCATTATTTTTTTTTTAAAACTCCCAAGGTTCATGATTTCTCGTTCATCAGTGGAGTTTTCTTTAGCTTCCCAAACTATGTTCTTTTGTAGAAAATTATTTTTTTTATTTTATTATTATTATTTTACTTCAATTTCCTTTTTTGCGTGCCTCCTTTTTGAAATTTCAAATAATCTCCTATTTGCGTTAAGGAATGAAATCTTTCTAAATTGGAAGAAGTCTGAGAAGATGTAGACTTTGCCTTCTGTTGAAAGGATGATGATAGTCCAAAGTCTAGTAGGCCTCCTTAGTATAAGGGCACACGATTCTTGTACTTTAAAATGTTCTCCTTTCTCAAAAATCTTTACATACTATGTGCCTTCCATTTTCTAATGAATATATATGCTAAATTAAAAGATGCATGATATTTGTTTTGTGCCTAAATTTTATCATTTTTTTACTAAAGGGGAATAATGCATGATTTTTGCTATATATTTATTTTTTTTGTTGTTTTTTTTTTTGGAAATAAACTATCCTATATGATGCTTTGAGATTTGGGTATACAGAAGGGAGTTAAAATTTTTATCATATTTTTTTTATTAATATCTATTTGTTTGTAATTCTAATCCATTTGAAATAAATAAACACAAACAAATGCAACACACATATGCTCAAACAAATGTTCACCGGCGAACAGTTACGTTCAAATCCTTGGTCTGTCGTCCCTGTAAGAAAAGTGTGCATTGTATAGGATATAGTTCTAATCTCACTGGTTTTAAGGTCCCCAAGGTGCCCCCATTATAGGGACCCAGTATCTCTATCGCTGTCACCTGGCAAACTCTAAGGTCTGTCGCAGTATTTCGGGCTAGAGTAACCAGTTATCACCTTGAGTGTGATTTCCGACAAGGCTCGTAGGCTCCAAGGCCAAACTTGGGCCGGTCGTACGTCAACCACTCCCTATGTTTAATACCCTCATGCCCCCAGGTGTAGGGGGAACAGTTGTGTGCAAAGGTTTGTGTACAATTGTTTATTCAAATAGATGCAGAATTTAAACAGGAAAACAGATATTAAAGCCAAACAAATAAAGTAAACAAAGTAAAGGGGAAAAATATTTAAAATATTATTTTTATTTTATTAACTTCATCAATTAAATGGGCTTGACCCTCTTTAAACTTCCCCAGCGGAGTCGCCATCTGTCGCAACCTGAAAAATTCCAATCTTGCGACCTATGGTTTAGACATCCTTTTAAAGATCTCATCAATTAAGGAATGCCCGGACACCAGACTAATCCTTAATTTATTGTTTTGAAAATAGGTTCTTGAAGTCGCTACCAATGTTTTACTCAAAATATTGGAAAAAGAAAATGTTTTTAAAAATTCAATAATGGCCTTGATAACCAAAATTGGGTTCGGGGGTCGGTTACGTGTAGGAAAGGTATTAAGCACCCCACAGTGCCCTCAATCGGTACCCTATGATGAAGTTAATGTGATAAGAAATAATAAATTAAATATTAGATCCCCTTTATGAATTACTATTTACATGCTTGAAATTTAAATTACACGGTTGACCCTAAAACGTCTACATGATTGCTTTTGTTATAACAATGTATATTAAAAATAAGAAATAACAGAGAGAGAAGAAGATTAAATAAAATACCTCGTGGCAAGCTTTGTTAGATCTTCAGATATGGAAAATCTAGGTGCTTTGTGGCAACCTTTCACACTACAATTGCCTTACAAAACTCAAGAAATATAATAGGAGAGAGAGAGAAATTTTGAGCTCTAAAGAGTCCTGGACGAAATTTTTGGGGTCCTGAGAACTGTGCCCAAGCTATCTATTTATAGGTATCAGAAAAGGGTCCAGAACGGCCCGTTCCAAAATCGAAACGGCCTGTTCTAGATATGGCCGTTATGTGTTAATTTCGTAACTGAAACGGCCCATTCTGAAATTGGAACGGCCCGTTCCAGAGATAAGATTTAACACACAATTTGGTAGACTGGAACGGGCATTCCAAACAAGAGATTTTAGGCCATTTTAATATCTCGGAACGGCCCGTTCCAGTTTAGGAACGGCCCGTTCCGATTAAGGTTTTTTAACCCTTTTTTAGGAACTTGGAATGGCCCATTCCAATTTTGGAACGGCTCGTTATGGCTTAGGAACGGCCCGTTCCAGCCTATTATTT
Source organism: Cajanus cajan (assembly GCF_000230855.2). Lineage (NCBI taxonomy): Eukaryota > Viridiplantae > Streptophyta > Magnoliopsida > Fabales > Fabaceae > Cajanus > Cajanus cajan. The sequence continues at coordinate 49,587,402 of NC_138518.1, forward strand.
TTAGGCCTTTTGCCTGGTTTGGAACGGCCCGTTCTGGTTTTGGAACGGCCAATCCAGACTAGGTTTTTAGGCCCTTTTTTGTGGCTTGGAACGGCTCGTTCCGATTTTGGAACATCCCGTTCCGGGCCACTAAAACCAATGTATTTGGGCTTTAGGCCTTTTGATGTCTTGTCCTGTTGTTTGCATGCTTGGGAGCTCCAATTCTTTTCATAACAGAGGTCCATTTCCTTGTTTGTATGCCCCCGGACGAAATTGAGTGTCTACAACCATCTTACATAAATGAAATCCTAACTAGTTCTAACTAATCTCTGGTGTCACATATCCTATTAGAACAAAACTCAACATTGAGGATTAGACCTTATCATCAACATCTTCAACACCATGTTGATGATCACCTGCAACAACCACAAGAAAACAACACAAAAGAGAAAGGGAGTGGAAACATCTCACTTTAACTCTTAGTATAGGAATGTAAACCAACTAGCCAAACAAACAACACATACAAGATAATATAGCATACATTATTACACATCATCATCATCATATTTAACTCATCCATAACAAAATAAACAACATATATAATTATAATGCATATGCAGTGAACATGGACTATATGTTATCACGCATGGGGTGCCAATAAAAACATCACACTTGTACATTACCACTAGCAACACACTAGAGTAGTCTAGAGTAAATGTCAAGTCACATCCTCTATGCACTCTCACTAGAAAGATATACTACCAGGATTTAGTCGAGATAACTAAGTCCAACAAGATACATCCCATACTCATGAGGGTAGGATTGTGACTTCCAAATCGAGCTATCCCCAAGCTTGGTTCCCAAGCTTTTACACAAGGGACCTTCCCTAGTGGTGTATTACATATCGTATCCTTTAAAAAACCATTTTTATGCACATGATGCATACTAATCAAACTCAATGCATTACATTATCATGATTCCATAAATTCATAACTCATACATTCCTTATATGATATTGCTCATCATTTATATTTAGGTACTCATATATAGATATCTTTTCACATTCACATCAACATCAGAATATACTAACTACAATGTAGAATATAATATAAGAATAGAAGGTCTGTAGGCAGGACGACACCCAACACGAGTCTTCTAGAGAACCATGTTGGCCTCTATCTAAATCACACCGACGTGATTGAATCCACACCCGACGAGAACACCATTGAGAGATTTCTAGAGGGTCCACTCCGAATGAGGGTCAACATACACACAACCAAAGTTTCACAGGGAACCCCGTGGAGCTTCCATACCCAACAAGGATTATCTCACATTCGACATGAGAGAACCCGAGAGCAAACTTTGCTCTTTACCTCGACGACACTCGGCTTGCCTCAAGTGGCGCTTAGCGACATATCAGAAACAAAACGCACATCAGAAATTGCAAAAATTATAATACACACTAATTCACCAAAATAGATGATTTAGTCGATAAAAGCTTTCCAAACCATGTAATAAACATTCTAAACAACATAACTTATGCATAAAATTACATACTCAAACAATTTCTTCATATAACCACCAATGCATTCCTTTAGGATTCATATAAGAACATAAAAACATACAATTTACAACCCAATTTCAAAAATTACTAAGATATACATAAAATTCACATTGATTAGAACATACAAGGAGAAGAAATAAAACAGATACAACTAGGAAAAAACCCTCATAGATGAGCATATAAAAAATAGGATTGGGGGCTAATTTCACTACTCAACATACAAACCCACACCCACAATGAGGTTTCTCATTCCTCCTTACCTAGATAAGCTCTAGACAACAGGTGCATGGCTTTGGGATGAATTTTTTCTTGCTTTTGTTCTTTGAGCTCTGAAGTGCCTACATGGAAACTGAGGCATAAAAAAGGTTTGATAAAAAAAACTTCTCTTTTTAAAAAAACCTAACCTCCCTTTAACCTTCTAATTAAAACATACTAACAAAAATTATCCTAAGGATCCCTTTCCCTTTTAAACCTAACCTTCCTTTAACCTTCTAGTTAAAACATAGTAACAATAGTTATCTCAAGGATCCTTTCCCTTTTTTAATAATATATTATATTATTCTTTAATAAAATATCGTATAATATATTCTAAAATATATTACATAATTAAAACAAATATTTAAAATCCCTTTTAATAAAATAATATATCAAAATTATTAATAAAATACTTATATTATATCTTATAAAAAATGGGTGTTACATTTTTAGTAAGGTTCTAAAAAAGTATCTCTCATGTTGTATTTAATTATTAGAATTTTCAGATGTTATTAGAATATATAAAACGTATTCACATAAATCTCATTTTTTTAGCAAAATTTTCTTATCATTACAAACATCCTAATCAATAAGGAAAAAAATTATAAAATATAAAAAATAAACATTCCTAAGAGATCGTTTAGCATAATAAACTATTCTAAGATGTACAAATAATATCATTAATCATATCTCAAACTTTCTTACAAAAAAGAACGACTATATTATGCTATACAAACTAAACTTGAAATTAAAATTACATTGTACATTAACGTATTACAATTTAGAAAGTTGAAAATAATTTTAAAATTACATTAACATGTATTCTTATTTTTGGTTTCTTTAGAATATGTTTATGAACTAAAATTGGTTAATAGAAGTAACTTGTGTTCCTTTATAATGGAATGAACTTTGTGTTATATTTATATATTTATTTATATAATTATTCTCTATTTTATTATTATTATTATGGATTAACATTAATTAATAAATCATATTTATATGTTAATATCAATTATATTGCATATTATTATTAATTTATGGGTAAGGTTATATAACTGATACCCCATTAGTCAGTTAATATGATAAAAAATACATTTTGTCTTCTACCTTTTCATCTCCTACTAGGAAAAGAGCAGTCTTCTCTCACGTTATTCAAGACTGATAAGAATGGATCTTTTATTGATTACGGGTACGCAATTATTTCTAAACCTTGATCAAACATACTATAATATTGTATCTTATATTATTCATTATTTGAGTAATCACTATGAATTTCTTTCAATTTGTATCAGAGCCATTAAGATAAAAATTATGGTTGTTCTAGGTTATGGAATCAATATCCTCTGTATGAATTATTCACAAATTGTATATAAAAATTAGAAATTTTTATTGTAGGATATTTATCCTAATGTGTAAATATTGTATAGGTACTGCAAATGTCATTTATCAGGTTCAATTTTGATTTTGAATAATAGAAAAAAAAAATTCTTCTTCGTTCGAAAAATGACAACTCAGATTATATTCATCAATTGAGCAAATTGTCAAAGGGGTTTTCTTTCTACATGTATTTCAAACCTTGTGCATTTTTTTTTCTGAGCTTGTTATATTCAATGAGCAATTTAGATTTATTTTTCCTCATTTTTCGATGATTATTCATTGCAATTGATTGGGGACTTTTATTTACCTTTGGATGTTCAATAAATTTGCACATTTTGAGAAAGAATTGATTAAAAAAAATTTGACAAATTTTTCGTCTCTTTTTGTCGCGGATATCTTCAAAACCCCAATTTCTTATATTTGAAATTGTCTTCATTTGAACCGATTATTCCCGAAATTGATAAGGGGTTTTGGATTGTCGTGAAGGGGCAATCATTTGGTCGAAAAATCACAGTCTGTCGTTGCCTGTAATGGTGGTTTTGCGCCGAGTTTTTTTTATGAGTCAAACGACCCATTTTTTATTTTTAAAGTAAAGGAGAAGATGAACAGCAACGCACGTGACTGTCCACTCAAAGAGCTAGGCGCGTGAGACCCTATTTTGGCCAGAAAATTTATATTTTTTATTTTAAAATTAAATAATTAATTTCTGATTATTTGGTATAGTTTTTGTAATTTTTTTTACCTATAACTATTTTTTTTTAATTATTCCAAGAATAAAACTTAATTTTAAAAATATTGTACTCTTAGGATTTGGGTCTGAAATTTTTTTTTATATATTCTTGTTATCTTAGTGACATGTTAGTATGTTATACTCTCCTTGGTAGTGTATATATACTTGAGTTAAAAAAAAAAGACCCTTATTTGTATTAATAGTTGTTTGTTTTGTATTTATTTCATATGTTGTTCATGCATAATCTTATTTTATTTTACTTTTTTAAGCATGAGTAATATAATTTTATATGATTGTGAGCTTACCTATTGTGGGTACAATTATATGAAATTTGTGTGAATGAAATAATTTAATTATTTATCTAATTAAGTTTATATTACATTAACAATAATTATTCCCTATCGGTATTTTGTTGTTAATGCATTTTGGTATTATGATACAATATTTTTTTTAATTTTATCTCATTTCAATTATTTGTCAAGTACCCTATCGGTATTAGATTTTTTTTTTCTTTTGACATAAGTTATGCATTGTATTTTGTATTTCTTATTTTATATTTCTTATTTATTATAGTTCAGGATCCTTAGGCGGGATCATAATGAATGAGAAATTTTATATTATAGGCATTCTTGGTTGTGTATTAAAAAATATTTAATTCTTTTTATTGCATAATAATTATGCATATTAAATGTTTCTTTGTTGTTTTGATACCGGCTTCTTTGCCTATGCAATTGACTTCGATCAAAATATTGAATGGGATAAATTTTGAGGGCTAAAATGAATCTCTGGACTTATATATGACAATTACTAATATGGACATTTTCTTAAGAGAGAAAGAGCCTCAAACTCTTACTCTTAAGTCCACTATTGTCTAAAGAATTTCCCATGAGAAATGGGAACACTCAAATACGGTGTGTCTGATGGTGATGAAATACACTATGGAGAAGTCTATTCGATAGAGCATTCTAGAAAATGATAAGGCTAAGGAATTTTTGAGGTTAGTTGGTGAGAAATTTAAGACTTTTGACAAAATTCAAAAGGGTTAGTATTTGTCTCTTCTTGAGAAGACCAAATATAATGGTATTTGAAATTTGATCAGGTGTTCACTTCTTTTGGCTTCAAGAAAAATGCCTCAGATCAGTGCATTTACTTGAAGACTAGTGGTAGTCATTTCATCCTTCTTGTCTTCTATGTTGATGATATTCTTCTTGCTAGTAGCAGTGTTAAACTTCTGACTAAGAAATAACATTTATGTTAAATAGCCACTTTTATGTGAAGGACCTTTGTGATGCCTCTATTGTTATAGGCATTCAGATTTTCCATGATAGGTCACGTGGCATTCTTGGATTGTCTCAGAGAGGGTATATTGATAAAGTCCTCAAATAGTTTAACATGCAATTTTTTCCCCACGTGCGGCACCCTGTTCAAAAAAAAAAAAGGTGACAAACTCTCTAAATCTCAATGTCCTCAAAATGATAATGATAGAGTTGAAATGGAAAAGATTTCATATGCTTCCACTTTTGATAGTTTGATGTATGCTCAAGTTTGTACTCGTCCCGATATTGCTTTTTCTGTTAATGCTTTAGGGAGATACTTGAGCGACCCAAGTTTGGGTCATTGGAAAGTTGTTAAAAAGGTCTTTAGATATTTGCAGGTAACCAAGGATCATATGTTGACCTATAAGAAGTCTGATCAACTTCAGGTCATTAGTTATTTTGATTTTGATTTTGTTGGTTGCCCTGGCGATCAAAAATCTACTTTTGATTTTGTTTTCATGATGGCAAGAGGAGCTATTTCTTGGAAGAGTGTTAAAAACTCTTACAACTTCTTCTACCATGGAGGCAGAGTATGTCTTTTGTTATGAGGCTACTAGTCAAGTTGTGTGGCTTAAAAATTTGATTTCTGGATTTTATATTGTTGAAAGTATTTTTGTTTGTAAGAGAGAAAATTTCGGATTTTCATACTCAAATTGAGCATACTGCTACAAAAAAAAATGTTAACAGATCCATTAACTAAAGGCTTAGCTATTGGAGTTTTTCAAAATCATGTAACTCATATGGGTGTGGTTAAGTTTTTTGATGTATTGGGTTAGCGGGAGTCTGAAAATTACATTTTTTACTGTTATGGTTTTCATGAGATGTAAATTTATCAATGATGTCATTTTCATTACATCTCTTTTAGCATATATAATTGCTTGGACCATTTTTTGAATCACATATGTTATTATGTTTTTATTATCCATTATTTATGAAATATAAGCATAAGATATGTATCCCTATCGAAAACTATCTTTGTGGTTATGTTTATATTTCTTATATTGTTAATTGATATATGTGCTTGTGTTGTAATTGATATATTTAATTTATTGATTAATGTTATCCAAGTCAGAGAATGTTATATTTATATATTTATTGATATAATTATTCTCTATTTTGTTATTATTATTATGGATTAACATTAATTAATAAATTATATTTATATGTTAATATCAATTATATTGCACATTATTATTAATTTATGGGTAATGCATATTGGGCTTTTGATGAATACTCCATGATGGGTTGGACTGTTTAGTAGCCCGTTGAGAGGTCCCTGGTCTATACTGGTAAGGATATATAACTGATACCCCATTAGTCAGTTATTATGATAAAAAATACATTTTGTCTTCTACCTTTTTATCTCCTACCAGGAAGAGAGCAGTCAACTCTCACGTTGTTCAAGACTGATAAGAATGGATCTTTTATTGATTCCGGGTACACAATTATTTCTAAACCTTGATCAAACATACTATAATATTGTATCTTATATTATTCATTATTTGAGTAATCACTATGAATTTCTTTCAATTGGTATCAGAGCCATTAAGATACAAATTATGGTTGTTCTAGGTTATAGAATCAGTATCCTATGTATGAATTATTCACAAATTGTATATAAAAATTAGAAATTTTTATTGTAGGATATTTATCCTAATGTGTAAATACTGTATAGGTATTGCAAATGTCATTTATCAAGTTAAATTTTAATTTTGAATAATAGAAAAAAAAAATTTCTTCTTCGTTCGAAAAATGACAACTCAGATTATATTCATCAATTGAACAAATTGTCAAAGGGGTTTTCTTTCTACATGAATTTCAAACCTTGGCAATTTTTTTTTCTGAGCTTGTTCTATTCAGCGAGCAATTTAGATTTGTTTTTCCTCATTTTTTGATGATTATTCATTGCAATTGATTGGGGACTTTTATTTACCTTCGGATGTTGAATAAATTTGCACATTTTGAGAAAGATTTGATTATAAAAAAATCTGACAAATTTTTCGTCTCTTTTTGTCGCCGATATCTTCAAGACCCCAATTTCTTATATTTTAAATTGTCTTCATTTGAACCGATTATTCCCAAAACTGATAAGGGATTTTGAATTTCCGTGAAGGGGAAATCATTTGGTCGAAAAATCACAGTCTGTCGTTGCTTGTAATGGTGGTTTTGCGTCGAGTTTTTTTTTTATGAGTCGAACGACCTATTTTTTGTTTTTCAAGTAAAGGAGAAGATGAACAGTAATGCGCGTGACTGTCCACTCACAGAGCTAGGCGCGTGAGACACTATTTTGGCTAGAAAATTTATATTTTTTATTTTAAAATTAAATAATTAATTTTCTGATTATTTGGTATGTTTTTTGTAATTTTTTTTACCTATAACTATTGTTTTAATTATTACAAGAATAAAACTTAATTTTAAAAATATTATACTCTTGGGATTTGAGTCTGAAATTTTTTTTTTATATATTCTTGTTATCTTAGTGACATGTTAGTATGTTATACTCTCCTTGGTAGTGTATATATACTTAAGTTAAAAAAAATGACTCTTATTTGTATTAATAGTTGTTTGTTTTGTATTTATTTCATATGTTATTCATGCATAATATAATTTTATTATATTTTTTTAAGCATGAGTAATATAATTTTATATGATTGTCAGCTTACCTATCGTGGGTACAATTATATGAAATTTGTGTGAATGAAATAATTTAATTATTTCTCTAATTAATTTTATATTACATTAACAATAATTGTGCCCTATCGGTATTTTGTTGTTAATGCATTCTGGTATTATGATACAATATTTTTTAAAATTTTATATTATGTCAATTATTTGTCAAATACCCTATCGGTATTAGATTTTTTTTTCTTCTGACATAAGTTATGCATTGTATTTTGTATTTCTTATTTTATATTTCTTATTTATTATGGTTCAGGACCCTTAGAGGGGATCATAATGAATGAGAAATTTTATATTATAGGCATGTTTGGTTGTGTATTCAGAAATACTTAATTCTTTTTATTGCATAATAATTGTGCATATTAAATGTTTCTTTGTTGTTTTGATACCGGCTTCTTTGCCTATGCTATTGACTTCGGTCAAAATATTGAATGGGATAAATTTTGAGGACCAAAATGAATCTCTGGACTTATATATGACAATTATTAATATGGACTTTTTCTTAAGAGAGAAAGAGCCTCCAACTCTTACTCTTAAGTCCAGTATTGTCTAGAAAATTTCTCATGAGAAATGGGAACACTCAAATAGGGTGTGTCTGATGGTGATGAAATACACCATGGAGAAGTCTATTCGACAGAGCATTCTATAAAATGATAGCTAAGGAATTTTTGAGGTTAGTTCGTGAGAAATTTAAGACTTTTGACAAAATTCAAAAGGGTTAGTATTTGTCTCTTCCTGAGAAGACCAAATATAATGGTATTTGAAATTTGATCAAGTGTTCACTTCTTTTGGCTTCAAGAAAAATGCCTCAGATCAGTGCATTTACTTGAAGACTAGTGGGAGTCATTTCATCCTTCTTGTCTTCTATGTTGATGATATTCTTCTTGCTAGTAGTAGTGTTAAACTTTTGACTAAGAAATAAAATTTATGTTAAATAGCCACTTTTACATGAAGGACCTTGGTGATGCCTCTATTGTTATAGGCATTCAGATTTTCCATGATAGGTCACGTGGCATTCTTGGATTGTCTCAGAAAGGGTATATGATAAAGTCCTCAAATAGTTTAACATGCAATTTTTTTCCCCACGTGCTGCACCTGTACAAAAAAAAAAAGGTGACAAATTGAGCATACTGCTACATAAAAAAAATGTTAACAGATCCACTAACTAAAGGCTTAGCTATTGGAGTTTTTCAAAATCATGTAACTCATATGGGTGTGGTTAGCTTTTTTGATGTATTGGGTTAGTGGGAGTCTGAAAATTACATTTTTTACTATTATGGTTTTCATGAGATGTAAATTTATCAATGATGTCATTTTCATTACATCTCTTTTAGCATATAAAATTGCTTGGACCATTTTTGGGATCACATATGTTATTATGTTTTTATTATCCATTATTTATGAAATATAAGCATAAGGTATGTATCCCTATCGGAAACTATCTTTGTGGTTATGTTTATATTTCTTATATTATTAATTGATATATGTGCTTGTGTTGTAATTGATATATTTAATTTATTGATTAATGTTATCCAAGTGGGAGAATGTTATATTTATATATTTATTTATATAATTATTCTCTATTTTATTATTATTATTATGGATTAACATTAATTAATAAATTATATTTATATGTTAATATCAATTATATTGCACATTATTATTAATTTATGGGTAATGGATATTGGGATTTTGATGAATGCTCTATGATGGGTTGGACTGTTTAGTAGCCTGTTGAAAGGTCCCTGGTCTCTACTGGTAAGGATATATATATGTGATACCCCATTAGTCAGTTAATATGATAAAAAAATACATTTTGTCTTCTACCTTTTCATCTCTTACCAGGAAGAGAGTAGTCTTCTCTCACGTTGTTCAAGACTGATAAGAATGGATCTTTTATTGATTCCGGGTACACTATTATTTCTAAACCTTGATCAAACATACTATAATATTGTATCTTATATTATTCATTATTTGAGTAATCACTATGAATTTCTTTCACTTTGATCTCCCGGTTAAAAAATGAAGTTGCTACAAAAGGTGCAAGTTACCCTAAAGCAAGTCATCCTAGGGGGTGATACTCAAATTTTGGTTATATAATATTTTTTAGAAATAATATTAATTAAAATAAATATTTTTAAATAGCTGACATAATTTTGAATAATTTATTTATAGGAATAATTTAAGAATAGAAATTAATACTAAATTAACATATATTTGACTAAATTAATACTTTTAAAGTAATATTAATTAATAATTATAGGTGATTTTATTTTAAATACATGATATATAAATCTGTTTCTAAATAAACTGATTCTATAATCAAATATTATCACAAACACAAAAATTTCAATTAAAAATAAAAATATAGTAAGAGATCATTTAGGATACTCTAAACTATAAGATGTAAGAATGATACCATAAATTATATAGTTTTATAGAGACTCAATTGAAAAGAGAGGGAGAAAATTTCTCCTATACTTTAGGCTCCTCATATCGGTATCAGCATTTTGTTATAAAAGTTGGTGTTTACTTTGTTTACATGCATCCTTTGTAAAACAAATACAAAGAGAATTTAAAGAAAGTTTTAGATAAGTTTAACCTCACTTCATCGTGAGAGAATGAATCCTTTTGAGTGCAGTATCAAAAGAGTGTTTAGTAACATATTTGTGAGATTATTATTATTATTATAACTTTGTAATCTCATTAATTTATAATGGAAGATATTTTTGTCTCATTGTGATTATATAAAGTGTGAAAAAAGTTTGATCCTGTGATTATTAATTATCTGTCAACTTTTATATAATGTGGTTATATTTGGTATCTTTCCCAACAATTATTTCTCAAATTTTTTTAAAAAAAAAAAAAAAAAAAAAACAAAGAACGATTAGATTATTTTGGGGACTAAAGTTATTTCTAAAAGAAGCCAAGATACTAGACGTACTATTTTACTATAAAATGAGTCAACCTTGTGGTAAGAGTTATACCTTTTTGGTTATATGAATTTATCTTTTGACTAATAATAATTAAAATAAATATTTCTCAAGATTTTGAATAATTTTTTTAAACTAATAATCTAAGAATAGAAATTAATAGTAAGTTAACATATATATATATATATATATATATATATATATGACTAAATTAATATCAGTAAAGTAATATTAATAATTAAGGGAGATTTTACTCCTAAATAGATGATATAAAAGTATGATCCTAAAAAATCTCATTCTAATAAAATATTACCATAATTACAAACATTCTAATTAAATAAGCATACAGATTGTAAAATATAATAAAATAAAATCCAAAGAGATCACTTTTTTTTTTTTGTAAAGCAAAGAGATCATTTTGGATGCTTTAAATTATTATAACTAAAAATGATATAATTAATTATTTCTCAATTTTTTTAATAAAGTGATTAGATTTTGTTTTTGTAACACTTCTTAGATTTGAGACTTAAGTGACCGTATATTATAACACTTTATACGGTGACATTTCATTCTTTTTATTGTAAGAATCTTTCACTCGGTCCTACATAGGTTACTTTCAAATAATTTGAAAATTACAATAATATGCATCCCTGTTTTGGTTACTTTAAAATACGTTTATGAAGAAAAAAAAAATTGTTAGCACATGTGACATGAATTTGTTATCTTTTGATTAGAGTTTGATTTTCTAGTTTGAGAATAAAGTGACGACTAAATATATTATTTTACTCTAAATATGGGTCAATCTAGCAAAAAGAAAAACGGTTATCTTTTGATTATATGATTATTTTATGATTAATAATAATTAAAATATATTTTTAAAATTTTTTGATATTTTTTTGTTAATTTGTTTAAATTAATAGTTTAAGAATAGAAATTAATACAAAGTTAACATATATTTCAATAAATATTTGACTAAATTAATATCTTTAAAGTAATATTAATAATTAAATTAGATTCTATCCCTAAATGCACGATATAAAAATTTGATTATAACAAATCTCAGTCTTTTTTTTATTATTTATAGGAATTACAAGACAAAGACAAAATTTAAACTCAAATCTTCACCACTAACAAATCTTAGTCTAATCAAATACTACTATAATTACAAAATTTCTAATAAATAAGGATACAAATTATAAAATTTAAATAAAATAAATCCTAGGAGGTCATTTAAGATACTTTAACTATTCTAAGATGTAGATATCATCAATTATTTATCAAAATTTTAAACAGAAAACGATTAGATTTTGTTTTTGAGAGCAAATTGTGGACTTTCAAATTACATTAATGGTTTAAAGATGATAAAATTTAGATAATTTCAAAATTAGATTTATATTCATTTCTGTTTTAGTTACTTTAAAACATCTATGAACAAAATAAAATTGTTAGGACAAGATGAATGACTAAAGTTCGATTTTGGAATGGAGTAATGACTAGAGTTATATCTCGTATTTATATAAAAAAAATGTTTTGTGAATAAATAATAATAATAATCAATTATTTTTGAATTTTTGACAAAATTTTGAGTAATTTCTTTATTTTAATACTTTCAGAATAAAAATTAATTAATTATTTTATGTTTCTAATATTCATTTTAAGACAGAAAAATAACATTTGCTTTTATAGAATTAAAATTAGAGTTGTCACAAGCTAACATCATATTATATACAATTATCGGTGCCATAAAAAATAATTACTTAATCATTTGTTAAACACAAAAATAGCTTACAAGAATCATATAATACAAAAGATTAAAACAAAAATCTCAGTTTTATAGTAATGAAAAAAAAAATTATCAGAACCAGAAACAAAAGTTACTCAGGGACAAACATATTTCAATTATTAATATCTGACTAAATTAACATCTTTAAAGAAATGGATAATTGCATTAAAATTTGACAAAATTCATATTTAAATTTCTTCCTCCATCCTATAACAAATATCATATTTGAAGAAAAAATGAATCTCAAAATAAGTGTCATATTAACTTTTCAACACAATATTATATTTAATTACCTTTTTTTTTTCCTTCTATTTATATCTTTCATATTATTCTTTCAAAAGTAGCGACTCTGTTACATGGTTTCTAATAAAAAAAATTTAATCATAAGACTAATTTTATGAAATTATTAAACTCTTCCATTGATTTATTATTTTTTCTTGGTATTATGAGCCGGAGGAATATATTTTAAATATTAATTTTACTGAATTAATATTATGTTAACAAACTTATGAAATTTTCCATTTAAAACATTTAACCGCAAGTATATATAAATTGCTTTGCAACGAATAGATAATCAAATTAAACATCATACACCGTAAACAAATTTGCATATATTTTCGAGCTAAGATGGGAGATAAGAAAGTTTTGGTTCTTGTAATGTTTGTTATGGCTTATGGGTTGGCAGTGACAACATTCACAGCATCTCAAGTTCCGCCAACATGCGATCCCTATCAACCATTACTTTTCCAATGTGTGTCTTATTTGGTAGCAGACCCTTTCATCAACACTCCATCTGATCATTGTTGTGATGGAGCAAAGCAGGCGTTTAACAAAGCCAACAACGATCAAGCTATAAAAGATCTTTGCAGTTGTTTGGTGGATGCTGGACCATATTTGCACTTTCAGCCTGCGACTTTGGTGCAGCTTCCTGTCGCATGCAAGATTAATCTTTCCTTTTCTATGAAAAAATGTATACTTGGCTAAACTGTTTTCTAGCTAGTCATTCAACTAGTGAAAACAATAATTCACAGTTGTAATGATAATAAATAGATATAAAAGTAATAAGTACACGCACTTTCAGTTAAGATTATATAGATAATCGTTAAGTGATTTATGATGTAGTGTTACCAAGAATATGAAGATTATGTAATGAAGTATCCACTATATTGCAGTTATAGGTGATGATGGTTGTATGAAGAGATAGTTAATTTGAAGCTTAACACTTAAAATATTAATATTTTACGTACAAGGAAGCTTAAATCGGTCAAAAATCATAAACTTGTTGGAAATAGATTTTTCAAATTTGAAAAAACCTCAATAGAACTTTTGGTTTAAGAGGTTTGATCGAATCAACTAATAAATTAATTGTCAATTTTGAAAAGAAAAAAAAAAAAAAAGCTTGTATTTTGGTTTCAAGACTGGCTCAATGATGAGTGGGATTTAATTAAAGTAAAATTGAGAGATTTTTTTACTTTAAATAATTGAATTATATGTTAGGGCTTTTTCTCAATATGTGTAGCTTTTTTACTTTATAAAAATTAATAATAAATAATTTTTTATTGATAGACTTAAAACTTAAACTTTAGTAGCCTTATCGTGAGTAAATCTTGTTTCTTTTGATTTTATTAACTACACTTAATTTAGATCTCATAGCAGATGTTGTGAAATACACAAAATAACACACAAGAAAGGGGATAAGTTGTATGTTAATTAAGAACTTTTTCTAAAAGTTTTTTAACCATGTCAAGCACACTAGTCAATAAACGTAATCACAAGTAGATAATATAAAGAGTAAGGGAAAAACAGAACTTTGCAAGGGGATTACACTAGTTAACTCTTAACGTTATAAACCGAAGGAATTCAATACTCAACGAGAGTTCAACCATGTATTATCTCCCCTTTAGGCTTATAAATTAAAAGCGCTTTAGATCTGTCTTGCCCTTACGAGCAAATGACTTAAAAATCGGCAAATGAGTCCCCAAACTGGGAAGAACAAAGGATCAAATTGTCATCGAGTGACCACAGGCTGGTCGCCTAGCTGGGAACCAAAAATTTCCTACAATGAGGCTTATAGAAGATAGAGAACAAAGAGAAAATTAAGTGAGTTTTGGCTTGAGGAAGTTATTTTCTTAGGCCATATGATTTCTGGAAGGGTTCTCTTTATTGATTCATCTAAGGTAAAGGTCATTCTTAAGTATGAATAAGCTTTGAGTTTGGTGAATGAGAATAGTAGTTTTTTGGGCTTAACTAGGTATTACAAGAGATTCATGGATGACTTTTTTTATGTTAGTCTTGCCTTTGATCAAGTTGATTCGTCAGGGTTAAGTTTTAGTTTTGGATAGTAAATGTAATTAAGTAGATTTTAAGGTCTTAAGGAGAAATTATTTTAATTTTTCCTGGCCCTAATAAAGCCTTTGTAATGTATTGTAATGCATCTAAGTTAGGTTTTGGTGGAATATTGATGCAAGAGGGTAAGATTGTAACTTATGCTTCAAGACAATTAAAAACTCATGAGAGAATAACTACTGTAAACATGGTCTTGAGTTAGCAATTGTTGTATATGAAAATAATTGAGTATTCAATCTTTGTTTTTGTAAGTAGATAACAATTTCTAAAGATCAAGTAACCACATAATTCAAGAACTTATTTTTAAAGTAATTTCTGAAATCATAATTTAAAGGGGTTAATTTTTTTCGTTGAGCCAAATTTTAAATTCTTGAAAGTTTTTAAACATAAATTCAAACCCCCCTCTTCTTGCTGAACTAAAGACATTTGCTTATGTCCAACATTCAACTTTTAATGATAACAAATCAATGTTGAGTAGATAATATTATCTCTAAATCATTTCAGGAATCACACATCCAAAAGATGTAGAGGGAATCAAGAAAAATAATATTTTATTAAATAAATCTTTCTACAATTATGTAAAATTGAGACAAGTGTTAGTAAAAGTTAGCCAGCATCCTATAGGTGTTCACAAGTCTGGTGCTTGTTCGAGTGTTTCACACGTTAAATAAACATATTCAAACATATGAAAAACATACATGATAAGTAGTCTGATAATTTGTGGATGTTATAAATGTCATATTCCTTTATTTCCTCTTTTGTATATGTGCACCGATTGGTACAATACATTTGAACCAAGTGCAATGTCTAGAAAAGGGAAGTCAACTACAAGAAGAATTATCAATGCATATAGTATCTTGTTCAAAAGTCTTAATTTGCTCTCTGCTTCAGTCCTTTATCATGCCTAAGAATTTATGAAGCCACGAAGCATTTGAACAAGTGTTGAAGAATGACCATATAGTGAAGATCAAAGTTGTCATTTCAAACGACCAAGTGTCATGGCTTCACCAAAAAATATATTTTTAAAGCCTATAAATACAAGAAGACTTGAAAAGAAGATAAGAACTTTTTTGAATATTGCATAAATGCTCTCAAGTTGTGCATGAAACAACCCAACTAGCCTTACACTAGCATGACAACACAGCACAACACATAGCGGAAAAAGAAATACTCTACCCCAGGCTTTCATGCGACAAAAATATGGACATCATGTCTACCACCCCAAGTTTTCTAAAAATAATAGATTAAATATGTTTTTAATTAATTAAATGTGTTTTAGTAAAAAATATAGATGCTTTTAAATAAATAAGTGTGGGCTTTTATTTAATTGTTAAGGTTTGTGAAAATACACGTTGATGATATAAGTTATTTGGGAGAGATGTTTTTTTTATTATGCTTAATTATATTTTGTTTTATTTATTAGAAAACTAATCAGTTTTACATTCCTCTTCTCACCCTACACTTTTTTTCTTTGAAATCCAATACCTCCAATGAGGAGAATGTAGAGATTGTAGGAGCACATCTTGGGGATATCTATTCATCATCAATTGTCTATTAAGGTAAAAAGGAGTGAGTAGTCTTACTTTGAGGTATGGGATATCTGCAAGATAGAAAAATTGGCCCCAATGTCTTATTTTTTCATGTATGTTGTGAGGGACACATGAGGGACACATCTTAATTATGTCATGAAGTATTTGAATTTGTGTTTTGTACTTATCTTTTGTGCATTATTTGTGATGATCGAGAGATATGTGTAATTGATTTCATTTCAATTGCTTTAATCACGAGTCTATGAGTGGTTGTAGTTTTTATAGGAACCTTAAGTATAGAGAAAAGTAAATTAGTAAGTTATGATGATGCTTTGGGTGTAATTAAGGATGTTTAATGACTAAATTGTATAGTAACAAGCTTTAATTTGAGATCTTACCAATTGGGTTTAGATTAAAAGTGTTATGGAATCATGTGGGGGAAGTTACAAACCTAGCACTATTACAAGATGCATATTCTACATCGATTCTGCAAAGTCATCTACATCGATTCTAAAACCGATGTAAAATAGAGGGACTTAGAAAATATATACATCTCTACATCGATTCTGAGACCGATGTAGATTTAAGCATAAATCTACATTGGTTCTCGAGAAAATCGATGTAGATTTATGTATAAATTTACATCGATTTTCCTTAGAACCGATGTAGATTGCCTTTTTTTTTAAAAAAAATTATTCTTATTTTTAGATTTTTTCTGATTACCCATAATAAACATATATATAACAGCACCAACAATACCTATGTTAGTATGTCACTGTACCTAAGCTTTGTCTAAAAAATAAAACAAATGCACCAATTTAATATTTCAGCACAAAAATAACTTTTCTTCATTGATCCTAATTTATATCCATGAGATATCTAACCAACAGTAATTTGAAACATTGTTACGAAAAGAAACAAAAAACTGAAACTAATAAATTAATCACCTATAGTAACATCTGAATTACCATCCAAGAGCGCATTATAAGCAAAACCCAAGGATAAGTATAAGGAAAATTAACATGACAAAAACTCATTGACACAAGCGTGATAAGTGATAACCTTTGTTAAATTTTTTTCTTTCAAAAAGGTGGTCCATAAGAGTCAGATTTGCATAACAACAAAAGTAGCATTGCATTATTAAATTTGATCATGGAGTAGGAAGATGAATTAGTTAGAATACCATGAGACAGAGGTCGTGGTCGACCAAGTGAAGCTAATAGACTAGGACCCAAATAACTACCTGTGTCATTAATATTAATATATGTTTGAATTTCTGAAAATTAACACAAAATTTCATCAGCGGTCTTAGAACATTTTCGGAAAAATTATTGCCCACAATTTCAGCTATTTTAAAGAGAGAAATAAAATAACTGTACGTTTGAAAGAAAAGTTGAAATTATAACAAAATCAATTCTATGTATTATACATAATAATCGATTATTGAAATAATCTAATCTTCAACCAGCTCATAAAAAAATCTCACAAACAACATAATCATCATCAGAAACATAAAGAGAAACATAAAGAAATGGAAGAAAAACACACATTTCCATTCAACCCTTGAAATTCAGGAGAGTTGATGATCGTCAAAGCCGGAGCTAGATAAACAAAGGAAGGCCCCTATATCAAAGGCAACCTCGACCCAAAACTGGTATGCAACAGTGTAGTCACTCCCGACACAAACAGCACCGTCGACACCACCGCAAAAATATCCTCCTACATCCACCAACACAACCCACATAATAATAATTATTATTATTATAATTAAATTCAACTCAAATACCAAAACCAATTCAGTTACTTCATTCCAAACTTGTAACCACTCACATGAGAACCTCCCATTGCCGGCACTATAACCAGCGGAACCAGAATCAACGAACCCAACACCGAAACGTAATGCTGAATACCATATTCACCAATGGGAACTAAAACAAAACACATTAACATCATCAGCACATAAATTAAATTCTATATCAAAACATTCAACCTCAAAGAAACTACATTTACTATTATTATTGCTATTATTATTATTACCTAAACCAGGTGAATCTCCGAGCTTGTACTTCATATGCGAATGCCTCGAAACGAAATCGTCGCCGTCCACACTCAGTAGCGGCGCATCCACCACTTCCTCGTGCCTCGCCGAGCGCCGCGGCGGCTCTGTGGTGGCCTAGCCATTGGTGCTGAGAATCAAACACATGGGGCTCTATCAGAGTCCCTACGCTTCTTCGCTACCTGATCCTTGGAAAGAGGGGGAAGCGGCGGAGCCTTGTTGCGGCGGAGCCTTGTCGCGCTTCTTCGCTACCGGATCCTTGGCCTCACCGGAGAACTTGGGCCTTAAGCCCGTTTTCTTGGCCCAGGAAGAAGGCGGCATTGGCTTGACTTCCGGCGGAGAGGAAAGCCACCGACGAGACTTGAACTCTTTATTAGCCATGAGATTGAGATCTGGTGGGAGGAACTAGGGTTTTGAGAGAGAATGTTTCTGTGAGAATGTTGAGAGAGCGTGTGCTTACATTTTTGGATTTGAATTCTACATCGGTTACTGTCAAAACCGATGTAAAGTTCTTCATATTTACATCATTTCTCTATTAAACCGATGTAAACATGCTTACATTTTCAATTTAATTACACAAATGCCACCACATTCTTCTTTTACATCGGTTTTACTTAAACCGATGTAGATGTGACGATGTTAAATAGTATTTTTGTAGTAGTGTAGAAATCAAATATATCATGTTTCAGATTGTCATGGATTACTCAAGCAACTTTAGGCTTGCTCAAGCGAGTTCGTGATGAAGAGTTTTAGGTAGTAACTAGCTTAAACGAATTTTAACTCACTAAAGCAGATTGACTCTCACTTAAGCAAATGATTAGCTCGTTTTAGTGAGTAAATGATTGAATTTGCTTTTAAGATCTTCATAAATCTTGTAGCCTTAGATGTTAGCTTTCAAATTCCATTAGAATAAGCCAAAAATAATGTTTAGAACTCAAGTTATGATCATTTTACTATGCAAAGATCAAGCTGTCAACACTAAGCAAAAATATCACAATTTTTGTAATTTTAAGCATAGTAGTTGATAAAATAAGAACTAGATATCAGCATAAGAATTGTATATAATTGTATATAAGCTTTCCAACAAGATAAAAATTAACTTGATAGCATATGTATCAACATCAAGTGTTTTAAATTCACTTGAAACATTGTCTAGATGTTTGATGCATCATCCAACATAAATGAAAAAATACACGATGGAGGTGTGAGAAGACGCTTTATACCTTGCTCTTCACAGTATTCCATAAACTCTGCCGATGTGAATTCTCCACCTCTGTCCGATCTCAAAGCTTTAATTTGCTTGTTAGTCTCTTTCTCCACCATGACTTTAAACTCCTTAAAAGCTTCAAATGCCTTTGATTTTTCTTGCAAAAAATATACCCAGGTCTTTCGAGAGAAATCATCTATGAAAGAGATGAAATATTTCTTACCACTGAAAGATGCCGGAGAGATTGGTCCACACAAGTCAGTGTGTATCAGCCCAAGTTGCTCCTTTGCTTTGTACTCGGACGAGCTCGGAAAACTTGTTCTTGTATGCTTTCCGAGTACACATGCTTCACAAAACTTCTTGTCAAACTCAACACCACGTAGTCCGTGCACCAACTCCTTCCTTGATAGCTCGGCCAAACCTCCAAAGTTCAAATGCCCAAAACGAAAATGCCACATTGTAACGAGCATAAGGCTAAGGAGGGGAACCATCCCTCAAAAGCCGGCCCAAGAGGTTGGAGAACCTCCCGCCCTATAAGGCCTCTTTGGTAAGGAGACCTCCCCGATGTGGGACTTGTTACATTACCACTCCCTTCGAAAGCTAGCGTCCTCGATGGCTGCACTCCACGGTACTTCACTCACCGGCACTTCACTCGACCTTTTTGCCGGTCAGAACCCTCCGATGGTCAGAACCCTCCGTTGGTAGCCCTTCTCGATTTGGCTGGCTCTCAATGAAAGCACCATTGTAACGAGCATAAGGCTAAGGAGGGGAACCATCCCTCAAAAGCCGGCCCAAGAGGTTGGAGAACCTCCCGCCTTATAAGGACTCCTTGGTGAGGAGACCTCCCCGATGTGGGACTTGTTACACACATCATGGCTTCATCCTTCACGTCCAGCTTCAAGCACTTATTTTGAATGATGTTCAGCTCCAGTTTATACATCCGATTCTTTTTCATCTCCACTCGGGCTATTAAGCGATCATGCTTGTCCTTCAAATAAAGCACTCGATCCTTCATCAGAACCGAGTTGCCTTTCTCCATCATCTGCCCCATGCTTAAGATGTTGCTCTTAAGTTTGGGAAAGTAGTAGACATTTCTTATTTCTCCAACTCGTCCATCCTTCTGCATAAACTTGATGGTTCCACGCCCTTTTACCGCCACCTTGGAATCATCCCCAAATGACACGAATCCAGCCTTCACCTTGATGAGTTCGTTGAAGAAACTCTCTTCTCCACATATGATTGCTCGCCCCAGTGTCCAAATACCAGATCGAGTTGTTTAAGCAACTCGAATCAAGCTCGGCTTCTGACTTCTCATCTGAGCTTGGAAGCTCAACTGCTGATCTCTCCACACAACTCAAGTTTAGCTCATCCTCGGAGGCACAACTCGGACGTAGCTTGGTCTCCGAGCTCTGCGTCATCATCAAAATTCCTGCTTCCTCATCCTCTTCTTCTGTGAGAAGATTCTTCTCTTTCTCTTCACTTCGGCTTTTAGCTCGGCAATACTTTGCTATGTGACCGTATTTGCCACAGTTGTAGCAATTTTCTGATCTGCATTCTTTTGCGTAGTGGCCGAGTTTGCCACACTTATAACATTCCACCTCGGACCTCGGCTGACTTCCTTGGCTACGATCACCTCGTCCTTGTCCACCTCCATGATCACCTCGTCCTTGATCACCTCCATGATCACCTCGTCCTTTGCCTCCTAATCTTCGACCCTGGGTGTTCCGAGTTTCATTCAAATTAAGTTGCGCCTGTAATGCTTGATCAAGTGTATTCTTCATCTTCCTCCTCCTTTGTTCGTGGGCTTCGAGTGACCCAGCGAGCTCTTCCACTGAGAGGACTGACAAGTCCTTTGATTCCTCAATTACGCATGCGATACTCTCGAAATCATCTGTTAATGATCTCAAGATTTTCTCCACAATTCTACTTGCTGGCATTGACTCCTCATTCCTTCCGAGTTGGTTAGCCACCTTCTCCACCCGAGTTATGTACTCGGATACTTGTTCCTTATCCTCCATCTTCAAACACTCAAACTCTCCTCGGAGAGTTTGAAGTCGGATCTGTCTGACACGGTGATTACCTCTGTGCGCAACCTCCAAGATCTTCCATGCTTCCTTTGAAGATGCAGCATTTGCAATCTTCTCGAAGCCTGACTCATCCACGGCATTGTACAAAAAATACAAAGCCGATTTGTCCTTCACTCGTGTCTTTTCCAATGCGGCAATCTGAGCCACAGATTGGTCTTCGTCCTCCTCAGGTTCTTGAAACCCCTTCTCCACTATATCCCATAGACTTTGGGAACCCAACAGGGTCTTCATCTGTAAACACCAATTATCATAATTGGTTTTCTTTGACAGTTGTGGTACGGTCATTCCATTAACAACCTTCGCCATTACTCTCTCTTTCTTCTTTCCTCCCCTTCACAGGCGCACACTATTTTCCTCTCACACTCGGCACTCAGAGCATAAAGCTCTGATACCAATTTGTAGAAAAAATAAGAGAGACGAGGTAATACTAATGTTGTGCGTGAACGTAGCAACTCACTGTATTTCTTATTGAATAAGAGATGGCCTTTAAATAGCCATTTTACAACGTACTGAATTAACAAGAAGATAATAAAATATCTTATCAAATCAAAACTTATCAAAAAACTATCTTATCTAATCTGAAACAAAATAACTCAAAAGATAAATCAAATAATTCCAGATAGCTTAAATCGGATATCTCGGATATCTCGGAATCTCTAGAAATTTAAGATTTTCCAACAAAAACAAGAAAAACATTTTTTTCTCTATTATGCTCCCGTAACATTATTCCCACTCTTTAAATCACTTTGATTATTTACTTATACATATTCATTTTCTTTTTCTCATATTTAATTCCTAATTATAAACTCCTATATAAGCTCCTTCACTAATTATTTTCTTTCAAGACTGAGTATCTTTTTCCGACTAAATGACATTGCATAAGATGAAACAAATCTCACGCATAACATAGAGAGAACAAGGAGCTTTCTGCCATGCCCGACATGGCTATTCTAATGCCCAGTATTGAGGGAACAAGAACCTCTCTTGTGCACTCATGTTGGTGGTCATATTGGTCACGCCTAGTGTTAGTTGATCATAAAATTAACATCAAAGAACACCTGGCGGGACACTCCTCATCCAACATCTTATGGCTCTCACACCCATCGTGGCCCTTTACATGCCCAATGTGGAGAACCACCCTCACCACACCCAACACATTAAACATGTGCCAGATGTCGTTGTAGATTCTATAATTTGTAGAATCATGAACTTTGCGAAATAGGATTCCGTAACCTTTTTGAATTCATTTTAACATTTTTCAACTCTAATTAAATGAAAATATGCATTTGGTTCGGGCATTAAAAACGTATAATTATCATCAACAACTTAGAAGAATCATTAGAAACCCCCGAACCATGCCTTTAACCCTACACTACAACATAAATGGTATTTAGCAACATTTGAAAAATATTACTTAATTATGTATAAATATTGTTAATTTGTTTTAGCAACATATTATCAAATGTTATATATAGTCAATGTTGCTAAAGATTTTTAGTAACAGTTTTTAAATGTTATCAAAATAGTATTTTTGTAACATTTTAATGATATTACCAATATTTTGTTAATCTTATAAAATAATAATTAATTTTAATTTAAATATTACTATCAATTATTATATTGATATGTCTCCTAAACTTCTAAGAATTCTTTAAGTTTTTAGGGAAAGAAATTTTTAGTTAGTCACCATAAATTATATATAGAATATCAAATTTCATTTATCTTAAATATAACTATATTAGTATATATACTCTTTATGAGTTATTAATCTATTCGATGTGAGACTTTAATTATGGGTTACAATTAGATATAAGAGAAATATATTTTTTTGACTCGATGTGGGACTTTGATTTTAGAAGCAATTATAGTAACATTTTTTAAAAAAATGTTGCAAAATAACTTATGTAAAAAATTTTTTACTCCATATGGGACTTTGGTTTTGAAAACAATTGAAAATAATAATATTAAAATAAAAAATGTTACTCTATCTATAATGACATTTTTCAAAAAAGTGTTACAAAATAACATTTATATAATATATAGTAACATTTTAACAAATGTAAACAAGAAAATGTTGCTAAAGGATTAAAATCTAGTAGTGCTAACTCTCAAATATTGAATTGCACAACAAAGGATTATACATAATCACAAATCATGAAATCCCATATAATTAATGTATGGACCAAATGAATTTCAGCTAATTGTCCTAAAAGGCTTAGGGGCCGCCTTACTACCCATACCTCTTATATGTGTTTACAAGTGAGACATTCTCACTCTCCTTTAATCTCAAATGATGATCACTAAGGTACAAGCATGATCCTTTAGGATTTCCACTAAAGCTAGGCACTCTCAAGGTTTGGAACTAACTTAAAATTGAACCTAAATCTCTTCCTCTGACTTTTAATGAGAGCTTAAGAGTTCAAACTCTCAAAGACTCATTTCTAACCCATCACTTATCTCATTTTATTTTATTTATTTAAAACCTTTTTATTTATATTACAAGTTCAATTAAATAAATAAATAAAATAAATATTATAAATATAATTTGAAAACTTTATTTTATTATTTATATTTAAAAAATTAGGATGTTACATGATTAAGAGATATTCATGGTTCTGCAACAAACAAAAAATCTAGCTTGTGGAAAACACAAGTTTTAAACATTAACCTTGTGGGAGGTTGTGACACCCTTACTACCCCAACACATATAATGTAATAATGAAAACTTACAAATAAATTTTTCAATTTTGGTAAAAGGGTTCACATGAGAATCTTCAAATTTATTCTTCAGTAACCACAATAATAAAATGAAACGCAGGAGTTTACAATTTATTTTCAAAAATAATAATTACAATTCCAAATTCATATAAAAATCTATGTGTAACACCCCAATTTTCAAAAAGGTTATTATTATTATTATTATTAGATGGTATTTGGTCATAATTATTTTAATAATTATAGAGGAATATTATTTTGTACGTTTTAAATAATTATTATTTTGGACAATTATTTTGTACGTATTAAATAAGTATTTTTATTAGCATTTTTAAATAAATATTTATATGTTTTAAGAGAAGGTTGATTTTATATGATATTTTGTTATTGAAATTATATTATTATATTTAAGGTCAGAAATATATTATTATTATAGAGAAAAAATATTTTATAATATACATGTATTTATTTTATTTAATTATTTTGAGGAAAATTAGAAGTGGGTTAGAAGAGAATGAAAATGGGTTGGGTTGACCCAGTCCAATGGATTAATTTTAAGAAAGGAGTCAGGTGGTGTTAACCCTATCTGCCTCATTTGCGTTCTGAAGGGTTAGGGAAAAAAAGAGGAGAAACAAAGAGCTCTAAGGAAGAGTACTCAGGAACGATCTTAGATCACACCAAGACCATTCATCTTATGCTCATCCAGGTACGGGGGAGATGGGTTTCTTCATATGTGAATATAGGGGTGTTCGGGTAGTGAGGGCAATCCCTAAGTCCCTCTAGGAACTCTATTTAAAATTCTGAACGATTATCTGTGCAATCGATGTTCTAAATTCTTAATTCATTTGGAAGAACTTATTTCTTGAATTGTCTTTGAATTCCATTGGGGCTTTCTTGTTAATTCTTTATCCTTAAATTTGATGACTTGAATTTTATGTGTTAAGAAGAGTTTAGATTTTTTTTGTAAAACCAATGGAAACCAATTTTTGAGGCTTGAGATGTGTATGGATTGATTTGGAACGTATGAAGAATATAAATGGAGTTAAACTGAACCAACCGGGTGTAGAAGTAGTGAAAATTGGTAAAAAACCTTGTTGAAACTCGTAAACCGCAGGTTTAATTTCACAGAGGGGAGTCTGGGCAGAGATTTGGGCGCTCAGCGCCAGTTTTGGGCGTCGGGCGTCGGGACCCCGACATACGTTTGTAATTGTGCGATATCTTTCTGTGTAGTTATCCAAATCGAGTGACGTTTGTTTTTTTAGAAACTAGACATCTGGGGATACCATTTAGAAACAAGAATCGTGTAAAAATATTAATATTTGATCAAGTTATGTGAGTTGCAATTTGAGCCTTCCAATCTGTGTGCGAACCACAACATCAATTTTTGTGAGCCCTGAATGGTAACCTAAACGACTTTATTAGGATTTGTGTTCTTCATGAAATTTGTAGATATTGATGTTAGGATTCTAATGGAGTTCGGATCACTTAGAAAGGATATGTATATCTCGAGTTATGGTTAAATTATTAACTGAATGTCATAGATATTGTGATGTGTGTGAAGAATTATGTGAAATTTGTGATCTATGATGTTGATAACTTAATGATAGGTACCTAGCATGTGAGGATGATATTGCATGGATTGTTATTGACATGTGATGATGTTATATAATGGAAATGCATTAATTATGAGTTACGTGGGATGCATGAGTTGCATGAGACTTATGAGTTGCATGTAGTGCTTGAGAAGCCAGACGTGGCTATATTGCATTGGACCCTGGGCCTAGAGAGGGGTTGAGACAGGGGGGACCATGACGGGAGGCATTCCATGCGTGGGCCGTTGGGTGTTTAACTGCGCAGCTCACTGGCCACAGAGGGTTTAACGGTGGGTGGATTGCCTTTGCACGGGCCGCTGGGTGTTTAACCGTGCAACATACCGGCCCTGGGAGGGTATGAGAATGGTATGCCCGCATTGGCAACAACTAAGGGAATTGACGAGGTACGCCCATTGTGCGGAGTGCCAAGTTGAGACTCTTAGGAGAGGAGATGTGTATGAGTATATAGTGAGCATGTGTATGAAAGCTTGTATGATTAAAAAAAATGATGTTTGGTAATTATATGAGATGTATTTGTTGTTTATATTTAATGATGATATTTTGGTGCACGGTGTGGGGTGGGAATTGGGTAGCTCTATGTTCATATATGATGTTATCTATCTCTCACCGTCCTGTTTTTATGTGGTTTTCTTTTAGGTGAAGATGAAGGCACTCATAGTGTTGAGTTCTAAAGGGAAAGGGTTCTGCTCTGATAGGATGTGACATTGGGGCATGAATTTAGGATGCTTTAGTTATGAATTGTTATTTGTCGTTTGAGGAGACTTATTTTTAGGAGTTTTATATTCACCTTATATTTGTAAATTCTGGATCCCTTTCATTTTTCTTTAGAGACCTTGATAATTTTCTTTTAAGAGTAAAACTTTATTATTATTATTATTATTATTTCTATTTATTTCAAGACTTGTGAACCTATGAGTTTTTATTAAAATATGTGGACCCTTCTTGATGTTATATTTATTGAATTATTCTTATTGTTGTTACTTATCTATTATGGGGTAGAAGTGATGGAATAACACTAAGGCCGAGAAGACCAAGAGGTGATATACTAAAGGAGGCAAGAGGAATGGGTTAGTGAGGCCACTTTTGGACCTTAGCCCCTAAGTTCTTATTAGCATAGCATTTATTTTTATTCCTATTTTACCCTTGTACTTTGGGGTATTTTAGTCATAGAATTTATTTTACTTGTATTTCCAATTTTACCCTTGTATTTTGGGGTGTTTAGGACTTAGAATTTATTTTCTTTTGTATTTTCCATTTTACCCTTGTATTATGGGGTGCTCTAGATTATTAGGGTTTTTAATTTTGGGCTAGGGTGTTAATTAGGGGTGACGCATTTTTTGTGCTTTTTGGGTCTATTTTTGGTGTTAGAAAGGCTTAGGCCCAAGTGGAGGGCAAAGGTTGCATGGTCTTATCATGCACCTAGATATAGCCAATCTAAACCCAAAGATTCCATCCTTGGCCACCAAGTTGCATCTAGGGTTCATTTGCATTTCATTTGGAATGCATTTGCCTACTCCAAATGCAACCCTAGATGCCTCCCCTCCTATAAATACCCTAGGCTATGCATCATGTAAATACTTTGGATATTGAATATAAAGAGAGCCTTTTGTGCCTTTATATCTTTCCTTAGTCACCCTTGGCTAATTCGGCCACCTCCCTCCCATCTTCACCTTGAGAGAAACAACCCTAGAAGTGGCCTTCATCATCATGAAGTGAGCCAACCCTAGAGTACCCCTCTCAAACCTTTCATCAAACACTTCACCCACACTCTCCATTTTTATCCATTCCACCATATTCCTTCTCTAAACAAGACGCCACCTTTGAAGAACTTGATCGAAGGAGTCAAGGTGTCCTCACATTGATCAACCAATCCATCAATGCTAGTTAGGATGCCATCAAGTGGTATCTAGAGCCTTGGTTCTTCAAGGGTAACACTTTCTTTGTCTCTAAATATTTTCGGTCATGTCATGTCTTCCTTGAATGTCTTCTAAGTGTGCTTAAATGAATCATCATAATTGCCATATTTTGATGATCCATAAATCTCCTTTCTTGTGTTGATTCATACCATATCTTCCTTGTGAATCATCTTGGCATTTTAGGCTTTCTTATTTAGGTTCTTGCCTTTTTCTTTAAATTTTTGAGTTGCTGGAAATTTTGGGCTGCATGCTATATTAATGTTTTTTACTTTTTTAATCCATCCGGTTTTGTCATAAGCTTGTCTCTTTGAACTACCTTGAAAGAAATTCCAAGTTCTTTTATGCTTAGCCTTTGAAATGAACAAAAAATGACATGCATGCCACTTGTTTGATGAAATGGCCGTGAGTCCTTGATGTGCTTTAGAGAGTCAATCATGCATGCTAATTAGTTCTAGCATGTTCTACATTCCTAAAATATCATGTGTGATTAATTTCTTTGCACATACTTGCTTTAAAATTTTCGGCCACTTTGTGTAATCCTTGGTGCACTTGATATGCCTATGTTTTGTTTGATGTTTTGAGTATGAAAATAACTTTTATGTGCATATTTTTGCTGCTGGACATTGCACATTAAACCTTAAGAAAACACTCAAAACTTGTCTCATTAAGCCATCATAAGTCACTAAAAAGGATACTCCAAATATTTGCTAACCAAACCAACAAACACAAGTGTAAAACCTAAGCAAAGGAAAGGTATAAACATTCAAAAAAGAAAAAAGAAAAAAAAAAGAGAGTGGCTGGACTTTTGGGACAATAAAACCGCACCTTAGCCAAGTATAAAAAGGAACAAAATCAAAAGAATCAAAGACAAAAGAAAAAGGGAACCTTTGCTAGACCTGTGGAGTTTTGGACCAAATTTTCATACCTTGGCACTTGGAGTTATTCTTGGACTTTTGGACAATGCTTATTGACTTTATGAGACATTTAATCAAACACATTAAGTGCATTACTTTCTTTTAAGCCTATTTGATAAATTCTATTCTAGTGTCATTCTAGGAATTACTCTTTTGTGTGCTTGCCTTTTGTTCATGTGCCTTAATTTTAGTTTTTGAGTCTTTCTTTCTACTCTTAAGTTTGTCTCAACAAATCCACTTGAGTTTAGCCTTTTTAATTGTGCCTTTTTAGTTTTTCTTTCTTGGCCTCTTGTACTCTTGGGTTTTGGTTTCTTCTTGACCTAGGTGAGGAAAGCTTCTATACACCACACACTTTCTTGGTGGATTGAGTGGAGGGGCTGTCCGATTTGAGTTCAAGGAGCTTTGGAGGATCACACCAAATTAAAGAGTGCAAACACCATTAAAAGGCTAACCTTGGGTGTTCATTGTGAAGGGGTGGAGAATTGAAGACTTGGAGACTTCCTTTTTTTCTACTTATTTCTTTCTTGTTAAATTTCGGCCTCTTGTGTTTTTGGCCTTGGTTTCATTCATTTTTGGTTTGTAATTGGCCATTTTTAAACCTCTTCAACTTGGTTTTAGTTCGTGTAGTTGAAGGTGATTTGAAAACCTTCACCTAGGACCTCGACTAGAATGTGTTTTAAGTGCTTTTCTTTTGCATGCTTTATAGTTTTTGGTAGTATAATTGTTAGGGTTTTTTTTATCTTTGCTCCAATTTCGTTTAGAAAGCTTTTGCCTACTCGGGGTAACGTGCACACACTCACCTTATTGATTGTGCCAACTTGTTTTTGTAAGAAAAGTGGAAAGGGCTTTGTGATTTTTACTTGAAAAAGGCTTGGTTATTAAGTGATTCTTTGTAGTCCACCTCCCTTTGAAAGTTCATTTTGTACACTTAAGCCTTTTCCTACCTATCTTGCACTTTGAAAACTTTTTGTGAAAACCTTTTATCACTCACTCTTTGTGAAAACCTTTTTCAAACCTTTTTGAAAACAAACATTTGTGAAAACCTCTTCCTTGATCAAAGATGAGTGATCATTCTCGTGTCCATGGTCATAATTCTTGTAGTTCTAAGTCTAGTGTTAGGGATGAACTTAGGCAACTAAAGAAGTACCTAAGAAAAAAAGAAGAGGAAAATTTAAAAAGAGAGGAAGAGTTGAAAAGAAAAGAAAAAGAGTTTGAAAAGAATAATAAGGAAATAAGAAATTTACTTGCAAAGTTGGCAGAAACTCGTGGATCCCACCCTAGGATTGTTCCATCTAGATCTCAAAAGGAGAAAGAAGCTAGAATTCCTAGGAGTATGCATAAGGAAGAAAATACAAAAAGAGAGGAAGAACTTAAAAGGAAAGAAAAAATAAAGAAAAGTATAGAGAAAGTTCAAGAGTGGTTAGAAAATGAGACACAACCAACACTCTTGGAGAAGAGTAAGGAGGATAATGTTTCCTCCAAAGGGCTTATGCTTAAAGAGAGTCACTTTCCCATTGAAAATGATTTAAAAGAAACTCTCTTTATTCATCAAGACCTTAATTCTTTCTCTCACATTGCCACTAGTCATGAAGTGGAGATTCAAAAGCAAATCCTTTTTAAAGAAAAAGAATCTCAACTTCAAGATTTAATGAAGAAGAAGTGGACTTCACCTAGTACCACTTCTTGTGCTACTTCCTTGGTGGTGCCCAAGGAAGATAAGCCTTCTTTCTTTAAGACTCTTTCTACTTTAGTTCCCTTCATAAAGCACCCAACTTTAGATTGGTATGATTTGTTGGATACATCCCATGGTGTCCTATTTTCTATTTTTGATCTTGAGGGAAGTTCAAACTTATTTGAACTTAACTTGGACACTTCCCTACAAGACAAACTTAGATTATATGAGTTTTCTAAACTCCCCTTAACACCTTTTTCTCATATGTATCTAACAAATTATGAAATACAAAGTTGTTTAGGTAATTTTTTAGTTAAGTTTTCTTTATTTTCCAATACATACCTAGGTCATTACATTAGGCACTTCCAACAAGATATTTTAGTTTTTAGGACTAGTGCTTTAGTGTGCTATAGTTTTAGTCTTTTTAACTTTTTAGGTTTTAGTTATATACCTAGACTTCATCATGGGGAGGATCCTATCCTTAGCATTAGGGAGTCTAGTCTTTTTATTTTAGAAAATCTTTTTAGCATTTTTAGTGGCACTCCTCTTAGGATGCACTTTCCATCTATATCATATACTATTACCTCTCATGCTTACTTTTATGTTTTTGTTGGTCATGACGTCCACCATGAAGAACCTCTTGATTTGAGGTCAAATCCTTTTCAAGAGGGAGGGGATGATGGAATAACACTAAGGCCGAGAAGACCAAGAGGTGATATATTAAAGGAGGCAATAGGAATGGGTTAGTGAGGCCACTTTTGGACCTTAGCCCCTAAGTTCTTATTAGCATAGCATTTATTTTTATTCCTATTTTACCCTTGTACTTTGGGGTATTTTAGTCATAGAATTTATTTTACTTGTATTTCCAATTTTACCCTTGTATTTTGGGGTGTTTAGGACTTAGAATTTATTTTCTTTTGTATTTCCCATTTTACCCTTGTATTATGGGGTGCTCTAGATTATTAGGGTTTTTATTTTGGGCTAGGGTGTTAATTAGGGGTGACGCATTTTTTGTGCTTTTTGGGTCTATTTTTGGTGTTAGAAAGGCTTAGGCCCAAGTGGAGGGCAAAGGTTGCATGGTCTTATCATGCACCTAGATATAGCCAATCTAAACCCAAAGATTCCATCCTTGGCCACCAAGTTGCATCTAGGGTTCATTTGCATTTCATTTGGAATGCATTTGCCTACTCCAAATGCAACCCTAGATGCCTCCCCTCCTATAAATACCCTAGGCTATGCATCATGTAAATACTTTGGATATTGAATATAAAGAGAGCCTTTTGTGCCTTAGTCACCCTTGGCTAATTCGGCCACCTCCCTCCCATCTTCACCTTGAGAGAAACAACCCTAGAAGTGGCCTTCATCATCATGAAGTGAGCCAACCCTAGAGTACCCCTCTCAAACCTTTCATCAAACACTTCACCCACACTCTCCATTTTTATCCATTCCACCATATTCCTTCTCTAAACAAGACGCCACCTTTGAAGAACTTGATCCAAGGAGTCAAGGTGTCCTCACATTGATCAACCAATCCATCAATGCTAGTTAGGATGCCATCAAGAAGGGTGTCACACTATGTCCTAAAAATCCTCTGCCCCGATGTCACAATATTAGACCATACCCACAATTCCATTGTTAGCATTCT
This sequence comes from Cajanus cajan, assembly GCF_000230855.2. NCBI lineage: Eukaryota > Viridiplantae > Streptophyta > Magnoliopsida > Fabales > Fabaceae > Cajanus > Cajanus cajan. The sequence goes on from NC_138518.1 coordinate 49,619,718, forward strand.
AGATGTCACTCGTAACCGGATCTTCCTCACCTAAAATGTCCACAAATCGCACGGTGAGAAAAGAAAACATCTATATATATAGCACATAAGAAAACACAACATATTATCTCATTATAACTTAATATTCATAAATATTTCAACATATCGTATTTCAATCAATCATGCATTGTCATCACGTCATAATTCTCAATCACACCAATCATCACAAATCTTGCACTTCACACTATGTCAAGGTCACGCTACCCATTTAACAATCTTAGGCCGTGTTCACCCCTAATATAACACTGTGCCAAGGTTACGTTATCCATATCCCAGGGCCGTGCTCACCCCTGACATGTTAACCAAGGTCACGATACCCACGTAACAATCCAGAGCCGTGCTCACCCCTGATATAACACTGTGCCAAGGTCACGTTACCCCTAACCTAGGGTCGTGCTCACCCCTGACATGTTAACCAAGGTCACGATACTCATGCAACAATCTCGGGCCGTGCTCACCCCTGGTCATAGGTGTGAACAACCACAACCACATCTCATTCACATTCCACACAACATCTCATAGTTCAATTCCATACACATATCAGATAAGTCCAAAATAATGGGTTTTATACACCTCAAGCAATTCACATCTAAATCACCAATTTTTTTATCAAGTAATATAGCAATAACATTCATAAGTTAATATAATACTCAACGGAATTACCAATTTAATATAATTTCAACATAAACAGTAAAACCCCTAATTGTTCCAAAACCTAGCTCACAGGCACTTTTCTACAATTTCGTTCTCTCTCGCAAATCATCATTCTTACAAATTATTAGCATATTTATAATCCTCAACACATACGGAATCTAATGGGATCATCAATTCCTCAAACAGAAATCATCCAATTTTTCGCAACCTAACTAACAGGCACTTTTGTATAATTTCCTTCTCTCTCCCAGAGCATCATTTTTACAAATTAATCATATAATCATAGTCCTAAATACATACAAAATCACATAAGACCAATAATTCTCCAAACAGAAATAATTATAAAATTGCTCATAATCCTAAGGGTTCTTCTTCTACCCAATTCTCTTATGTAACTCTACATATAAATAATTCCCTTTTCCCCCGTACCTGGATATGTAGAAGTTGAACCTACACAAGATCTGGTTGGTCTCCCTCGCTGGGTTCCCCTCGGTCTAAAGCAGAAAGTAGAGAGAAAAGAAGAGAGAGAAGAAGAAAAGAAATGAGAAAATGAGAGGTGTGCCTTTTGGAAGTGGCAGAGAGCTCAATTTATAGGCTTCAGGCTTCGCCGGAACGGCCCATTCCAAATTCGGAACGGCCCGTTCTAGACCATAAAAACATGGGTAAAAATCACACCTAGAATGGCCCATTCTTAAACCAGAACGGCCTGTTCTGGTGTGCATTTATTACTCACAACTGCCATAGCCCGTTCCCACTTAAAGTTCAAAGCAGTTTTTAATAGTCCGGAACGGCCCGTTCCAAATTGAGAACGGCCCGTTCTGGGCTATTAACTCACATATAATTTGGTAATTTGGAACGACCCGTTCCAATTCTGGAACAGCTCGTTCCAAGCTACTAAATCACATACATTTTGGTAGTTTGGAACGGCCCGTTCCAATTCCGGAACAGCCCGTTCCAAGCTACTAAATCACCCCTAAACCTTTATAAAATTACCAAAATACCATTAATTAAAATAAATAAATAAAAAGTGAAATAAAAACTATGGTGTTACAATTCTCCCCTCCTTTTAGAAATTTCGTCCTCGAAATTACCTGAAGCAAATAAAAATGGATATGACGTTTTCATCTTCTCCTCTAGCTCCCAAGTAGCACTTTCAAGTGTAGCTCCTCCCCATATAACTTTCACCAAAGGAATTTCCTTTCCCCTAAGATGCTTCACCATTCGATCCTCGACTCTCACCGGGGTAGCTTCCACAGTTAGGTTCTCCTTAACCTCAATATGATCCGACTCAATCACATGCGAAAGATCATGGATGTACACTACAAGAAAAATGTAAATTTTTGACGGAAAATTTTTGACGGATATGGATCTGTCAGAAATTTTCGACGGATTTATATTTCTATTGGAAATTTCCACAGAATTTTCCGTCAGAAATTTTCTGTCGGAAATTTCTGACAAAAATATAAATCTGTCAGAAATTTCCGACAGAAACTTTTCGACGGAAAATTCTGTCAGAAATTTCTGACGGAAAAATAAATCCGAAAAATTTCTGACAGAATATTCCGTCAAAAATTTCCGACAGAATTATTACGTCGGAAATTTCCGACGGAATTTTCCGTCGGAAATCTTATTTTTAATTTATATTTTTAATTTCTTTTTTTAATTTCTTATTTTTAATTTATATTTTTAATTTCTTTTTTTAATTTCTTATTTTTAATTTATTATTTTTAATTTCTTTTTTATATTTGTAGTATTAAAAATTTTATATATCTTTTAAACGTATAAATATATATTATAATTATTTATTACAAGTTTTTTATATCTACGATTAGTATTAAAGATGAAAATAAATTAGGTTATACTATATTTTATTATAATTTACTTGGTTTGAGCCTAACTTTCTTTAAAAATATATATTTTAAGTGTGACTTATTTATCTATCATAGATAATTTTAAAATATTTGGGTAGAACTACAATCATATAGACTTATTTTATAATAATTTAACACTATTAAAAATATAAAATTCTATATGTTAAATTTATAAAAATAAAGTTTAATTTATTTATGATATAAATATGTTTTTAATATCTAATATATATTTTTAGATGATACTTTATTTTAAAATATATCTTATAATAACAATTCTAAATGGAATATAAATCTTATGATTTTTCTTATTTTGATTTTTTTAATCAATGTATACAATTTTACTATTTTGATTTTTTTAATCAACGTATACAATAAATAAAAAACACAAAAGAAAAACATGCATGCTACAAATTTTATTTTATCAAAAAATTATTTGTTTTAATATATTGCATTATATATGTGAATATTAAGACATATATATATATATATATATATATATACATATATATATATATTATAATTAAAGTTTTTTTAAAAATTAATTCATTATTAAGAAAATTTTTTTATCACATGAGAATTAATTTCCTTCAAAAATTTGACAGATATCAAATAAATAAACATTTTTTCTGAATCTATATATTTATTTTATTAGAATATAATTTTTATATTTTAAAATATATAATTTTTTAGATAAAAAATTATGTATATGTCAAATAGTAGTGAAGGCAAGTGCCTCACTATTCCAAACGTGCAGTTGTCGCTGTATATATATGTATGTGTGTATATATATATATATATATATATATATATATATATATATATATATATATATATATATATATAATATAAGGGGTTATAATTATACCGGTGTAACTTTTACTAAGTATTATGCCGCTCTATAACTTTATATTAAATGTGAATTTTGTAAATCCAACCATTAAATTGAAAGTTCATATCACTTTATACGTGTATATCAAATTTTGTTAAAATTGAACAACAACTGGAAGATAATCCAAGTGTTCATATTTTAGTGTATTTTGAAATGAATATATTACATCAATTTTGTTTTATAAAAATGAAGTATCAAATCATCTTGGATTAATATAAAGTTTTGTATATATAATCTATAAGAGATATGAACTTTCAATCTAACAGTTGGATTTACCAAATTCACATTTAATATAAAGTTATTGAGCGGTGTAATACATTGTAAAAGTTGCATTAAATATATATATATATATATATATATATATATATATATAAATATATATGAGGGGGGTTATAATTACAATGGTATAAATTTTACTAAGTGTTACACCGCTCAATAACTTTATATTAAATGTGAATTTTGTAAATTCAACCGTTAAATTGAAAATTTTTTACTCTTAAATCATATATATATATATAGACACACACACACACACACACACACACATATATATATATATATATATATATATATATACATGAGGGGAGCTATAAGTACAATGGTATAAATTTTACTAAGTGTTACACCGCTCAATAACTTTATATTAAATGTGAATTTTGTAAATTCAACCGTTAAATTGAAAATCTTTTACTCTTAAATCATATATACAAAATGTTATATTAATCGAAGATGATTTTTTATAAAACAAAATTAAATCTGTCGAAAAATTTATATTTTTGATGAGAAAATTTTTGTAAGAAAAGATATATTATTGATAGAATATTTCAGACAAATTTATATTTGTCGAAAATGTAAGAACTGGTTTTAAATTTGATATGAAAATATTATGATATAATTAGATAAGATTTTAAGTTCGTATTTTATTAATGGTTGATAATTAAAAAATAAAACATGGATAAATACATTATTTGAATTTTATATGTTTGATTTAAGATAACTTACAAAATAACTCTTGGTAAAGTTATTCCGCTCAATAACTCATGGTGTGTTGAATTTCATCGATCCAATTAATTGTTAAATTAAAAGTTATTAAATTTTACTAATAATTAATATAAAAAATTAATTAGTTTTGGAATAAATTATTTGCTAATTAACAATATAATTGAAATATTAATTATTTTAAATTATTTAACTAAAATCTTATTGACAATTTACTATATGATCTTAATATTTTTGTATAACTAATATCTGGTTTTAAATTTGATATGAAAATATTATATATAATTAGATAAGATTTTAAGTTAGTATTTTATTAATAGTTGATAATTAGAAAAAAAAAATAAGGATAAATACATTTTTTAAATTTTATATGTTTGATTTAAGGTAAATAAATATATTAAATTAATTAATAATTTATTTAAAATATTAAAATTTAATTTATAAGTATGTAATAAATAAATATTTATAATTTTATAAATTATATTATCATTATAAATTATAAAATTAAATAATTTAAATTATAATTTTAAATAAAAATAAGTAGATGTTAATTATAAAAGTAAGTACATATAAATAAAGAATAATTAAATTTATTATTATTATTATTATTATTATTATTATTCGTAATATAAAATTATTATATATTATTATTATAGTACAAATATGAGATTGTATATTTGAGGATGACTTAAATGAATTAATTTGTACAAGTTATACTGACAACATACATAGACATTTCGGTAGCTTACTGATCAGAATTTCACAGTTAAGCGTGCTTGACTTGGAGTAGTACTGGGATGGGTGACTTTCTGGGAAGTCTCCCAGAAATTGCACAAGTAAGAATAAAACACGTTAAACAGTGAAATATTGTGAAATAGAACCCTTGAGAGGCCAAATATGAGAGTTGTTTCATTAATAAATTTATTAAAATTAAAAAACAAATTATAATTTCCGACGGATTTTTCTGTCAGAAAATTTGACAGCAATTTCTGACGGATTTTTCTGTTAGAAATTTTGACAGCAATTTCTGACGGATTTTTCCGTCAGAAATTTCCGACAGAATTTTCTGATAAAATTTTCTATCAGAAAATTCTGTCAAAAAAATTATTTCTGACGGATTTTTTTTTCCGACGCCACTTTTTTCGACGTATTGAAATCCGTCAGAAATCTTTCGGAAAAAGCAAAATCCGTCGGAAATTTACCTATTTCCATCAGAAATTTCCGTCGAAAATCAGGATTTTTCTTGTAGTGGTATTTCCGAAGTTGGGAAATGTGGAAAACATCATGGAGATTTGACAGATTAGGAGGCAAAGCAATTTGGTAGGGAACACTACCGACTCTTTTTAGAATTTGGAAAGGACCAATAAATCGATGAGTAAGTTTTCTGGATTTCAATGCCCTGTCAACCCCAGTCCATGGAGTGACTTTCAAAAACACATGGTCACCTTCTTGAAATTCCAAGTCCTTCCTTCTCCGATCAGCATAACTTTTCTGTCTACTCTGAGTTGTCCGTATCCTCTCTTGTATCAATCTAACCTTATCAGTAGTTTGTTGCACAATCTCAGGTCCTAAGATAACATTATCACCAGGCTCGCACCAACACAAAGGGGTCCTACACCTCCTACCATACAAGGCTTCATAAGGTGCCATACCTATACTAGAGTGGTAACTATTATTATAGGTAAACTCTATCAAAGGTAAAAGACTATCCCAACTACCCCCTTTGTCCATGTAGACCCCTAAAATTGTCCGGGTCGGAAATAAGACTCGAAGACTCTCAAAGATCAAAGGAAAGTAAGCCAGAAGGACTCCCAGAAGACCATAGGATGACTATCTGTAGGTTTAGAGGTCTTAGAGTAGCCAAAAATAAGAAAGTGGGAGGTTTGGAGCTCAATACGGCCTCCTTGGAGTTCAGTACGGCCGTACTGCACATTTTGTACTACAATACGGCCGTACTGAAACCAATACGGCCGTATTGAAGTTTCTGTATTTCAATACGGCCGTACTGAATTTAATACGGCCGTATTGAAGTACAAAAACTCAATACGGGCCGTATTGAACCCAGGGGTCGTACTGCGCCTCATCCCTATAAATAGGACGTCATTTGGACGTCATTCCACACTTTTCCACACAGTTTTGACTCCCTCCTTGAGTATTCTGGGGTTTTTGAGCAGTGTTCTGCCCTAGAAATCTCTCTGGGAGTCGATCCGACGAAGTTCTGGAATTCCGAGCATTTAGCTTGGAGATTCGAACTTAGTCGAAGGGAAATCTTTTGGATTTCCATAGTCAAAAATTATTTTTAGGAAGGAGCGAGCGAGCTTGTAGAGGGAGGGAGTGCCAAAAAGCCTCCTAGACTTCATTGATATATAAAAAGCACGCTTCAAGAGGTTTCTTTTCTAAAAATCCCTTCTTTTACCGCTTTCTGATTGTTGCATATTTAAATTTATCATCATGTAGATATTTAATTTACAATCGCTTATAATAAATAGGGGTAATTTAGTAATTTTGCGCTATTATTTAATAAATAATCCGTCATAGGGAACCCTAATGGGGCGCTGTGGGGGTGCTAACACCTTCCCCACACGTAACCGACTCCCTTACCCAACTCTGGTTGTAATGGCCAAAGTTGATTTATAAAATCAATTGCCTTAAATCTTTTTCCAATGTTTTGAGTAAAACATTGGTGGCGACTCCAAGAACCCTATTTTGCGAAAACCACTAATCCATAGAGGGTCCCGCTTGGGATTAATATGGATTGGTGAATCATTTAATAAAATTGGTAGCTCGACAAGGTCTCAGTTTGAGAATAAGTCGTTCTATCAATCCACCACTTTTCAAAACTTTAAAAAGAGTCCAACCATCGTCGCGATTGCCAAGGTCCGTTTCGGCGGGTGGCGACAGATGGCGACTCCGCTGGGGAAGCCTCGAGAGTCAGTCCCATTTAGTGATGGATTATTTTCAAAATAATAGTTTAAAATTACTTTATTACCCCTTGCGTGTATGATAACATGCTTTATCTATTTGGCTTTAATAACTGTTGTATTTTTAAATTCTCGCAATTGTTTGAAATAAAAACTGCACACAACAGTTCCCTCTATACCCGGGGGCATGAGTGGTAAGCCATAGGGAGTGGATGTTAGTACGGCCGGTTGTCGAATGGGTCTATAGGTGCCCGTAGACCGTTGTCGGAAAACATCACTCAAGGTGATAACCATGAACTCAAGTCCGACAGTGCGTTGGAACTTTCCATCGACTTACGACGAGAGGAATTGGGTCCCTATAATGGGGGCACCTTGGGGGCCTCAGACCGGTGAGAACAGTTAGAACCACCTTGAATATGCACTTTTCTGCAGGATACCCCTACCTCGTGATTCGCTCGTGACTGTTCGTGGATGAGTGAATTGTTTGTGTATAGGTTTATGTGATATTGTTTGTGCATTAATAATAAACCTCGTGATAAGGTCTAAAGAATAATCCCCATGCATGAAAATACCATGACATGAGAGGAAAGACCATGTGTGGAAATATAATAAAAGTGAGGAGCATGTACATCATTACCAATAAGACATCATGCATCCTCATAAACCATGCATTTTAGGTTCACCAATACCTCTTGACATGAGTAAAAGAGACCCATAATTATCGAGATTCTCCGTTGGGGAGGGATCATAAGTCAAGGAGGGTGGTAACACTCCGTTTTAAAAAGGCAGCGCCTTAAAAATGGAGGGTTATCAAGCTCATGTCAAGTGTGTATTCACTCCATAAATAAAATTAGATTAAACATTCATTTTAGAAAGTGGCTGGTCATCTCTCTGTCCTCACGCGCGCGCAGAAAATCAAGAAAATGGACGCGTTGGAGGAACAAAATAAGAAGCTTACAGCTGAGCTCTCACAGCTCAAGGAGCAAATGGCGCAAAAGATGGAACTCATGCGTCACCACAACATATACGGGGCTGAGCATAGTGACCATGAGTCCCATCATGTTGGAGGAAGAGTGGAACAAGAGCTGAAAAGTGGGAAGCTAGCTAAACCTTCCCAATCATTTAAAGCTAAGAAGACCTTTAGGAAGAAGAAGGAGAGAGGAGTCAATGCCGTAAATATTTCTTCATCTTCTTCCACTTCGAAGTCAGGAAAGTCGCAATACAACCCTGTGAAGAAGTTTGATAAACTTCCGACCACATATAGCGACCTCCTGCCGAAGCTAGTGGAAGCACGTCTTCTAGCTTATGTTCCACCAAAGAAAATGGATCCACCCTACCCCGATTGGTACAATCCACAAGATAAATGTCTATACCATTCGGGGCACCGGGGCATTCAACGGAGAACTGTAGAGCTCTCAAATATAAGGTCCAAAACCTTATCGATGCTGGGTGGATCACTTTTGATTCAACAGTGCCCGACGTGAGCAAGAATCCTCGGCCAAAGCAGGATTAGAGAGAAGAACAAGCCACTATAGGGCCCCTCCACATTTTTCTTTTTGGGACTCATGATCAGTACCCGAGATCATGAGATCCTTTTCATGTAAATAAGGGTTTTTGTACAGTTTTAATACATATCAATAAAGAGGCATTTTTCACACATCACTCTCTCTTTTGTTCTTTTCTCTCTTTCCTCATTAACATTAATAATTCTAAACCTAAACAGAACCAATAAAATAATTATGTCTGTAATTGTTCGCTCTGACCGGGATCCGAAAGTTGAGGATGAATGGGTTGAGTTGGACAGTGATGAGGAGGCCATCTCTCCGGATCTGCAAAGACTGCTAGAACGAGAAGCTCGCCTACTCCAACCATATCAAGAGAAATTGGAGACTGTGAATTTGGGGGCCATGCCGAGAGATAAAAAAGGTCAACATCGGGACCCATATCAGTGATGAAATAAGGACACATGTTTCCGCTATGATTATAATGAAATCATTCTTTTTGCTTCTTTTCTTGCTTATAATAAAATTCTAAACCACATTATTTTTAACCCTGTTTGAATAAACATGAATGAGGTTAAAATCATCTTAATAACAATAAACCCGCATCATTTTTATGTGGAAGTGTGTGTGACAACTTGGAGCACCTTCCCTTGGCCTCGACAAGTGCCATCATGGATAAAAAGAAATCCTTTAAAATAAAAAAAAAAAGCTCGGCAGGAAACCCAAAAAGGAGGCTGCGCAAAAATAAGAGCAAAAGACCCGCTAGGAATCCCACGAAAGGGTGACCTAGGCAAAAGTTAGGGTTGCAAAAATGAACAAAAACAAAAGTCCGCTAAAACGCCACAAAAGGGTGTTTTAGGCAAAAATAAGGACAATCAAAAAAACAAAAGAAATCCATGATGGTACCATGAGCCGAATTCAAAAAAAAAAGAAAGGTTCAAGGGGAGCTATCTAAGTTGTCAAAATCACAACGTCAATAAACAAAGATTTTCTTAACTTCATAAGTGTTTAATCAAACAAGCCTAAACACATAAGCCTACCTTGGCCAACCATTCTTACAAAAACCATTTTTGAAAAATAAATCCCCTCTAAAACACAAACTTCAGAATAAAAGTATCTTTCCCTTCTTTTCTCTCTTGTCCCAAATGATTTTAGAATAATCTAGTGGAAGCATGGAGAAATAAATCATCACTGATAATGGATCTAATCTGAACAACAAAATGGTGGAAAAATTGTGCCAAGAATTCAAGATCCAACACCATAACTCTTCCCCATATCGGCCAAAGATGAATGGGGCAGTCGAGGCAACCAATAAGAACATCAAGAAAATAGTGCAAAAGATGGTTGTCTCATTTAAAAACTGGCACGAGATGTTACCCTTCGCTCCTCATGGCTATAGGACTTCAGTACGTACATCTACAGGAGCTACTCCATTCTCCCTCGTTTATGGGATGGAGGCAGTTCTACCCGTCGAAGTCGAGATACCTTCTCTAAGGGTAATCATGGAAACAAAACTTTCTGAGGTAGAATGGGTTCAAAGCCGATACGACCAGTTGAACCTTATCAAAAAGAAACGGCTGAACGCCATATGCCATGGTCAAGCCTATCAGAGGAAGATCAAAAAGGCTTTTGACAAGAAAGTCCACCCTCGAGTCTACCATGAGGGAGAGTTGGTAATGAAGAAATTGCTACCAACTCAAAAGGACAAAATCGGAAAGTGTGCCCCAAATCACGGAGGACCATACGTGGAAAAACGAGCCTTCTCAGGAGGAGCATTGATCCTCACAGACATGGATGGAAAAGAACTTCGATACCCAGTCAACGCTGACGTGGTAAAGAAGTACTATGCTTGAAGACGTTGCTTGCATAGGCCCGCTAGGATGAAAACCCAAAAAGGGCGTCCTAGGCAAAAGTTAGGGCAAAATAAAAAGCCCGCCAGTACAAGGGTACTAGGCAAAACAAAGGCGAATTTATCCCCGCTAGGATATGTCCTAGGCAAAAATTAGGGGCAAAAGAATAAGATACAAAAACAAAGCAAGCAACGATCACTTGAATCGAAAACCGAAAGGCGGCTCAAGTGATTATCTTCTAGAAGCAAGCGTCTTGCAGCATCTACACTCCTGGCTCAGGCATCTCACCCGAAGAAACTAGGGGAATGTAAAGAGCAACAATTACAGATATAATTGTTAAGCCCAATGTATATAGCCTACCCTGGCCAGCCATTCTTCAGAAATTCCTTCTGTATATCTTTCTGTAAAAACACTTGTGAATATCAATAAAATATCTATTCATTTTCTCTTCTCTCTTGACCATGTGATTATGCCTCTAAAATTGGTATTTCATAAAAATTGTACGAAATTCCTTTAATAATCAGTCAATAAAGAAAATTGGAGGGGTTCCTATAAAATCCGTAATCTCCTGTGAAAAAGGCTCACAAAGATATTCCCTCACGTCGACGACAGAAATTCCTCCAAGAAAAGGAGGATAGGGAGAGCCATCCATTTAAAAAAAAAAAAAAAAAAGCATTAATAAAATAATCAAACTTGCATTTGTGCATCACACACACATTAGTTGCACATTCAAAGACCTTATCATGAGGCAATTGCATAAAATAGAAAAATAGAAAAATTGCTTGTGTATGACAACAGTCAATAGAAAAGGCCAAAAAAAACGACAAAAAGGCAAAAATACAGAAAAAGCCAAAAAATCGACAAAAAAGGCAAAAATACAGAAAAAGCCAAAAATCAACAAAAAAGGCAAAATACAGAAAACCCAACAAATTGTACAGAATAACTGAGCCTGGAGAGGCTTGCCGAAATAATACTCCCACAGAATAATTGAGCCTGGAGAGGCTTGCCGAAATAATACTCTCTCAGAATAATTGAGCCTGGAGAGGCTCGCCGAAATAATACTCTCTCAGAATAACTGAGCCTGGAGAGGCTCGCAGAAATAATACTCCCCAGAGAAACCTCAGCTTAAGCTCATGGAACAAATCCCCAGCGAGAGCTATCAAAGCAAGATCGTCAAAATCCCCAATGGAAGCGCGATCATCTAAACAGAATATCCGAGTCGAAAGGACTATGACCTCCTCAGTGGAGGATAGCTTTCCAACTCAAGCGATGAGTGAAGCTAAGCCTGAAGAGGCTTTCTAAATAATACTCTGGGATATATAAACTTTAAATCCCCACTCGCCTACTCAGAGGCACCCCTTCAAGAAAAATCACAAAAGACAAATAATCATTCCCCAAGTGGAATCCGGCTCTCAGCCAAACATCAAGCGTCAAGATGATCTGCCTAACAGAAGAGGCTAATCACAACAAAACGACAAAATCCCCCAGTGGATAACAGCCTACGCAGAGGCAACAAAACCGGAAAATCAAAAGAGTCACCCGAATAAGGATAACCGGGATACTCCACCATCGTCGAAAGGACGTCAGCCAATCATAAGGCATCGCTCACATCAGAAAGAGCATCTTCGTGTCTACACCCCAAGGAAACAGAAATTTCTCAATGGGTACCAACTACGCAATGGAAAGTTGGGACACAAGAACCTATGAGTAACTGCACATCCCCTAGACGGATCCCTGCGTTATCCAGCCCTCAGTGGCACAAAAATCAAAAACAATCGTTGAAGCAGCATCGTGGACTGTGGAGACAAACTTATCTCAAAACCCTGGAGAGGGCAAACTCAGCTGCCCATGTTGAGAGGCAAAACCCTGGAGAGGGCAAACTCAGCTGCCCATGTTGAGAGGCAAAACCCTCGAGAGGGCAAACTCAGCTGCCCATGTTGAGAGGCAAAACCCTGGAGAGGGCAAACTCAGTTGCCCATGTTGAGAGGCAACACCCTGGAGAGGGCAAACTCACCCTGGAGAGGGCAAACTCACCCTGGAGAGGGCAAACTCACCCTGGAGAGGGCAAACTCAGCTGCCCATGTTGAGGGGCAACACCCTGGAGAGGGCAAACTCACCCTGGAGAGGGCAAACTCAGCTGCCCATGTTGAGAGGCAACACCCTGGAGAGGGCAAACTCACCCTGGAGAGGGCAAACTCACCCTGGAGAGGGCAAACTCACCCTGGAGAGGGCAAACTCACCCTGGAGAGGGCAAGACTCACGCTACCAAAGTGATCAGAAGCACTGAGGTATGCACAACCCTGGAGAGGGCAAACTCACCCTGGAGAGGGCAAACTCACCCTGGAGAGGGCAAACTCAGCTGCCCATGTTGAGAGGCAACACCCTGGAGAGGGCAAACTCACCCTGGAGAGGGCAAACTCACCCTGGAGAGGGCAAACTCACCCTGGAGAGGGCAAGACTCACGCTACCAAAGTGATCAGAAGCACTGAGGTATGCACAAGCCTGGAGAGGCGACGACTAATACTCACCCTGGAGAGGGCAAACTCACCCTGGAGAGGGCAAACTCACCCTGGAGAGGGCAAGACTCACACTACCAAAGTAACTAGAAGCGCGGAGGTATGCACGAGCCTGGAGAGGCGACGACTAATACTCACCCTGGAGAGGGCAAACTCAACTTGGAGAGGCTACTCAACAATTTTCCCACCTGAAGACACTACAAGTCGGAAGGATGGCTTATTCCCTGGACAATTGGGTCAACTCCTTTACTTATCAAACGGTACACCAAAGGGCCGTTTGACTAAGTAAAGGGGGGGCAGCTGTAGACCCCTAAAATTGTCCGGGTCGGAAATAAGACTCGAAGACTCTCAAAGATCAAAGGAAAGTCAGCCAGAAGGACTCCCAGAAGACCATAGGATGACTATCTGTAGGTTTAGAGGTCTTAGAGTAGCCAAAAATAAGAAAGTGGGAGGTTTGGAGCTCAATACGGCCTCCTTGGAGTTCAGTACGGCCGTACTGCACATTTTGTACTACAATACGGCCGTACTGAAACCAATACGGCCGTATTGAAGTTTCTGTATTTCAATACGGCCGTACTGAATTCAATACGGCCGTATTGAAGTACAAAAACTCAATACGGGCCGTATTGAACCCAGGGGCCGTACTGCGCCTCATCCCTATAAATAGGACGTCATTTGGACGTCATTCCACACTTTTCCACACAGTTTTGACTCCCTCCTTGAGTATTCTGGGGTTTTTGAGCAGTGTTCTGCCCTAGAAATCTCTCTGGGAGTCGATCCGATGAAGTTCTGGAATTCCGAGCATTTAGCTTGGAGATTCGAACTTAGTCGAAGGGAAATCTTTTGGATTTCCATAGTCAAAAATTATTTTTAGGAAGGAGCGAGCGAGCTTGTAGAGGGAGGGAGTGCCAAAAAGCCTCCTAGACTTCATTGATATATAAAAAGCACGCTTCAAGAGGTTTCTTTTCTAAAAATCCCTTCTTTTACCGCTTTCTGATTGTTGCATATTTAAATTTATCATCATGTAGATATTTAATTTACAATCGCTTATAATAAATAGGGGTAATTTAGTAATTTTGCGCTATTATTTAATAAATAATTCGTCATAGGGAACCCTAATGGGGCGCTGTGGGGGTGCTAACACCTTCCCCACACGTAACCGACTCCCTTACCCAACTCTGGTTGTAATGGCCAAAGTTGATTTATAAAATCAATTGCCTTAAATCTTTTTCCAATGTTTTGAGTAAAACATTGGTGGCGACTCCAAGAACCCTATTTTGCGAAAACCACTAATCCATAGAGGGTCCCGCTTGGGATTAATATGGATTGGTGAATCATTTAATAAAATTGGTAGCTCGACAAGGTCTCAGTTTGAGAATAAGTCGTTCTATCAATCCACCACTTTTCAAAACTTTAAAAAGAGTCCAACCATCGTCGCGATTGCCAAGGTCCGTTTCGGCGGGTGGCGACAGTCCAACACACAGGCTCTAAGCAAATCCTCTAAAGATTGAATAGTCCTCTCAGTCTGACCATCAGTTTGAGGGTGGTAAGCTGAACTAAGTCTAAGTTGGGTCCCCAAAGCTCGTTGTAGGCTCTCCCAAAACCTAGAGGTGAATCTAGGGTCTCTGCCTGAAACTATGCTAGATGGTATCCCATGCAATCTCACAATCTCATCAATATACAGTCCAGCCAATCTCTCTAGAGAATACCTAATGTTAATAGGTAGGAAATGTGCCATCTTAGTCAACCTATCAACTATAATCCAAATGGAATCATGCCCTCTCCTAGTCCTAGGCAAAGCAACTACAAAATCCATAGAAATGCTATCCCACTTCCACTCGGGTATACTCAAAGGCTGAAGTAGTCCTGAAGGTTTCTGATGTTCTATCTTAGCCTTCTGACACATTAAACAGGCACTCACAAATTTAGCTATATCTTTCTTCATCCTAGGCCACCAAAATATCTTCCTAAGGTCTTGATACATCTTAGTTGCCCCTGGGTGAAAACTAAGCTTGCTCCTATGACCTTCCTCTAGGATCAAACGTCTAAGTGTAGGGTCACTAGGCACGCACACTCGGTCTTTAAATCTTAACACTCCATCTACACCCAAGGTAAATTCTCCTCCAATACCTTGTCCTATAGCATCACGTCTAGCCACTAGAAATGAATCCACTAACTGTGCTTCTCCAATTTCCCTCAACAACTCACTAGTCACCCGAGTCATACCTAGTCTCACACTACTAGGGGTCACCTCACAAGTCAAACTCAAGTCTCTAAATTGAGCCAAAAGGTCCATCTCCCTAATCATAAGAGAAGACAAATGCAAAGATTTCATACTCAATGCATCAGCCACCACATTAGCTTTACCCGGATGATAACTAAGATCAAAATCATAGTCCTTAAGGAACTCTAACCATCTCCTTTGCCTCATATTTAATTCCTTTTGGTCAAATAAATACCTAAGACTCTTATGATCACTAAACACCTCAAATTTTGAACCATACAAATAATGTCTCCAAATCTTAAGTGTGAATACCACAACTGCTAATTCAAGATTATGGGTGGGATAATTCTTCTCATGTATTTTTAATTGCCTAGAAACATAAGATACGACCTTTCCTTCTTGCATTAACACTCCACCCAAACCCATCTTAGAAGCGTCACAATAAACCACAAAAGTCTTACTTAGGTCAGGCAACACTAAAACAGGTGCACTAGTCAACTTCTCCTTCAGGGCTCGGAAACTATTCTCACATTTACTATCCCATACAAACACAACTCTTTTCTTAGTTAAACTTGTCAAGGGTAATGCTAACTTAGAGAATCCCTCTATGAATCTTCTATAATATCCAGCCAATCCAAGGAAGCTCCTAATCTCACTAACTGACTTAGGTGTCTCCCATTTAAGTACCACCTCAACTTTAGATGGATCTACAACTATACCCCCACTTGAAATTACATGTCCTAAGAAACTCAACTCCTCTAGCCAAAAGTCACACTTAGACAACTTGGCATAAAGTTGTCTCTCCCTAAGGGTTTGAAGTACTACCTTTAAGTGCCTCATGTTCCTCTTTAGTCTTGGAATAAACTAGTTTGTCATCTATGAAGACAACTACAAATTTATCCAAGTAAGGATGAAAAATTCGGTTCATGTAATCCATAAAAATTGCAGGAGCATTCGTCACACTAAAAGGCATTAATAGATACTCAAAGTGTCCATAACAAGTCCTAAATGCTGGCTTAGGTACATCCTCACTCTTAACTCTAATCTCACTACTAGAAAAATTAAAATTAGAGAGGGAACAAATCCGTCACTAATCTTCATAAAATTCATCACAAATAAATTAGTGACAGAATTTGTGACGGAATTTGTGACGGAATTGATTCCGTCACAAAATTTGGCGTCACAAAATATTTAGTGACGGATTATTTTCTCTGTCACAATTAGTGACGGAATTAAGGCATCACAAACAGTATAATTTCTGTCACTAATTTCTAACAATAAATGTTTAGAAATTAATAAAAATCCGTCGCAATTTGTGAGGGATTAAATCCCTCGCAATTTGTGAGGGATTAAACCCCTCGCAATTTGAGAGGGATTGAGAGGTATGTGAGTCCCTCACAAATTGTGATGAACGAATCCGTCACAATTTGCGACGCCATAATTCTGTCACAATTTTCGACGGATAAAATCCGTCACTAACTGGGTTGAATCCCTCACAAACTGGGCGTCTTTAATGAGGAAACTATTGTTTTAAGAGTCTGGTAATCGATTACCTATACATGTAATTGATTACCAGACAATGAAAATCATATGTTCGAAATTTACTTATTAAAAGGTTCTCTGGTAATCGATTACCCATTTGTTGTAATCGATTACCAGTTTCACATATAGCATATATTGGTGCAATTCAGTTTTCACATGCAGTCATATTTTGTGGTTATTGGTTCTTGGTTTTCTCAATTTGTGGTTATTAGGATCAGTTGCTGCAATGCTATTGGATCAAATCAGATTTTAACACTCTATTAAGACTACTGTTGTTGTTGTGGCTACTACAAACTTAATATGCTAATACAACATATATATGTATGATAGAGTAAAAATGTAATAAAGCAAACTAGTGAAGCAGAGGTATAAGGGTCCTCTCTCAACTTTAGAAAATGCCTCAGCTTATAATTGAAGGAAAATGACATTTAGGATTATTTATAGTTGAACAAACCAGAAGGAGACATGTAATAACATGAATAGAGTACAAGCAACTATGAAAGATCAATGTTGACCATGCAAGACCAATTTGTAAAGTAGGGAGCTCAATGTTGACCTTTCCTGTAGTCCAATAGTGTAAAAATTCGTCTGTGACAAACTTTCCCTATCTAAACCCTATAATTTCAAAATAATTAAAATGATCTATTTGCACAAGCATAGAAGATAGAACTAGTCCATCCAAGACTAAATTACCTCTAGCCACACTGAGGTTGTTTCACTTCCTGTAAACAGGTATTGACCAATAAAAATAGTATCACCCTTCTTCACAACCTGCAAAATTATAGATTCCTATTTAGCAAACACTATACAGTACAGACAATCAAAGTACAATATGAGATAAATGAGAATTAGTTTCAGAACTCAATCTTCACATCACACAATCAAGAGATAAATCTGTTACAGGTTTTCATATTTGAAGTAAATCATTCAAATTAATCCTTCCTAGAATTGAAGTCCATACAAAGGATTGATTTCTTAAAAGACTTGTCCAAAAGGTAAAATTCATTGCTGAGATGAAGTAAGAAAAATGAAAATAGGACTTGCATGAAAATGAGTCCAAGTAGTCAAGAGAATAAATCCTTGTCTGGATTAAGGGATAGATGGATTGAATCCAGCAATGCCAAAAGGAATTACAGAGCTGGGGAACTTGAATTAAGCTCTGGTTTCTTTCTTTCAATTCTATAATAGCTCAAGCTCTCTTCAATTCAACAAAACTCATTTTATTCAATATTTTGTTTTCTGGTTTCCGTCCTCACCTTAACATACTATTACTAATTTTACCTACTACTGAGTTCAAAGATGTCTTCCCTCATCATATTATTATTAATTTTATCATAGATGCATATTTAGTAGTAAATAATATCAGAATTCAGAATTATTCCAAGATCTGGAGACTAGAAATAATCATAGATTCCATAGAGAACTCCTTATTTGAAAGCAGTAATAGGTTCTTCCTTGGGTAGACCACAAAGGAAAAAACTTGTATGCAATTCCATAGGTCCAATTCATTTTGTTCTCTAATAAGAATTGAAATTTCACCTCAATAATCCACGTTGACATGTAATGGAAACCTTTATCATGCAAATTACCAAGGTAAAAGTCCAATTCTTATTAGACAATAGCACCAAAAGTACCTATGGAACTACATCTAAGTTGTGTCCTTCCACAAAACCCATATATCCATTAACCTTTATAATTAAAACACATTTTATAGCAGCCAAATATCACAGATATTTTGGTCCATTACTCCATTAGAATCATTCCTTTCTATGCAAAAAGACATTAATCGCTGTGAAATGAAAAAAGAAGATTCCATTTTTGTCTTAGGCCATAGGTTCTAATGAATACATCATCACACATACTACATTGCATATAATATCAGCACTAGCAAAGCCATTAATATAAAGAAAAAATTGAAAGATTTCACAACAAAGTGAAGGGAACCAGGCATATCAAAATGATAAAACAAAACCTATAAACGAAAAAAGGGCTAAAACAGCACATACTTATATGGGTCCTTAGTGATTATGTTTAATAAATCGAGCACAAGTCCATCATGAAATTCATTCAGAGTAATTATCATTTAGTCAATACATGATCTAAGTCAATGCTACTAATTTAACATTTGTCAAATAGGCAAAATAAATGAGAACCGAGACTCACATCAGGCACAACAATTTGATTAGTATCTGAGTTCTCAATGAGTGGCGCATTGGAAAGGCTTCTGTTCCCAGTGCTGGAAATGAATTGTGGTTGTCCAGAACCAGAACTGAAGTTATAAACTGCATTAGTGAAACAGAAGAAATATGAAAGATTTAAGATTTAGAAAGAAAGAATGGAAAAGAGAGTTTGCACATGCATACGAATGAGGTGGAGAAATGAACGCTGGCCAGCACCATATCAGAAATAAATTATAGTAAACAGCAAGGATGAAGACCTAAGTACTTACCCTTTAGAAATTGCAGTCTTTCCAACACCAGGCTCACCAATTAGCATAGGATTGTTCTTCGTCCTCCTAGAAAGAATTTGGATACACCTGCGTATTTCATCATCTCTTCCTATGACTGGTCAAGTTTTCCAGCTTTTGCCATTGCGGTCAAGTCTTTCCCATATTTTTCCAAGGCTTCATACTTCCCTTCAGGATCTATATAGAAGCTCTAGTACTTGCATACTCCACTGACAAGCAGTACGAAGCTAATAGAATAAAGAAGCTAACCTTCTTTAGAAAACTGAAGCTTCCTTCCCTTTGATGATTTTGTTGCATTGTCATCTTTCCCTTTTAGAGATACTACCAAGAAAAAAACAGAAGAAAAAAAAATGAACAATCAAATGCTTAAATCAAAACTGGTTTAGAATATTGCCACCCACCACAAACACACATGTTATGTTATCAAAGGAAAGGACAAGGATAATATACCAAAGACAAAGACATTTCAACAAAAGGGGTGGGGGCACAAACACCTTTCAATAAAAATAAATAAATAAATCAGGTGCAACATCTCATATCTGACAACAGAGAAAAACCCAGCATCAACAACAACCCCATAGGTCAAAGGACTCAAAACCCAACCCTGTATTTGTGCATGCTTACCCAACAGACTAGACTCACAGAAAATTCATGCCCAACAAGAGAAAATCAAATACCAAAAGCAAACAAGGGGAAAAAATTGAAACTTTACATGCAGGGCAAGACAGAAAATGAATACATACCCCCTTTGTTTAACAACGAAGCGCCCTTTCCCCCTTTGTCTGACATCGCAAAAACCCACTTCACCCTACAAAATTTAAAGCACAGAACAATGCAGTTTGTGACACCCTCTACCCCAACATACATATACAGTAATTATAAAAAAATATATATATAATTTTACATCAATAAAAAACAAATTTCCAACTACGTAAGGGTAAAAAGTTCACATTCATAAACTTAATCCAAATAACATGCCGGTAAAATTACAAAGAAATAAAACTGAATTTTCCAAAATAATTTAATAAGAACATCTTAAACTAATCCTATCTATGTCCTGATGTCACATGTCCTATCAGAGCAAAACCCAACATAGAAGCCTAAGCTTCATCACCAACATCCTCAGTCTCACACTGATGATCACCTGTATAATAGTCACAGCAAAACAACACGAGAAAAGGGAGTGAGAAACATCTCACTCTGGCTCACAGTGTAGAAATGTATGCCGAATAGCCAAACACAAACAAAACAGGTATAACATAGATAAATTAATAATAACATCACACTCATCCAAGACATAAACCATCACTTTATCACATAACATTAAAAATGCATAAGTATGGACACGGACTACATATTATCATGCATGTGGCACCAGTAAAACATCACATGGCATATTGCTGCTAGCAATACACGAAGAGTAGTCTAGGAGTACATGCCGGGTCACACCCTCTGCGCACTCTCACTAGAAGGATATACTACCAGAGTCTCGTCGGGATAGCTAAGCCGCGCAAGATACATCCCATGCACACAATGGGCGAGATTGGGACTTCCAAACTGAGCTATCCCCAAGGACTAATCCCCAAAGCTTTTACACTAGGGGGCCTTCTCTAGCGGTGTATTCCATATCGTACCCTTAAAACACTTATGCAAATGATGCATGTCACTCAAGACTCTATGCATTCTCATATCTCATTATCATTTCTCATGGTCATTTTACATCATATTTCATTATCACATTTCATATCTCATGTTTCAATCCCATTTCACATTATCTCATCATATTCACAAGGCCTCCACAGAGTACTTTAATTTATATCAAAACTCATTTATTTATAAAATTAAATACATATTTTTACATCTCATCAAACAAGAAATATAATAGAGCAATCAGAAATTAAAACAGAAAATATTTATATTTTGCCTATTTCTCATAGGGTTTCCCATAGGAACCCATAGAGCACTCTAAATCATATCAAAACATATTTATTCTCAAAATTAATCACATACTTACGCATCACATTCAACAAGGAACATAATAGAGCAATCAGAAATCAAAACAGAAAATATTTATATTTTGCCTATTTCTCATAGGGTGTCCCATAGGAACTCATAGAGCACTCTAAATCATATCAAAACATATTTATTCTCAAAATTAATCACATACTTACACATCACATTCAACCAGGAATATAATAGAGCAATCAGAAATCAAAACAGAAAATATTTATATTTTGCCTATTTCTCATAGGGTGTCCCATAGGAACCCATAGAGATCTCAAATCATATAAGTAATTGCATATAAGAAAAATAATAAACAAAACAGATACAATTGGGAGAAACCCCTCGTACATGAGCATACAAAAAAATACAGCAAACACAGGATTGGGGGCCAATCCCACTACCCAGCATATATTCCCACACCCAGAGCAAGATTTCTCACTCCCCCCTTACCTGGATGAGCAGAAGACAAAGGTGTGATCTAAGGTCGTTCCTGAGTACTCTTCCTTAGAGCTCTTTGTTTCTCCTTTTTTTTTCCTAACTCTTCAGAACGCAAATGAGGTAGATAGGGTTAACGCTACCGGACTTCTTAAAATTAATCCATTGGGTTGGGTCAACCCAACCCATTTTCCTTTTCTTCTAACCCACTTCTCTTTTTCCTCAAAATAATTAAATAAAATAAATACATGTATATTATAAAATATTTTTCCTCTATAATAATAATATATTTCTGACCCAAAATATAATAATATAATTTCAATAACAAAATATCATATAAAATCAACCTTCTCTTAAAACATATAAATATTTATTTAAATATGCTAATAAAAATACTTATTTAAGACGTACAAAATAATTGTCCAAAACAATAATTATTTAAAACGTACAAAATAATATTCTTCTATAATTATTAAAATAATTATGACCAAATACCATATAATAATAATAATTATTATAATAATAATAATAACTTTATTGAAAACTAGGGTGTTACAATTCTCCCCTCCTTTTAAAAATTTCGTCCCCGAAATTACCTGAGGAAAATAAAAAAAAGATATGTCTCCTGCATTTGACTTTCTAATGTTTCACTTTAGACTTTTGGAATACTACACACAAGTCCACAACTTCCTCTACTCCTCTCTTCACCTTAGACCACCACGCTTCCGCTACGCTACTCTCATACATCCTCGTAAGGTCCTAATCCATCTAATAGCTCCTAAGTGAAATACTAAGAGTACTCTTATTGCCTTCTTCTAAGATCATCTTCCTTAATTCGGGATTATTAGACACATAGATTCTATCCTGAAACCACAAAACACCATCAACTTCCACTCGAAAAAGGGTATCTATACCCTTACCAATCCTCTCCACTTGGTTCACTAAGGAAGGATCTAAATCTTAGGCTCCTCTAATCTCATCCATTAATTCACTAGCCACCTTCGACATACTCAATTCAATGCTTCTCAGGGTAAGTTCCCAAATCAAGCCTAAATTTCTAAACTCTTCAATCAAATTTAACCTTTAAATCATCAAAATGATAGACGAAAGATCATCCTACTCAAGGCATCTGTCACCGCATTGCCTTTACTTAGATAGCAACTAAGATTAAAATCCTAGTCCTTAAGAAATTCCAACTATCTCCTTTGGTCAAAAGATATTTAAGACTCTAACAATCACTAAATACCTCAAGCTTAGAATCATATAGGTAGTGTCTCCAAATCTTAATGTAATATCATAATCACTAACTCATAGATAAGGTAATTCCTCTCATGAATTTTTGATTGCCTAGAAACATAAGCTACTACCTTTCCTTCTTGCATCAACAATGCATCCAAATTCATCTTATAAGTACTACTATATACCACAAAAGGCTTACAAAAATCCAATAATATTAACATTAGTCAATATTGTCTTAAGAGTTGGAATTACTCTCATACTTACTATCCCACATAATGACAATACTCCTCTCCTAGTGAATGCAATTAAGGGCAATGTTATCTTAGAAATTTCTTCAATAAATCTTCAATAATAATAAGCTAACCTCATAAAACTCTTATCTCACTAACTGGCTTAGATATCTCCCCACTTAAACACAACTTCTACTTGAGACAGATCCATGTTTACCCCAACTGGAATTTACAGGAACTAGAAAACTTATCTCATACAATAAAAAAATAACAATAAAATAAAATAAAATAAGATAAAATAAAATAGTAATACTTAGATAACTTAACATACAACCGTCTTGGATTTATCTCCACCCTCAACTACAATATGATCATATCACACCCTAAGATCAATCTCACTAACCACATGACATTCATCAATTGATCCCTAAGGTCATCTATCCACATATCAACATACATGCATATTAAATCATATTAGAATACCTATTTTAAACCTTCATATATACCATCCATAAGTATGTACATGAACAACCTTTACCACATAGCATCATAAAACCTTAAACAACCTCTCAATCCACATGAAAACACCCCAAAACATCTTAACAAAATCAATTCTTATCCTTGCATTGCCTACTAACCCGAAAACATTATTACAGCCTACTTCTCCTTTCAACAACTATCAAAGAAAATAACACACATAGAGTTCTACTCATCCAAATGATCTCAAACCTATCTCAAACGAAAGCTAAGAGAATAAGCTACAACTCCTATGAAGACATAAGATTCTAAAACGATCATCTTCTTAGCTAAAAATCTCAAAAACCGCAGCAGATATACTCAGCGCTTACAGCTAGACCTTTGATCACCAAAGTAGCTATAACTAGAGTTCTAGACCTCCGTTTTACCTGATTCCAGTTCCATTGGAAAGATAACGTCCAAGGCTACAACTTTTGTGAAGACCATAAAATCTAAATTTGTCAATAAGGTACTCATACTGGCACAACAAAACTGTAGCGAAAATATCCTCTACACCAAACAGCATTAGTGTATCAATATATCTAAGGCCACAAAAATACCTCAACCCTTCCAAATTCACACCTCAACTTCATATCAAAGTTTCCCACTACAAATCTAAACCAAACAACTCACATATTCAGTACAAAAGACTTAGAAAATAAAATTCACATACTACCTAAACCATAAAAGGTCAACATACAACTATCAAACTCTAAAAATCATCAACACTTCAATCACTCCTTAAGAATACCAAAACTCCAATTCTCAACATACATCATCCTTAGATTCAATCGCTACAACTATAGCTTTAAAAAATTCCACCAATCGTAAACTCTTAATACACTAAAAACAATCAATCTCTTACCCAAGTCTAAGGCCTCAATAGTTCCTATAATATTAGCACAATATCTCGTCTACCACTACTCGCACATATGCTTGCAACACAAGCGATATCACTCAACCACTACTTCTTCCATAAGCAAGAAGTATCAAACAAATAAGCAATCATAAGAATGAAGAAGAGCGGTCATAATGGTATTAGTTAACACTATCATGACTATCATTCCTCTAATTACAAAATAACTTAACAAGAAGAACATCATCATCATCAAAGCAAAACATCATCAAAGTACACAACAAACACAATCAGAGTACACAACAGAATCACGATAAGTACATAAGTCACGGCCGATTGGATCAACCAGGCTCTGATACCACTTAATGTGACACCCTCTACCCCAACATACATATACAGTAATTATAAAAAAATATATATATAATTTTACATCAATAAAAAACAAATTTCCAACTACGTAAGGGTAAAAAGTTCACATTCATAAACTTAATCCAAATAACATGCCGGTAAAATTACAAAGAAATAAAACTGAATTTTCCAAAATAATTTAATAAGAACATCTTAAACTAATCCTATCTATGTCCTGATGTCACATGTCCTATCAGAGCAAAACCCAACATAGAAGCCTAAGCTTCATCACCAACATCCTCAGTCTCACACTGATGATCACCTGTATAATAGTCACAGCAAAACAACACGAGAAAAGGGAGTGAGAAACATCTCACTCTGGCTCACAGTGTAGAAATGTACGCCGAATAGCCAAACACAAACAAAACAGGTATAACATAGATAAATTAATAATAACATCACACTCATCCAAGACATAAACCATCACTTTATCACATAACATTAAAAATGCATAAGTATGGACACGGACTACATATTATCATGCATGTGGCACCAGTAAAACATCACATGGCATATTGCTGCTAGCAATACACGAAGAGTAGTCTAGGAGTACATGCCGGGTCACACCCTCTGCGCACTCTCACTAGAAGGATATACTACCAGAGTCTCGTCGGGATAGCTAAGCCGCGCAAGATACATCCCATGCACACAATGGGCGAGACTGGGACTTCCAAACCGAGCTATCCCCAAGGACTAATCCCCAAAGCTTTTACACTAGGGGGCCTTCTCTAGCGGTGTATTCCATATCGTACCCTTAAAACACTTATGCAAATGATGCATGTCACTCAAGACTCTATGCATTCTCATATCTCATTATCATTTCTCATGGTCATTTTACATCATATTTCATTATCACATTTCATATCTCATGTTTCAATCCCATTTCACATTATCTCATCATATTCACAAGGCCTCCACAGAGTACTTTAATTTATATCAAAACTCATTTATTTATAAAATTAAATACATATTTTTACATCTCATCAAACAAGAAATATAATAGAGCAATCAGAAATTAAAACAGAAAATATTTATATTTTGCCTATTTCTCATAGGGTTTCCCATAGGAACCCATAGAGCACTCTAAATCATATCAAAACATATTTATTCTCAAAATTAATCACATACTTACGCATCACATTCAACAAGGAACATAATAGAGCAATCAGAAATCAAAACAGAAAATATTTATATTTTGCCTATTTCTCATAGGGTGTCCCATAGGAACTCATAGAGCACTCTAAATCATATCAAAACATATTTATTCTCAAAATTAATCACATACTTACACATCACATTCAACCAAGAATATAATAGAGCAATCAGAAATCAAAACAGAAAATATTTATATTTTGCCTATTTCTCATAGGGTGTCCCATAGGAACCCATAGAGATCTCAAATCATATAAGTAATTGCATATAAGAAAAATAATAAACAAAACAGATACAATTGGGAGAAACCCCTCGTACATGAGCATACAAAAAAATACAGCAAACACAGGATTGGGGGCCAATCCTACTACCCAGCATATATTCCCACACCCAGAGCAAGATTTCTCACTCCCCCTTACCTGGATGAGCAGAAGACAAAGGTGTGATCTAAGGTCGTTCCTGAATACTCTTCCTTAGAGCTCTTTGTTTCTCCTTTTTTTTTCCTAACTCTTCAGAACGCAAATGAGGTAGATAGGGTTAACGCTACCGGACTCCTTAAAATTAATCGATTGGGCTGGGTCAACCCAACCCATTTTCCTTTTCTTCTAACCCACTTCTCTTTTTCCTCAAAATAATTAAATAAAATAAATACATGTATATTATAAAATATTTTTCCTCTATAATAATAATATATTTCTGACCCAAAATATAATAATATAATTTCAATAACAAAATATCATATAAAATCAACCTTCTCTTAAAACATATAAATATTTATTTAAATATGCTAATAAAAATACTTATTTAATACGTACAAAATAATTGTCCAAAACAATAATTATTTAAAACGTACAAAATAATATTCTTCTATAATTATTAAAATAATTATGACCAAATACCATATAATAATAATAATTATTATTATAATAATAATAATAACTTTATTGAAAACTGGGGTGTTACACAGTTAGCGGGAATTTGAGGACGACGAGATTTTGAAGGCGAAGGCGAGAAAGAAATTTTCACTTTCAGAGTTTGAAGAGTGGTGCGGTGTTGAGTTTGCTTAGTAGCGAAGCTCACTTTCAGAGTTTGAATAATGGCGCTGGTTTGGCCCTAAACACCTTGCTCTTGAGAAGATTCTCGAACCCCAGGAGCAGCCTGGCGAGCTTTGGCGCGTCCAGATCCGGAGCCACGGCGATGCAGAGCTCTAACGCAGCCTGTAGAGACCCTTTGTTATAGATTTCTAACACCTCTCACAAAGCAAACAGTAGATCAATAAGAAATGAGAGAGAACCAGGCTTAGGCTAAGGCTGAGGGTGAGGGCGCCGA
Source organism: Cajanus cajan (assembly GCF_000230855.2). Classification (NCBI taxonomy): domain Eukaryota; kingdom Viridiplantae; phylum Streptophyta; class Magnoliopsida; order Fabales; family Fabaceae; genus Cajanus; species Cajanus cajan. Next base: position 49,647,361 of record NC_138518.1, read on the forward strand.
AATCACGGAATCCTCGACCTCCAAGAGCCGAACCTGAGCTCAATCAGAGCCCCACGCCCCCTTCCCGGACCAGGTCCTGGAGAACGTCCTGGAAAACGTGCTCCACTTCCTGACCTCGCGGCGAGACCGGAACTGCTACGCCCTCTCCCCCAACCGTGCGACCTCGTGTTTCACTCGCGTCAAGTCCCTCACCCTCAAGGGCAAACCCCGCTTCGCTGACTTCGAAGAGAACGAAAGGGAGAAAGGGAAAAATAGGGTTACGCGCGATTTCGAAGAGGGTTTGGGAAAAATGATTGAGTTGATAAAGAAAAAGGGGCGGGAAATGAAAAATAATTAAAATCAAAAATGAAAAATGCAATTGAACAATAAAAATAATATTATAATTAAATGTATTAAATTTATATATACTGATACGAGCAAGAGTTAGATAACCAGTACAAAATGACTATAATTAAAAAAAAATACTTGCTACTAATTATTTAATAAGCAGTGTTATATTGTAAAAAAAAAAGTTACAAGAATTATAAAGTTAATTAAAGGTTTTTAGTAAAATTGGCTCATAAACTAACTGAAAATTTATAAGTTATAAATTGGAAACTGAAAACTTATTAGTTAAGAACTGAAAAATTATAAGTTTGTGAACTAGCTAATTGAATTGGAAGTTTTTTGTAGGCTAATTGATAATTATAAAATGTCAAGAAATAATTCTTATAACGAGGATGAGAAAATGACAGGAAAGATAAAGTAGTTTTTAAATTAAAAAGAATAAAAAATAATTTCAAAAAAATAATAAGGATAAAAAAGTAAAAAGAATATAAAAAAAAAGACTTACAAACTGAGTTATTTCAATTAATTTATAAAAATAAATTATAAACACCCATACTAAACAAGCTTATTTACATTGTGAAATTGTCAAGAGATCAAAGTATTTGTTAAATATGTTTTTATCTTCATTGTGAAATTTAAAATATATAAAAAAAATATTAATATATATATATATATAATATTTTTTTATAATATATCATAAATTATATAATTGATTCTTTACTTTAAATAGCATCTCAACTTTATATCATCCTTCAATGAGGACTTGTGTTGTAGATAAAATAGTGGATTTATAATCTAACAGAAAATCTTAAAATGATTTATTTTAATCTTACATGAAATCGTGTTTTGTCCTAATCTAAGTTTTTATCAATAATATATATATATATATATATATAACAACACATAAATTTAGATAAATTAAAGCTAATTATATATAATTTTTTATTCATATTTATCATGTAACACCCCAATTTTCAAAAAGGTTATTATTATTATTATTATTAGATGGTATTTGGTCATAATTATTTTAATAATTATAGAGGAATATTATTTTGTACGTTTTAAATAATTATTATTTTGGACAATTATTTTGTACGTATTAAATAAGTATTTTTATTAGCATTTTTAAATAAATATTTATATGTTTTAAGAGAAGGTTGATTTTATATGATATTTTGTTATTGAAATTATATTATTATATTTAGGGTCAGAAATATATTATTATTATAGAGAAAAAATATTTTATAATATACATGTATTTATTTTATTTAATTATTTTGAGGAAAATTAGAAGTGGGTTAGAAGAGAAGGAAAATGGGTTGGGTTGACCCAGTCCAATGGATTAATTTTAAGAAAGGAGTCAGGTGGTGTTAACCCTATCTGCCTCATTTGCGTTCTGAAGGGTTAGGAAAAAAAAGAGGAGAAACAAAGAGCTTTAAGGAAGAGTACTCAGGAACGATCTAAGATCACACCATGACCATTCATCTTCTGCTCATCCAGGTACGGGGGAGATGGGTTTCTTCATATGTGAATATAGGGGCGTTCGGGTAGTGAGGGCAATCCCTAAGTCCCTCTAGAAACTCTATTTAAAATTCTGAACGATTATCTGTGCAATCGATGTTCTAAATTCTTAATTCATTTGGAAGAACTTATTTCTTGAATTGTCTTCGAATTCCATTGGGGCTTTCTTGTTAATTCTTTATCCTTAAATTTGATGACTTGAATTTTATGTGTTAAGAAGAGTTTAGATTTTTTTTTTGTAAAACCAATGGAAACCAATTTTTGAGGCTTGAGATGTGTATGGATTGATTTGGAACGTATGAAGAATATAAATGGAGTTAAACTGAACCAACGGGGTGTAGAAGTAGTGAAAATTGGTAAAAACCTTGTTGGAACTCGTAAAACGCAGGTTTAATTTCACAGAGGGGAGTCTGGGCAGAGATTTTGGCGCTCAGCGCCAGTTTTGGGCGTCGGGCGTCGGGACCCCGACATACGTTTGTAATTTTGCGATATCTTTCTGTGTAGTTATTCAATGTGAGCCTTCCAATCTGTGTGCGAACCACAACATCAATTTTTGTGAGCCCTGAATGGTAACCTAAACGACTTTATTAGGATTTGTGTTCTTCATGAAAGTTGTAGATATTGATGTTAGGATTCTGATGGAGTTGGGATCACTTAGAAAGGATATGTATATCTCGAGTTATGGTTAAATTATTAACTGAATGTCATAGATATTGTGATGTGTGTGAAGAATTATGTGAAATTTGTGGTCTATGATGTTGATAACTTAATGATAGGTACCTAGCATGTGAGGATGATATTGCATGGATTGTTATTGACATGTGATGATGTTATATAATGGAGATGCATTAATTATGAGTTACGTGGGATGCATGAGTTGCATGAGACTTATGAGTTGCATGTGGTGCTTGAGAAGCCAGACGTGGCTATATTGCATTGGACCCTGGGCCCAGAGAGGGGTTGAGACAGGGCGGACCATGACGGGAGGCATTCCATGCGTGGGCCGTTGGGTGTTTAACTGCGCAGCTCACTGGCCACAGAGGGTTTAACGGTGGGTGGATTGCCTTTGCACGGGCCGCTGGGTGTTTAACCGTGCAACATACCGGCCCTGGGAGGGTGTGAGAACGGTATGCCCGCATTGGCAAAAACTAAGGGAATTGACGAGGTACGCCCATTGTGCGGAGTGCCAAGTTGAGACTCTTAGGAGAGGAGATGTGTATGAGCATATAGTGAGCATGTGTATGAAAGCTTGTATGATTGAAAAAAATGATGTTTGGTAATTATATGAGATGTATTTGTTGTTTATAGTTAATGATGATATTTTGGTGCACGGTGTAGGGTGGGAATTGGGTAGCTCTATGTTCATATATGATGTTATCTATCTCTCACCGTCCTGTTTTTATGTGGTTTTCTTTTAGGTGAAGATGAAGGCACTCATAGTGTTGAGTTCTATAGGGAAAGGGTTCTGCTCTGATAGGATGTGACATTGAGGCATGAATTTAGGATGCTTTAGTTATGATTTGTTATTTGTCGTTTGAGGAGACTTATTTTTAGGAGTTTTATATTCACCTTATATTTGTAAATTCTGGATCCCTTTCATTTTTCTTTAGAGACCTTGATAATTTTCTTTTAAGAGTAAAACTTTATTATTATTACTATTATTATTTCTATTTATTTCAAGACTTGTGAACCTATGAGTTTTTATTAAAATATGTGGACCCTTCTTGATGTTATATTTATTGAATTATTCTTATTGTTGTTACTTATCTATTATGGGGTAGAAGGGTGTCACATTTAGTGGTATCAGAGCAGGTCGATCCAATCGGCCGTGAGTTACGAGTCTACTATGCTTGTTTGGTAGATGAATGATGGAATATGTTTTGCTTTATGATGAGGATAATGATGATGATGATGATGTTTCCCTTGTGTTGTTAGTGTTGTGCTTACACTTATATTGTTTTCTCAGAATTTGGCTGAAAGACATGATATAGCTTAGTTGAGGCTATTCATGATTGCTTATTTGTTTTGATACTTCTTGCTTACGTAAGAAGTAGTGGTTGAGTGGTATCGCTCGTATTGCAAGCATATGTGCCAGTAGTAGTGGACGAAGCCTTGCTAATCAACTAGAAATTATTGGGACCTTAGATTTAGGTGAGACATTGATTTGTCGAGAGTTTACGGTTAATGGAGTTTCTAGAATCTATAGTTGTAGCGATTGAATCCAAGGAGGTTGTATATGAGAATTGGAGTTTTGGTATCCAAGGAGGTTGAATTTATTATTATTATTATTATTTCTATTTATTTCAAGACTTGTGAACCTATGAGTTTTTATTAAAATATGTGGACCCTTCTTGATGTTATATTTATTGAATTATTCTTATTGTTGTTACTTATCTATTATGGGGTAGAAGGGTGTCACATATCACCCGATTATATAAAAATTGAAAACGAAATCAAGATAAATAAATTCAGAAGATAAAATCCAGAAAATCAATCTAATTCTAAATTTTTTGTTATATTTATAGCCTAATTCTAAAAGAAATATGGAAATCGAGGATACTCATCACTCATTTAAGTAAACATTGAAATTGAAATCAAAACAAATCTAGAAAGGTCAAACAAATTCTAAAAAAGAATATTTTTGTTAAAATTTAAATTCATATTTTTTACTATAAATGAAAATATATAATATAGTATGTGACAAATTATAATGCATATAACAATTTAAGAAAAAAATAGAGAAAATAAAAATAATTTAATTGGAAATAATGTTATAATTAAATTTATATTGACAATGAATGAAATATGTAACAGCCCATTTTTCGTGGGCCAAAGGCCCAATTCGTGGCCCAGAACGGGCCGTTTCAATTTTGAAACGGGCCGTTCTGGAATAGTGAGTATGGCCAAAATTGTAGAAGCAGAACGGGTCGTTCTGGTTTGGAGAACGGGCCGTTCTGGTTTGGAGAACGGGCCGTTCTGGAAGCAGAACGGGCCGTTCTGTTGGGTTTGAGAACGGGCCATTCTGGTTTGGGAACGGGCCGTTCCAGTTGAAAAATTTACGTAGGTTTGAAGGGCCCAGAACGGGCCGTTCCGATTTTGGAACGGGCCGTAGTGGTAGGTGGGCGAAAAATCCTATAACTAAGCCTCAAATCCTCTCATTTCTACACACCTCTCATTCTCACTCTCTCTTCTCTTTTGTTCTCTCTTTTGTTCCTCTTCTTCTCTCTGAAGACCAAGAGGAACTCAAAGGATGAGGTTCTACTCCAGTTTTAGTTCCGATCCTTGTTTAAGGAAAAAGAGGAGGAGGTTCTGCCCGAGTTCCTATTTATCCAGGTACGGGAGAAAAGGAGATTATTTATATGTAGAGTTACATGAGGGAATTGGGTAGAGGAAGAGCCCTTAGGGTTATGAATAATTTTATAATTATTTATGTTTGGAGGATTAATTATCTTATGTGATTCTATATATATTTAGGATTACGAATATATGTTGAACTTGTGAAAATGATGCTCTGGGAGAGAGAACGAAATTATAGAAAAGTGCCTATAAGTTGGGTTGTGAAAAATTGGATGATTTCTGTTTGAGAAATTGAGGATCCCATTAGATTCTGTATGTGTTGAGGATTATAGATATGCTAATAATTTGTAAGAATGATGATCTGAGAGGGAGAACGAAATTGTAGAAAAGTGCCTGTGAGTTAGGTTTTGGAACAATTGGGGATTTTACTGTTTATGTTAAAATTATATTAAATTGATAATTCCAATGTTTATTATTTTAGTTTATGAATGTTATTCTTATATTATTTTATAAGAATTGATGATCAAGATGTGAATTGCTTGAGGATGTGTAAACCCTTATTTTGTTAGACTTATCTGTTGAGTATGTGATATGAAATTGTATATGTGATATGGAATCGTGATATGAGATGAGATGTTGTATGGACATGATTAAAAATGTGATTGCGATGTGTTTCCTCACACTAATGACTAGGGATGGCACAGCCCCTAGGTAAGTGGTGTTACAGGGAGGGCGTGACCCTAGCATGGTGTGGGATGAGTAAGACAGTTAACACACACCACTTATGTCGATTATGGCAGCCCTGGCATAGAGTTAATTGCAAGAGACTATGTGGATTGTAATGTGATTGTGGTTCCTCACACTAAAGGATCGAGGATGATACGAACCCTGGTAGTGGATGCTTCAGGGACGAGCGTACTCCTAGATGATCAAGGATGATACGAACCCTGGGTAGTTGATGATTCAGGGACGAGCGTACTCCTGGATGATCAGGGATGATACGAACCCTGGGTAGGTGATGCTTCAGGGACGAGCGTACTCCTTAATGACTAGGGATGGCACGGCCCCTGGGTAAGTGATGCTACAGGGAGGGCGTGACCCTGGTTTGGTGTGGGAGGCAATTAACCCGTATCACTTGTGTCAGATGTGGCGAGGTCTTGGCATAGTGTTAATTGTGAGATTGGTGTGAATTATGGATGTGGAAATGATATTTGTTAAATGTAAAATTGGTGTGAATTATGGATGTGGAAATGATATTGTTAATTGTAAGATTGACATGAATTATGAATATGGAAATGATGTTGTAAATTGTATAATTGGTGTGGATTATGATGGACTGAGATATGCATGTGAAATGAGATATGTTAAATGTGAATTGAGATGTGAAGATGATGAATGATTGATATATATATATATATATATATATATATTATTAAATAATGGAATTATGATGAGATTATATTGTGATGTGTTTGTATGTACTTTGCATATGGATATTTTCTTTTCTCACCGTATAAACTGTGGATATTTTAGGTGAAGAAGATCCGGCTACGAGTGGCATCTAGAATGCCAACAGTTAAATTATGGGAATGCTCTGATAGTGTAACATCGGGGCAGAGGATTTCTAGGACAGAATATTTATATGGATTTGGTATTGTAATAAATGATTTTAAAATTGTAAACTCTTAAATTTCACCTTTCAAGTTTTATTTTTTAGTCATTCTCTTATATTGAAGAAAGAACATATTTGAAGTTTTATGTGAACCCTTTTACGAACCCTTTGAAAGTTTATTCTTCTTAATTAAATTATATTATATATGTGTTGGGGTAGTAAGGGTGTCACATTTAGTGGTATCAGAGCAGGTCGATCCAATCGGCCGTGAGTTATGAGTCTACTATGCTTGTTTGGTAGATGAGTAATGTGATGATTTGACTGTAACTTATTGATGTGCTAATATGATGATTGATTTTGTTTATTTATTTGTGTGCATTGTGTTCTTAGGATTTATCTGGAAGACATGATATAGCTTAGTTGATGATTACTCATTGGTTTTGATACTTCTTACTTATGTAAGAAGTAGTGGTTAAATAGTATCGCTCGTGTTGCGAACATATGTGCCAGTAATAGTGAACGAAGCCTTGTGCTAGCCAACTAGAACTTTAGATGTGAGTGATACATTGATTTGTCGAGTGTACTAAGAGTTTGCGATTGGTGAAGTTTCTGACATCTATAGTTGTAGCGGTTGAATCTAAGGTGATTGTCTCCTTGGTGAGAGATTGAAATGTTGGTAATTCCCTCGAGTGTTGGTGTTGGCATGTTTACCGTTTATGGTTTAGGTAGCATGTAAGTTTTATTTTCTAAGTCTGTTGTGCTAAATATGTGAGTTTTTTTGGTTTAGGATTGTAGTGCGAAACTTGAATATGAAGTTGAGGTGTGAGTTTGGAAGGGTTGATGTATTTTTGTGGCCTTAAATATATTGATATACTATTGCTGTTTGGTGTAGAGGATATTTTGGCTGCAGTTTTGTTGTGCCATTATGACTACCATATTGGCAGATTTAGATTTTATGGTCTTCACAAAAGTTATAGCCTTGGACGTTATCTTTCCAATGGAACTGGAATTAGGTAAAACGAAGGTCTAGAACTCCAGTTATAGCTACTTTAGTGATCAAACGTCTAGCTGTAAGCGCCGAATATATCTGCTGAGGTTTTTGAAATTTTTAGCTAAGAAGATGATCTTTTTGGAATCTTATGTCTTCATAAGAGTTGTAGCTTATTTTCTTAGCTTTCTTTTGAGATAGTTTTGAGATCATTTGGATGAGTATAACTCTTTGTGTGTCATTTTCTTTGACAGTTGTTGAAGGTAGGTATATGCTATAATGATGTTTTTGAGTTGTTAGGCATAACAAGGATAAAAAAAAAATAGATTTGGATATGATGTTTTGAGGTTTTGTCATTGAGAGATTGTTTAAGATGATATGATGCTATGTGGTAAAGTTGGTTCATGTACATGCTATATGGAGTAAATGGTGATTGATTCGTACATGCTTAGGAATGGTATATATGAAGGTTTAAAGTAGGCATTATAATATGATTTGATGTGCATGTATGTTGATATGAGGATAGATGACCTTATGGATCAATTAACAAGTATTTATGTGTTTAGTAAGATTGACCTTAGGGTGTGATATCATCATATTGGAGATGAGGATGAAGATGTATCCAAGACAGCTATACGCTAATTTACCTAAGTATGATTTTTGATTGTATGAAGTGAGTTTTCTAGGTCCTGTAATTTCTGGCAGAGGTATGCCGTAGATCTATCTGATATAGAAGTTGTGCTTAAGTGAGAGATACTTGAGTCTATTAATGAGGTTAGGAGTTTCTTGGGTTAGCTCATTACTATTAGAGATTTATTGAGTAAATTTCTAAGATAGCATTACTTTTGACTAGGTCGTCTAGGAAGAGTGTTGTCCTTGTGGGGGATAGTAAGTGCGAGAGTAGTTTTCAAACTTTTAAGGAAAGATCGACTAGTGCACTAGTGTTAGCATTGGTTGATCTTAGTAAACTTTTTGTGGTATAGGTTGATGCTTCTAAGATAGGTTTGGACAGAGTGTTGATGCAAGAAGGAACAATAGTAGCTTATGCTTCTAGGAAATTGAGAATTCATGAGAGGAATTACCTTACCCATAACCTTGAGTTAGCAATTTTGTCATTTATACTAAGATTTGGAGACACTACCTATATGATTCTAAGCTTGAGGTATTTAGTGATCATAAGAACCTTAAATATCTTTTGACCAAAGGATTTGAATATGAGATAAAAGAGATAGTTGAGATTTCTTAAGGAATAAGATTTTGATCTTATTTGTTATCTAGGCAAAGCCATTTTGGTGACCGATGCTTTGAGTATGAGTCCTTTATATTTGTCTTCCCTTATGATTAGAGAGATGAATCTTTTTGGCTCAAATTAGAGATTTAAGTTTGGCTTATAAGGTTACCCTTAGTAGTGTGAGACTAAGTATGACTTGAGTAACGAATGGATTGTTGAAGGAAATTGGAGAAGCATTATTAGTTGATTCATTTTGGTGACAAGATATGATGCTATAGGATAAGGTGATGGATAAGAGTTTAACTTGGGTGTAGATGGAGTAGTGAAATTAGAGATCTGATATGTATACCTAGTAAACTTACGCTTAGGTGCTTGATCTTTAGAGATGAACATAGAAGTAAAACCAATATTATGGCAGATGCCTTGATTATGATGACCTTTGATATATTATTTTTGATGATTTAAGGGTTGGATTTGATTGAAGAATTTAGAGACTTATGCTTGGTGTGTGAGATTTTCCTTAGGATCATTGAATTGATTATGTTGAAAGTGACTAGTGAATTAATAAATGAAATTAGAGAAGCCTAGGAGTCAGATCCTTTCTTAGGGAACCAAGTGGAGAAAATTGGTAGAAGTATAGATAACCATTTCTGAGTAGAAATCGACATTGTTTTGAGGTGCAAGAACAAACTTGGGTGCTTAGTAACCTTGAATTAAGAAAAATGATCTTAGAGGAAGGACATAAGAGTATTCTTAACATTCGTTTAGGAGTTACTGAGATGTGTCGGGACCTTAGAAGGATGTATCAGAGTGGTGCAATAGAAGCATGGTGGCCTAAGATAAAGAGAGGAGTAGAGGAATTTGTATACTCGTGTTTAGTATGCTGGAAGTCTTTAGGAATTTTTGTAGCACTTACAGGCTCCATTTTGGAAGTGAGATGGTGAGTGGATAGACCTTAGTGGTAGGTTTGTCTAAGACGCTTAAGAGATTGATTTTATTTGTGTTTCAGTGGATAGACTCGCCAAGTTTATATGTCTTACCCTTAGAAATCCTTTGATAAAATTGATAGAGTTGTATATCAGTAAGGTAGTGAGGTTGCATAAGGATTAGAAAGTAAGAAGAGAGAAGTCTACCATTACAAAAATTTCGGGGACGAAATTTCTTAAAGGAGGGGAGTATTGTAACAGCCCATTTTTCGTGGGCCAAAGGCCCAATTCGTGGCCCAGAACGGGCCGTTTCAATTTTGAAACGGGCCGTTCTGGAATAGTGAGTATGGCCAAAATTGTAGAAGCAGAACGGGCCGTTCTGATAGGAGAACGGGCCGTTCTGGTTTAAAGAACGGGTCGTTCTGGTTTGGAGAACGGGCCATTCTGGAAGCAGAACGGGCCGTTCTGTTGGGTTTGAGAACAGGCCGTTCTGGTTTGGGAACGGGCCATTCCAGTTGAAAAATTTACGTAGGTTTGAAGGGCCCAGAACGGGCCGTTCCGATTTTGGAACGGGCCGTAGTTGTAGGTGGGCGAAAAATCCTATAAATAAGCCTCAAATCCTCTCATTTCTACACACCTCTCATTCTCACTCTCTCTTCTCTTCTGTTCTCTCTTTTGTTCCTCTTCTTCTCTCTGAAGACCAAGAGGAACTCAGAGGATGAGGTTCTACTCCAGTTTTAGTTTCGATCCTTGTTTAAGGAAAAAGAGGAGGAGGTTCTGCCCGAGTTCCTATTTATCCAGGTACGGGGGAAAAGGAGATTATTTATATGTAGAGTTACATGAGGGAATTGGGTAGAGGAAGAGCCCTTAGGGTTATGAATAATTTTATAATTATTTATGTTTGGAGGATTAATTATCTTATGTGATTCTATATATATTAAGGATTACGAATATATGTTTAACTTGTGAAAATGATGCTCTGGGAGAGAGAACGAAATTATAGAAAAGTGCCTATAAGTTGGGTTGTGAAAAATTGGATGATTTCTGTTTGAGAAATTGAGGATCCCATTAGATTTTGTATGTGTTGAGGATTATAGATATGCTAATAATTTGTAAGAATGATGATCTGAGAGGGAGAACGAAATTGTAGAAAAGTGCCTGTGAGTTAGGTTTTGGAACAATTGGGGATTTTACTGTTTATGTTAAAATTATATTAAATTGATAATTCCAATGTTTATTATTTTAGTTTATGAATGTTATTCTTATATTATTTTATAAGAATTGATGATCAAGATGTGAATTGCTTGAGGATGTGTAAACCCTTATTTTGTTAGACTTATCTGTTGAGTATGTGATATGGAATTGTATATGTGATATGGAATCGTGATATGAGATGAGATGTTGTATGGACATGATTAAAAATGTGATTGCGATGTGTTTCCTCACACTAATGACTAGGGATGGCACAGCCCCTAGGTAAGTGGTGTTACAGGGAGGGCGTGACCCTAGCATGGTGTGGGATGAGTAAGACAGTTAACACACACCACTTATGTCGATTATGGCAGCCCTGGCATAGAGTTAATTGCAAGAGACTATGTGGATTGTAATGTGATTGTGGTTCCTCACACTAAAGGATCGAGGATGATACGAACCCTGGTAGTGGATGCTTCAGGGACGAGCGTACTCCTAGATGATCAAGGATGATACGAACCCTGGGTAGTTGATGATTCAGGGATGAGCGTACTCCTGGATGATCAGGGATGATACGAACCCTGGGTAGGTGATGCTTCAGGGACGAGCGTACTCCTTAATGACTAGGGATGGCACGGCCCCTGGGTAAGTGATGCTACAGGGAGGGCGTGACCCTGGTTTGGTGTGGGAGGCAATTAACCCGTATCACTTGTGTCAGATGTGGCGAGGTCTTGGCATAGTGTTAATTGTGAGATTGGTGTGAATTATGGATGTGGAAATGATATTTGTTAAATGTAAAATTGGTGTGAATTATGGATGTGGAAATGATATTGTTAATTGTAAGATTGACATGAATTATGAATATGGAAATGATGTTGTAAATTGTATAATTGGTGTGGATTATGATGGACTGAGATATGCATGTGAAATGAGATATGTTAAATGTGAATTGAGATGTGAAGATGATGAATGATTGATATATATATATATATATATATATATATATATATATATATATATATTATTAAATAATGGAATTATGATGAGATTATATTGTGATGTGTTTGTATGTACTTTGCATATGGATATTTTTTTTTCTCACCGTATAAACTGTGGATATTTTAGGTGAAGAAGATCCGGCTACGAGTGGCATCTAGAATGCCAACAGTTAAATTATGGGAATGCTCTGATAGTGTAACATCGGGGCAGAGGATTTCTAGGACAGAATATTTATATGGATTTGGTATTGTAATAAATGATTTTAAAATTGTAAACTCTTAAATTTCACCTTTCAAGTTTTATTTTTCAGTCATTCTCTTATATTGAAGAAAGAACATATTTGAAGTTTTATGTGAACCCTTTTACGAACCCTTTGAAAGTTTATTCTTCTTAATTAAATTATATTATATATGTGTTGAGGTAGTAAGGGTGTCACAAAATAAATGAAAAATATAATAGATTGTGTGGCAAATTATAAAATTGTCTAAATCCTCAATTCTAGGAGATAAAATGACTATTTGTTTGAAATTTATTGTCTTGGAAACTTTTTCTTTGTCATATGAAAATATTTTGCACACATTAAAATTAAACACAAGATTTTCTAGTAAATTTTTTTTTGCTAGGCAGATTTTCTACTAAAATAAATTATAATATGTGCGCAAAATATTTAATCACTACATTAATTTATAAAGTTACTGTATTAGGCATTTTTTAACATCTAACTAAATCAAAAATCCCTAAGAATATTAATAAAAATATATTTTCATTAATTAAGGCTGAGTTTAGAGATGTAGACTTCTAAAATTAAAATAGATATCTATAACCTATAAAGGTTAATATTTATAAAATAGATATCTAGAGCCTAATAATGGTTAATATTTATAAATCTTATTATGTATATACAAGTCAATAGTTACACATTTCATACATAGTTAATTAGTCACATATTTTTACTTGATCTAAAAATTAAATAATCACATATTTAAATAGCCCAGAACGGGTCGTTCTCAAACTGGAACGGGCCGTTCTAGACTACTAAAATACCCTATTAAAATTAAATCAGAACGCCCCGTTCTAACACATAAATTTATGATCAATACGCAAATACAGAACGGCCCGTTCCCAAAGTGGAACGGGCTGTTCTAAAATACTAAAATAGCCTATTAAAACTAAAGCGAAACGGGTCGTTCCATATGTGGTTGTTGTACCTTAAAATTTGATTCCAGAACGTGTCGTTCTGGTGTAAGAACGGCCCGTTCTGGTTTCAGAACGGACTGTTCTGGTTTCAGAACGGGCCGTTCTGGATATACATGTTCTTTTTTTTGTTTTTCTTATATTTAAATATAAATGTATAATTTTAATATCTCTATGGTTCCTATGAGAAACCTAAGAGTATGTTTGGATGAGGAATTTTAATGGGGTAATTCATTTGTTTGAAGAATTTTAAATTTTTGAGGTGAAATACTTTGTTTCGATAGAGAATTTACAAAGAATTTGAATTCCAAGCATTTGTCAAATTCTTTGAAATAATAGAATTTCAAATTCTCCCAAAAATGTAAGAATTTGAAATTCCTCATATTTTTTCCCCTTATTTCACTTATATATTTTATCTTATATCTTCATATTTTTAATTATTCAATATTAAAAAATACTTTAAAAATTATTAAATATTATCTAAATTAATTTTCAAAATTATTAAATATTTAAAAATTGGTTAACATTTTTTTTATAAAATTTTATTTAAAAATATCAGCATATAAATATATTTTTAAAAGTAATTTTATCATGATAGAATCAAATTATCATATCCAAATTAACAATTTAAAATTTAAAAAAAATTGAATTGACTTATCTAAACAAAATATTTTAATAATGATATAAATTGAAATCAAAGTAATTCAAATACCAAGAATTTCAAATTCCTTGAATTTGTAAAATTACTCATCCAAACACACCATAAGGGAATGCAATTGTAAGAGACAATTATATGAGTAAGATGTTTATTGTATGGATTAGAGTACTCTGGGGGTTCTTAAGAGAACCCTGAGAGAAACAAATAAACTATGCAAAAGTATAAATATAACTTATTATATATTAATATACTTTTACAAAAATATAAATATACATATCTTATCTACTATATTTATATTTTTGTAAAAGTATATTAATATATACTAAGTTATATTTATCAAATTATCAATTTATCTATAAATATACTAAAAATATTATTGATATTAATTTATTAACAATATTAAATTATTAATAATATATAAATTTTATTTATTTAGTAATAATAAATATATATCATTTGTTACATTAATAAAAATTATAGTATATGTTAACTTAAATAAGCAAATAATTGTATAATTTTAAATTATTATATATATATATATATATATATTAAAATTTTAAAATTATTAAATTTTTAATAGGAGAGATTCAAATTGCACAATTATGATTTTTGAGGGACTAAAATTGTTCAATTAAAAATTAAAGGACTAAAATTTCACAATTACAATTCTTTTAGGGACTACAATTATCCAATTAAAATCTTAGGGATCAAAATTACACAATTACAATACTTGAGGGATAAAAAATGTAATTAAGCCAAAATTAAATTAATATTCTTTTTTTTTTATTTCACAAGTTTTTTTAAAAATATTTTTAATGAATGTCTTAGTTTCTTATGTTCAAAATTGACAATTTTTTATTTAATTAAATGAATTTCATAATTTTTTCAGTCCTTTAATGAAATAAAATATTTTTAATTTTATTATTTTTTTTAAAAAAATTTAACATATTTTCTTTAATTATGCATAATTCTTAAATATAAAAGTTTCATAAATAAAATTTAATATTTTGAGAGGGAACAATTTGTCACAAATTTTTTCACAAAATATTTTAACCTATTTGTGACGGAATTTTGAGAGGGAACAATCCGTCACTAAATTTTTTCATTTTAGTGACGAAATTTGTGACGGATTTTTTAGAGACGAAGTTCATTCCGTCACAAAATCCGTCACAAACATTTTTTTTTATTTAGTGATGAAATTTGTGACGGATTTTTAGAGACGAAAATTTTTCCGTCACAAATATTTTTTTTTTGATTCAGTGACGAAATTTGTGACGGATTTTTAGAGACGGAATATATTCCGTCACAAAATCCGTCACAAAAGTCAATAAATTCTTGTCCGTCACAAAACTTAAAATTCCCTCACAAAATGCGTCACTATTAGCGATGCTATTTTTTCCGTCACAAAATTCGTCACAAATATTAATTTTTCTAGTAGTGTCTGATGGTACCTCGATCTAAGATCAATTTTACTAAATACACAAGCACCCACCAACTGGTCCATAAGATCATCTATCCTAGGCAATGGATATTTATTCTTAATGGTCACCTTGTTCAATTGGCGATAATCTACACACAATCTCATGCTACCATCCTTCTTCTTGACTAAGAGTACGGGTGCTCCCCAAGGTGATACACTAGGCCTCACAAACCCCTTCTCCAACAAGTCTTCTATTTTTTTCTTAAGCTCCACTAACTCTATGGGTGACATCCTATAAGGTGCGATAGAAATAGGTCCTGTTCCTGGTACTAAGTCTATGGAAAATTCTACTTCTCTTCTAGGTGGTAAGCTAGACATATCATCAGAGAAGACATCCGAAAATTCACACACAACAGGTAATTCATTCACCAAAACATTACTCTCAGAATTCAAAGAAGCTAACAACATGTACACTTGGGCATTTTCTTGTAAAGATACCTTAACTTGGTTGGCAGTCAAATAATCTTTACTCACTTTCTCAACAGGCTCACCAAAAACAATAGATTTATCAGCACAATTCAAAAGGACATGATTGGAAGATAACCAATCTATACCCAGAATAACATCTAGCTGACTTAGAGGCAAACAAATTAAGTCAACCATGAAATCTCTACCATCAATAATCAAAGAACATTTTAATCAGACATCAGAAGTAGACACTAAACCACTAGTTGGTGTCTCTACTATTAATTCAAAAGACAAGGAAGAAACAGGTAATTTTAATTTGGACACACACACATGTGATATAAAAGAGTGAGTCGCACCAGAGTCATACAAAACAATTAGAGGAGTTCCATTGATGAAACACATACCCTGGATTAAGTCTTTGGATTGTGAAGCTTCAGCACCACTCAAGGCAAACACCCTTCCTATCGCTCGAGGTTTGCTAGCACTCCCTCCAACCTCTGTTGTCTTGTTCTTGGGGCAATCACGAGCTTTGTGTCCCTTCTCTTGACATTTGAAGCACGTTATTACTCTGGGAAACGAACATTCATATGCCCTATGACCTGGCTTCCCACAGTTGTAGCAGTTATTGTGTGGAACAGAACCCACACTTCCCCCTTTAGAAGTTTGGCTAGCCGTGGGAACTTGGCTCCTTTGTTGCACAGAACCTTGATTATTCACCTTAGCCTTGAGTCCCTGGCAGACTTGGTGTAAGGTTTACTCTTATTAGATGAACCAAACTTATTATTTCTCATGGGTCCTCCACTCTTATAATGAGTTACCCTATCACGGTTGTCCTCATCATATACTCGGCACTTATTTACCAATTCATGATAGTGAGTGATCCCTTGATAATTGAAAACTTATTTAATCTCAGGGCGAAGACCACTCACAAATTTCACACATTTGTCCTCCTCATTGCCCACACCATCATACATAGGAAAAAATCTAACCAAGTCTTCAAACTTAGTCACATACTCAGCCATAGAATTTTCTCCTTGCTTCAACTCAAGGAATTCCACCTGTTTCTTATGTCTCACGTCTCGGGGAATGTATTTCTCCAAGAATAGCTGTTTGAAATTCTCCTAATTCACTTGGGTACCTGCAACTATCATTCTTTGTAAAGTACCTTGCCACCAGATGCCAGCCTCTCCAGAAAGCATGAAGGCAGCCAAAGTCACCTTCTGTATTAAAGGACATCCCATAACTTGGAATATCTTTTCAACTACAAAAATCCAGTCAGTAGCTCCATCAGGATTATAACCCCCACGGAAGCTTGGCGGATTATTTCGCTGGAATCTCTCCAACCAATCTATCTCTAGTTGTTGGTTCATATTACCAAGAGCTTGAGCCATCGCTTGTAAAGCATCAGCGATTGCACGATCGTTCCTACCTCCTGCCATTACTTTTCTGATCACCAGAAAAGTTAACAATTATACTATAAGTAAACAACAAACTTAATCAATCATAACACTAACATATCAACAAATTCCACAATCAATTCATTCCATCAATTATCTACCAAACAAGCATAGTAGACTCATAACTCACGGCCGATTTGATCGACTTGCTCTGATACCACTAAATGTGACACCCTTACTATATCAACACATATATTGTAATAATGAAAACTTACAAATAAATTTTTCAATTTTGGTAAAAGGGTTCACATGAGAATCTTCAAATTTATTCTTCAATAACCACAATAATAAAATGAAACGCAGGAGTTTACAATTTATTTTCAAAAATAATAATTACAATTCCAAATCCATATAAAAATCTATGTCCTAAAAATCCTCTACCCCGATGTCACCATATCAGAGCATGCCTACAATTCCACTGTTAGCATTCTAGATGTCACTCGTAACCGGATCTTCCTCACCTAAAATATCCATAAATCGCACGGTGAGAAAAGAAAACATCTATATATATAGCACATAAGAAAAAACAACATATTATCTCATTATAACTTAATATTCATAAATATTTCAACATATCGTATTTCAATCAATCATGCATTGTCATCACGTCATAATTCCCAATCACACCAATCATCACAAATGTTGCACTTCACATTATGCCAAGGTCACGCTACCCATTTAACAATCTCAGGCCGTGCTCACCCCTGATATAACATTGTGCCAAGGTCACATTATCCTTATCCCAGGGTCGTGCTCACCCCTGACATGTTAACCAAGGTCATAATACCCACGTAACAATCCAGAGTCGTGCTCACCCCTGATATAACACTATGCCAAGGTCACGTTACCCCTAACCTAGGGCCGTGCTCACCCCTGACATGTTAACCAAGATCACGATACTCATGTAAAAATCTCGGGCCATGCTCACCCCTGGTCATAGGTGTGAAGAACCACAACCACATCTCATTTACATTTCACACAACATCTCATAGTTCAATTCCATACACATATCAGATAAGTCCAAAATAATGGGTTTCATACACCTCAAGTAATTCACATCTAAATCACCAATTTTTTTATCAAGTAATATAGCAATAACATTCATAAATTAATATAATACTCAGCGGAATCACCAATTTAATATAATTTCAACATAAAAAGTAAAACCCCTAATTGTTCCAAAACCTAGCTCACAAGCACTTTTCTACAATTTTGTTCTCTCTCGCAGATCATCATTCTTACAAATTATTAGCATATTTATAATCCTCAACACATACGGAATCTAATGGGATCATCAATTCCTCAAACAGAAATCATCCAATTTTTCGCAACCTAACTAACAAGCACTTTTCTATAATTTCCTTCTCTCTCCCAGAGCATCATTTTTACAAATTAATCATATAATCATAGTCCTAAATACATACAGAATCACATAAGACCAATAATTCTCCAAATAGAAATAATTATAAAATTGCTCATAATCCTAAGGGTTCTTTTTCTACCCAATTCTCTTATGTAACTCTACATATAAATAATTCCTTTTTCCCCCGTACCTGGATATGTAGAAGCTGAACCTACACAAGATCTGGTTGGTCTCCCTCGCTGGGTTCCCCTTGGTCTAAAGCAGAAAGTAGAGAGAAAAGAAGAGAGAGCAGAAGAAAAGAAATCAGAAAATGAGAGGTGTGCCTTTTGGAAGTGGCAGAGAGCTCAATTTATAGGCTTCAGGCTTTGCCGAAACGGCCCGTTCCAAATTCAGAACGGCCCGTTCTGGACCATAAAAACATGGGTAAAAATCACACCCAGAACGGCCCGTTCTCAAACCAGAACGACCCGTTCTGGTGTGCATTTATTACTCACAACTGCCATAGCCCGTTCTCACTTAAAGTTCAAAGCAGTTTTTAATAGTCCGGAACGGCCCGTTCAAATTGAGAACGGCCCGTTCTAGGCTATTAACTCACATATAATTTGGTCATTTGGAACGGCCCGTTCCAATTCTGGAACAGCCCGTTCCGAGCTACTAAATCACATACATTTTGGTAGTTTGGAACGGCCCGTTTCAAGCTACTAAATCACCCCTAAACCTTTATAAAATTACCAAAATACCCTTAATTAAAATAAATAAATAAAAAGTGAAATAAAAACTAGGGTGTTACAAAGGTTACAAAGCCCAACAACATTCCAAAAATATGATCTTCATTCACTACTAGATTTTAATCCTTTAGCAACATTTTCTTATTTACATTTATTAAAATATTACTATATATTATATAAATTTTATTTTATAACACTTTTTTGAAAAATGTCATTATAAATAGAGTAACATTTTTTATTTCAATATTATTCTTTCCAATTGTTTTCAAAATCAAAGTCCCATATCGAGTAAAAAAAATTACATAAGTTATTTGGCAACATTTATTTTGAAAAATGTTACTATAATTGCTTCTAAAATCAAAGTCCCACATCGAGTCAAAAAAAATATATTTCTCTTATATCTAATTAAACCCATAATTAGAGTCTCACATCGAATAAATTAATGACTCATAAAGAATATATATACTCATATAGTTATATTTAAGATAAATGAAATTTGATATTTTATATACAATTAGTGGTGATTAACTAAAAATTTCTTTCCCTAAAAACTTAAGGAATTTCTAGAAGTTTAGGAAACATAAAAATATAATAATTGATAGTAATATTTAAATTAAAATTAATTATTATTTTATAAGATTAACAAAATCTTGGCAACATCATTAAAATGTTACAAAAAATTATTAAAATGTTACAAAAATACTACTTTGATAACATTTAAAAAATGTTACCTAATTATACAAAAATGTTACTAAAAATCTTTAGCAACATTGACTATATACAACATTTGATAATATGTTGCTAAAACAAATTAGTAACATTTATGCATAATTAAGTAACATTTTTCAAATGTTGCTAAATACCATTTATGTTGTAGTGATTAAACAATGTTCTTAGGACTAGCCCTGGCTCGAGCATCATGAAACTGAGGACTTGACCTTTTTTTATTTGCCTTGGTCCGTCTGCTCCTCTGTGATTTAGATAAAACCGTAGTGAAAGACTTTGTTGTTTCCAACCTTAGGATGTGGTGAAGCACCCACTAGAGGCTCTTCTTCCCTTTCCTTTTTCTCTATATCACCCCACAAATCGGAGAGAATGTTCAAATCCTTTTACACCAAAGACGGAGTGACAGATTTGGGACAGTATTGGGGGACTCTTGCTACAAAGTTTGGTTCATCAGCATGACAGATTCTAAAGTAGAGTTTGTCCTCATGATTGGGACAGTAGAAGAATCCCTATCTGAATCCGCGGATGACTCGACTCCATCAACAAGGGGGTCTACAACAACCTTAAGGACTACCTCAATTCCTGTATTGCAAGCCTTCAAGATGTTAGGTCCCTCTATACATCAGTACTAACAGAGATAGCAATGTCATCTTGACGTGGGTTCTTAAAGAGTTATGATCCCTGTGCGGTAAAACTAGAACCTGGTTGCATTTTATCATATACGACTAGGGATGGTTTGTGGTTGCTTCCTACATTAATTAAGCGACTTTGTGACTAATGGTATGACAAAAATTACGGAAGCTAGGAAGTTTTTCATAAACAACCAGCACAAAAAAATCAAATCCATTTCTCTCAACAAGGATGTCAATATGGAATTGACTAACTAAATCAACTTCAACCAGAATCCATGCAAAGTGACCAAAGGCTCTATTGCGTGTAACTTCATCTAACGAAATAGGCGTACCCAACATTGAACATAGATTTGTTTCTAGTTATGGGGGAACAAAGTTAGGAGAACATTGCGATAAACGGAGTAAGTGATTAGTTGATGCAAATGTGAATTTATAAAACCCTTGCCCCAAAGGGATAACCTTCCAATGCCCAATTGGTTTCCATAAAGATGATAGCTTGGCACTCTAAGCATCTATCTTGAAGGATTTATCTTAACAAGAATAATACAACCCTGGTGGCTTTTTTACAAACCCTCAATTCCCTTTCAATATTCATCCTTCAAAATCTTAATATTGATAAAGTCTCCTTTGACATAAGGGTGAGGGTGCTGACTTAGGGAAATATCCAATGAGCTATTAAACTCCTTAACAAAAGATTTCCTTTGGAGAGTCATGGACACAGAGGGAGAGGGGGGTGGGGTGGCGTATAGGAAAAGGTTGACAACTTCCATGGATGTACATAACGAATCAGCCATGGAGAAGAAAGGAAAAGTTATAAATTGTGAAAAGATAAATACTAGAAAGGGGATTGAATAATGCATATCAAAATTCGCACATTTTTATGTGAAGTAGTATCTACAACAGACGAAGGGTCAGTAAGAGTAATCAATAAACACAATGTTTTTATATTGGTTCACTTCAATCACTAATGCTACATTCATTTTTCAATCCAACTAGATTGAGTTTAACTAACTTTTAGCAAAGTTATAAGTATTCTTTTACCACGCCATTTTTGGCTCAAACAAATGTTCTTTTACTGATCACTTCAAGTTACTACCAAAGTATTCTTTTACAGACAAGACTCTCTAGGCTCAAACCTAAGTATTCTTTTACAGACAAATCCCTTCAAGCTTAAACCTAAAAAAAAATTATAGTCAAGTCTCTTCAGGCTCTACCTTATAACAATAGTTATGAAGGTATTACAAGGTTGCAGTTGTTGTCTCTACTAGACGTGATTACAACAATTGTTTAAGTACAAGAAATCTCTTTAAGAAGATATTCTAATATATGTTCTATGTTTACACTTGTATTTTCTATGCTTGTATCTCTCTTCTTCTTCTTCTTCTTCTTTTGTCTTTGAGTTTTAAAGCTTATTATATAGTAGTTGTACCTGTCTAAAGGCACACTCATAATTTGATAACTGGAAGGCCGAACGAGAGCTCCGAGTGGATGCTTCAAAGGGCTGAGGTACCTGCAAAAGGCACTCCAACGCTCAAGTTAGGACAAGCAAGAATCTCGATAGTAATAAAATGAACAGTGCATACCTCGTTTTACGTGACCTATTTATACTATTTGTAATGGGCCCTAGACGTGGTGGGCCTCTTTTGACATTTGCCAAATTAGGTAATACGGTGCTAATCGGCTGATTATGCCTTAATCACGTGTTTGTCCTTATTAGTCATGATTGTCGTCTTAATTATTATCACTGTTTGGTCTTATCGGCCGTTGGCCGAGCCGAGAGGTGTAAGACCGGGGTTCCTTCTTTGAGTTTTGGTCTCTTGCTGAGCCGAGGGAACCGAGGTGGCAGCCAAGATTGCTTATGGGTCTCAGTCTCTTGCCGAGCCGAGACGTTGCTAAGAAGGCCAGCAAATTGCACTGCCCTGGCCAAGCTTTTGGTGATCTCGTAGGTTTGTTATCACGGCCATTTCCATGTCGTATTGGCGGCCGAGATGGCCGAGGTGGGTGCGTAAACAACTTGTGTCTCGACCGTCTCAGTGGCCGATAGAGTGTCACGTGTCGTTCCACGTGGTTGATGAGACCCTTCCAGTACAGTAGCTTTGAAAGAGATGACCATTGTAGCTTCTTAAGTTTGATTCATAGAATTGCTTCATCTTACTCCTTCCTCTAATCTATAGAGAGAGGAAGTATTCATTGATTCATTAAATGCTTCACTTAATGTCTTTTACCTAAACGTACTCCTTATTTTTTATAGATCAACCTACTTATCAGAGCATAGTAGTAAAGCGGGAACAGTAGGAAGAAAAGTCAACGTGCAGGCAAGAATGTAGTCATTTTTTAGTGTTTTTTTCCGTGAAATATGGGATTTTTGTCCTTTGTTCTGCTACTCTTCATCCTTTTATACATTTTTAACAAAATGTGAGTTTCAAGATAACAAATTTTAATCTATTAAGGTATAAAGCATTTATTTGAACAATATTTAAAACTCATTAGCAACAATAAATAATGAACGTTAGAGACAATTTGGATGCTTTGTCTTATTAGTTTTATCTTATAGACGCTACTTCGTCTTACTCAATCTAAAACAACAACTTTTACCGAACATTTTCTTACTAAAAAATATAGTGTTTGTTATCATTAAAACTTATAAAACATGAGGGATCTAAAATCGTCTTTTAATTTAACAATCTCCCTATTTTTTATGGTGATAAACATATTTTTGAATATAGCTTACTTTACCATCTTGTAAGAAAACTTTTGGTGTCGGTTAGAGTAAGATGATTTTCCGCATGATTTTTTAGAAGAATAATTTATTTGGCTTAGAAATATTTTGTGCTTAAGCATAAGTTATTTTCTTTTTCAGACGTAGTAAGCTTTAGTGCCTAAGGCGTAGCTTTTGAGCGTAAGTAGTTTGTTGTAAAGAGTAAGTCTTTGAAATCCATAATCAAACAAAATTAGCATGATATATAGACTTACGAGACTATGCATGGTTATTTTCATACAAATATTCTTGCATTTTTAAATATTACTAAATCTTGCATTCAATATATATAAGTCATTGATGAGTCATTATTTTCCCTTATTTTCTTACATTTCTGTACTTATTTTAATCTCTGATTTGTGCTTAATTGTTTATATTCTGCACTGTTTTCTATTTGGGCTTTAATTGGATCGGTAATTCATATTTTAACTAATTTGAATTTTCTGAATATAATTATTCTAATTTTTATTTTCAGGGCAGTTTAATAATTATCTGGGCTTGGAATTAATTTCTGGACTTCAAGTGAAGCTGGCACGTCATCTGCCATGTCACCGCTGCACCATTGACTTCTTTAGAGCTCGGTGGAATATTTAGACGAGCAAGCACCCTAGAGATTTATTGTCCTTGGTGGTGGACCTGACGCTCTAGTTTGACTTGGCTTCTGACATGTAATGTAGAGCTCAATATAGTCTAATGATGAGATGATCACGATCTTCATCCATGGCCAACTAAGGAAGATGATGAAGAGAGGAGAGATGGTCAAAAGTGCCTAAAGGTTCAATAGAGGTATTTGGTGGAGGTGGAGGTGGCAGACAGAATAACTTATATTACCAAAAGATGATATTGCCCGACAAGAATAGATGGAATGTAACTTCATATGGTGAAGCATATGTGTATAACCTTTGACATGTTGTGAGTTGGTTCAAAGAAGGGGTCATTCTACACAAGGGATAAGCCATAAAGATTCTGCCCGACACTTGAGGTAGCATTCAAGGTCATTTTTCATGCAATGTCTCTTAGATGTATGACGAGCCCTGTAGCGAAGAAAGCACATATCCTCTAAGTATTGGGTTAGCTTCTTCTTGCCTTTCTGATTGTTTGATGTAGTAGGCGTTAGATGAGTAGTTTCGATGGAAAATTGGGTCCATGGCTGAACCATCCATGGCTTGTATGGCTCGCCAAGCATGATAAGTAGACGCAGAGAAGATCCATAAGAGAGTTCCATAATCAAGGCGTGGGTTAGATAAGTCAACCTCCACATGGGCACGTTCCTTAGATGGCAGGCATTCAATGATGTGCGGTCCAGGAGCATCTCACAAATGTTGGCTCTCAAATATATCAAAAATTTATGAGATGAGTGATGAAAGCCAAGTCGTCAGGGAAACAGGCTCCATCTTCCCTTGGAGTCTCTAGTTGCCTCCTCCAATATATGCTCTATTTTAGAGTCTTCACTATCAAATCCAAATTCAACAACCTATGATGGTGGAATGGCAAGGATGAAGTCCTAAGGTTTAAAGGAAAAGGGTTGGACCATTGAGCTGTCAAAAGTGAGAGGTGTAATAGAGAGCATGTTAGTTGACATCACTATATCATTATCACACATATATTTTACAAGAGTGGGGAACTATGGTACTAGATGAACTGTTGACCTCGATGGCAGAATCCAACTATAGGCCTCAACTTCAGCTTTATTGGCCATAGAGGGAACTTCCTCGTCGTTTAACACCCAATATTCAATAATTGGACCATTAGGATGATTCTTATGTGCTCTAGACGATTCTACAACAATAATTATCTTTAGGGGCTCCTTTTTAGTAGTTGCAACTGGTGAGTTTGCAAAAACACTTTGAAAAAATAGCTTTATAGATGATGACTCTTCTTGAGTCAAGTCTGCAAATGCTAGTTGAGCAGCCAATTCCATGAGAACCTTGGTGTTGTCTACAACAATGATAGACTTATTAGGGTCCTCTTGAGCCAGGGAAGAATAAGCTTGTCCTCCAACCTTTAGAGAGGATAGCTTGCACAAGGGCAGTTTTAGAGTAGTTTCCAATTGTTCCTGCTCTAGGAAGGTGAAGGTTGCATGAATGATAGCCTATTGTTGGGCTCAACAATAGATAGAAGTTTGGATGTTACTACCCTACGGTAACTAGGTCTTGTATAGATGCTTGACCGATGACTAGGTTTATCTTGTATGTAGTTACTTCTTTTTGTAATAAATATGTATATATGTTCAATAATAGTCTTTTTATTTCTTGCATATATGACTTCTTACATGTTTATTTACTTGTTACATGATATCCTAGGTTGACGTTTGACGCTAGTGCTTTCGCTTAGTTGTTATTGGATCATAGTAAGTGTAGTGACTAGGCGGGTCATTACAAAGCTTGCCAAGCTTCTATCTCAATTGGAGGTAGAAAAGTAAAAGCGAAAAGACATAGATTTGGCCGCTAAAGAAGTAAAGATGCTAGAAGAACTTATTCATCTTTCCACTCATTCACCCCCTCTCTTTACTACTAATTAGAATCTCCATTCAACCATAGACACATCTTTCTGGGTTGGTCGATGACTCTTGTCAACAACTCAAATAGGAGCATCTAACGTAGAAGAGAGTCCTCGCCCAACTCGGACAATAATATCTAAGGTTAAAACTTTGGCTACAAAAGCAACTACTTAAGCCATCCCAATAGTCCAACACACATCATTTGAAGCCCTTATTGAAGGAGTTGAGACTACTAGATTGGCCGATGAAAATGCACAAATGTCGCTTGAAGTGTTTGCATTAAAGGTCATACCTTTAAGTGTGGACACCTCCCTAGTTCTACCTGACCCTTGTAACCTAGAGGCTTTCATCTTTATAGTGGGACCAGGAAAGGATGTTGAAGAGTCTCGAGTGTTAACTCAGAGGAGGAAGTTGAACTTGAATATTTGAAGAAGGAACAAACAACAAACAAAGAGTATGCAAACCTTCTTATCTATGATTTTACAAGATTGCTCTCATACTTCAACATGAAGGAGTACCTTTGGAAATGCTACCATGATGAGCAATCCATCACCTTCCATCCTAGAGCATGCATCATCACTAAAGTTTGGCCCCTTCATCTATATGGTCGATATCATATAGTTGCCTAAACCTTGCAACTAATTAATCAGCAGTGCCCCAAACTTGAAGACAAATGTTATTTCAAGGTTGCTTTAGAGTTGAGTTATTAAGGAACCCCTCATAATCTTCCTTTGATGATTGGTGGAGCCCAACAACTATACATAATCAAACCTTGGACCAAATTTTTCATTGCTCAATACAAGACCAAGGTTGTTTAGCACTCCGTCTACAAAGCACTAGTACACAATACACATTTTACGTCGGTCATTTTAGGGGTTTTTACATCAGAAAAACTTCCGACGTAGAAGCGGGAGACGTAAATTTACGTCGAGGCGCGAAAACCGACGTAAATTTACGTCGGACATGCCAAGGTCCGACGTAAAAAAGTCATAAAAATTTAAATAAAAAAAAAAAGAAAAATGAATGCAGTAGAACGGGCCGTGCTGCTTGGAGATCGACCGGTACTACTTGGAGAACGGCCCGTACTGCTTGGAGAACGGGCCGTTCTCCAAGCAGAACGGCCCGTTCTGCTTCCCAGAATTCGCTTTTCTTCTGATTTTTCCTCTGGCTTCTTTTCTCTGTTCTCTTCAGGCTTGGCTTCAGCCACTGGTTGTTCCTACTCAAAATATAAAAAGAAACACACATAATAAGTACAAAATACACATTTACTATAACACTATTAGCAAGAAAAAAGGGGAGATGCGGATTATTTACTCAAAGCTTGTTTTTGTCGTATGAACGGAAACTGCTTGTTTTTGTCGTATGAATGTAGACTGAAATGATAGAAAAATTATAAGGAAGGAAAGACCGAAGGAGTAGGAGGCGGAGAGATTTACACAACGCGCGGGAGAAGGAATTTTTGAAATCGCTAGTGTAAAGCTTGTTTTAAAGGGGAGATGCGGATTTTTTACGTCGGACCTGGTAGGGTCCGACGTAAAATGTAAAATCTACGTCGGACACAACATACCTCCGACGTAGATTGGACTTTTTACGTCAGTCCTTACCAGGTCCAACGTAAAAAAGTTCGCAAAAATTACAAAAATGCCACCGCGATTGTTTTACGTCGGATTTTCGTATTTCCAACGTAAAAGAGGTGACGTAATATGCTTATTTTCTACTAGTGAAGGGAAAGTGAAGAAGGCCAACTACCTCAAGGATGGGAGGTATGTGAGGTTTGTTTGATGCCATTAGGCTGGGTTCTCCAACATAGATAAGGATTACCCTTTGTATGCCATGCGAAGCTTTACTCAACAAATTGTAGCTCCTCTAGTCATTCTACCCTCTAACAAAAACACTTTCTACCAACCACAACGCAAATTCCATTATGACACCCTTTTAATTTTCAATTTTTTATTCACTTACATGTAGATGTTGTTTTCTTCTATACTTTTCTTGAAGGTTCCCCATCTCAATCCACATGGACTTAAACTAACTCAATATGATTGTGAAGCCCCACTTTGACATTATTGGTTTAGTTTCTCATTCGAGCCCTCCTTGCCTCTATTCGAAGACAACGTCGATTTAAGTGCAAATTCCATAAGCTTCTTGCCAAGCTCAATATAGAGATTAGCTCCGACAAGGACTTTAATTGATTTGGACTAGCTAGTTTTTTTTTTGTTTTTTTTTTTTCAAAAGGCGGGAGTAGTATTATTGCTTTTGAATATTTATTTCATTTAAGTTTACTGTCTTTTGAGCAATGGCTCCAACTTAGAGGGAGCTAGCTATAATTACTTATGTTTATACAGTATTTCTATTCAGTACAAATACATGCTCAAATCTTTATTATTAATGCTCTGATATATAGATACGTTGAATGCTTTAGTAACATTGTATGATCTAATAAATATGCATAAATATGTATGCTTTGTCAAATATAATCTTTTGCTATGATAAACATGCATAAGTAGATTCTGTTTCTAAATCTTATGCTCTGATTTTGGCAAAAGGATTGTATGCTCTAATTTATATGGATATATTTTATTATAATATATCATTTCGACTTTGATGATTGTCTTACATATACATATGCTTTGAATACTTGCATAATATCCGTAGATTTTTATAAGCCTAAGCATGCCATTGAAAATATCGTGATCTGATTCTTATAGAAATTTACCAGTTGAATCAAACTACTAACAACTTTATAAATTTTATGATACTATGAGTATGACCCTATTTAAATACAAGTTAAAAGTATTTTTAACAGCTTCTCTGTTGAAAATAAAAAGTTATTTTTAGTAAAAAGTTTTCAAAAAGTACTTTTAACCTTGTATCAAAATAGGTTGTATCACATGTGAAAATCCGCCAGAAAATTGGCAGGAAATCTCCTACAAGTTTAAAATCTAGAAAAATGGTTATCCAAGAGAGTATTAAATGGGAACTAAAGTTCATAGTAAATTCTATAGAAAATGTGTTTCCTATTAACTTTTATACCATTCTTTTATTTATCATTTTGAGATGATACCACGAGTTTGGATTGAAACGCACTTTTAATTAACATTTCAACGTATTCGTAACAATCTTGCTCATAAGATCTAAGTGATCCCATCAACCTATGAACATTCATGGTTGACAAGTCCTTAGTTTCTTCTTTGACAATCACCACAAAATCAATTTGTTTAGTCAAACTAATAAGAATTTTATCAACAATTCTTTGATCATTAATTGTATCTCCATGAGGCTTCATTTGATTCACCAAGTTTTAGATAATATTGAAGTATTCATTCAAACTTTCCTTTACTTTCATTTTTTTCAATCTCAAAATCTTTTTTAAGGGATTGAAGTTTAACTATCTTCACTTTTAAATCTCCTTCAAACTCTTTTTGAAGACTTTTTCATGCTTCATTTGTTATTTTTGCCCTCATGATCCTTGGAAATATCTTTGAATCATCCTAAGAACTCCCGTGATTTTCTTTTTCTTCAATGTTGAATGTTGCATAACTACAATAGCTTGATCTTTATAGCTCTATGACATCCAAAGTAGTGAACAAAGTCTCCATTTTTATAATCTAAAATTCATAATTTTCTTCTTCAAATAAAGGAACTTGGACATTGTTATAAATTGTGTTGTTAGTTGTTGGAGTGTTTGTTAATGGCAATTGTTCTTCACTTTATTTTGCTACAAGGATCTATAACCATGATATCAAAATGCAGGAAAATCTATGTAATGGAGAAAAATGCAGGAAAATCTGCATGTAATGGAGAAAAATGCAGGAAAATCTGTGTGTGTGTGTTATTTAGTTAAAATGTGAAATTTGAAATAGTGTTAGATTCTTCTTATTTTGGATACTATCTTAGTTTTTTTTTTTAAAAATATCTAAAAAATTCAGTTGTGACTATATCTATAATTAAAATAAAAAATTAATAGTAGATCAATACTATAAATTAAAAAAAAAATTATAACAATATATAAAAAAAAATATACATTTTTGGTTTCACTTTCTAATGCTCAATTTTACATCTTAAGTTAAATTTTGATTTTCAATTGCTAGTACCCTATTATCGTAAATTAATCACGGTCTTTCTTTGTAATAGCATACAGTTACTTCTGTCTTAACATTTTGTCTTTTCGCTTTTTGTTATTTATGGTTGTTATTTTACATTTTATCTTTTATTTATATAAACACATAGAGGCACAAGGTGCTTCAATGACTAGTTATTATAATGATAATATATTAATAATTTAAAATAGTATAAAGTATGCTGTAAAAAAATAGTAGAAAGGAATATTATAAAAATATAATAATAAATATAAATATATATATATATAATATACTCATACAAGTACAGGTAACAAGTATAGTTATTAATATAATATATATATATATATATATATATTTATATTTATTTTATGCTTTTTTATTTAAATTTAGGAAATTGAAATAATTTTAATGATATCTATTTGATTAATATTTAAAATTATGCTGTGAAAAAATTTAATATATATATATATATATACATATATATATATATATTTGAACAAAAAAATAAAGATAAAA
Organism: Cajanus cajan; assembly: GCF_000230855.2. Classification (NCBI taxonomy): domain Eukaryota; kingdom Viridiplantae; phylum Streptophyta; class Magnoliopsida; order Fabales; family Fabaceae; genus Cajanus; species Cajanus cajan. Next base: position 49,677,955 of record NC_138518.1, read on the forward strand.
TTTAAATTTTTTTAAAAATTATTAATTGATTATAAGGAGTTAGTTTCAACATTAATAAATAAATAACATTAAATGACGTATTAAATGATACGTGCAATAAATACACAAATAGTCAAAACGTGTTATGTTTAAACATGCGCCAGAAGGAACAGCCAATAATCAAAAGTGAGTCAAGCACACGTAACATTGTTAGTAATATTATATATATAGGAGAGATCTTCTTACTTCAGGAATAAATCTATATAAATTTACTTTGTTCAATAATTCATGTTTTATATCAAATTTCAACGATCCAACTGTTTAATTTAAAGTTCTTAATGCATAGATCAAATATGCAAATTTTTAGAAAATTTGAAAATCAGTTGATACTTCATTTCATTAATTTAAATCAATGTATAAAATGGTTTTATGATTTTATGATTGAACGGAGTAAGTCTACCTAAACTTACTTCGTTCAATAACTCATGATCTACATCAAATTTTAACGATCTAACAGTTCAATTTAAAGTTTTTAATGCATAAATTAAATTTGCAAATTTTTATAAAATTTGAAAATCATTTGATACTTTGTTTAATTGATTTTAATCAATGTATAAAATGATTTTATAATTATCCGTTAATTTGAATTAATGAAATGAAGTATCAAATGATTTTCAAATTTTCTAAAAATTTGTAGATTTGATCAATGCATTAAGAACTTGAAATTGAACGGTTAGATCGTTGAAATTTGATGTATAACATTAGTTATTGAACAGAGTAAGTCTAGGTAAACTTATTCTTGGAATAAAAGGATCCCTCCTCATATATATATATATATATATATATATATATAGAGAGAGAGAGAGAGAGAGAGAGAGAGAGGAGGGATCTGTAAGTGTACTAAGATTATTTCATTTAATAACTCATGTTTTACATCAAATCTCAACAATTCAACGGATGAATTGAAAATTTTTAATGCATTGATTAAATATGCAAGTTTTTTAAAAAATTGAAAATCATTTAATACTACTTTTCAATTCAAATTAATGTATAAATTTTTTTATGATTATCCGTCAATTTAAATTAATAAAATGAAATATCAAATGATTTTCAAATTTTTTAGATTTAATGTAAAACATGAGTTATTGAACGAAATAAGTTTAGGTATATTTAGTCCTAGAGTTAACGAATCCCTCTTCATATATATCGATACAAAATATACATATTTATTTATAGATTAAATTATACTTGTGTTCCTTTATTCATTTGATCCTTTATTTTTTAAAGTTGGATCAATTTAATCATTTCAAAACAATAATATATATCTTTAATTTTACAATACAAATTTAAATCAATTTTGTAAAAATATATCACAATGAGCAACTAAAAAATATTATAAAATTATTTTTTTTGTTACATTTTAGACTTATTTTCGTACAATTTTCACCATGTTAACACTTCTTATTTTGAACGTCATTCAAATTTGTTAGTTTTCATATAACTAAATCTAATGAGACAAGCTTCAATTCTTGAATTAGTCAAAAGAAAATCAAAAATCATGTCTCAAAATTAAAATAAACATCGTTTCAAAATCACTAAATAAATCCAAATTTTAAAAAATAAATGACTAAAATGAACATTTCAAAAAATACAAAATCAAAACTAATATAAAAAAATAAAATAAAAGACAAAAAAATATAATTTAATCTTTATTTATTCATACAACCATGAATTTATGTTTTCAATGGTGGAAGAACAAGCTACTAAATGGTTTGACCATGTATACATTTCTCTATATCGAAGGGAAGTGTGATGTTGCATGCTTTTGGAAGCTGTACGATTTTCTGAGGCTGTAAGTGCACATATGGTATAAGCTTCACAAAACAAGTACAAAGATTTTTGATAGCTTTAGGAGTGTTGGCTAATTGAAACCCTACCCTTGCTCCATCACAACAATAATCAGATGGAGTACTCATGGGGTCTCGGCTTATCAAATAACTACCACATTGGAAAGTTAATGGTTCATAGCCACTGCATTCTGACCTACCTTCAGATGCTGTCAATGTTGTCACTGCCAAACCATAAGCCATAACAAACATCACAAGACTCAAAACTTTCTTCTCTCCCATCTTATCTTCAATACTTGTATGCAATTTGTTTTCACTATATGAAATTTTGATCATCCATATGTTGCAGAGCTATTTATATAACTGTAAAATGTCACGTACTATGCATAATTAATTTTTTAATTAATAATAAAATAAATGATATTAAATGTGTTATCTAATATTTAATGTACTGCTTTTAATACATATATTATTTTTATGTAAGAGATAAAATACCATTTTTTCACCAACCAAAATAGATAAGTCTATTAAGTATATTAGTCATATATTTAAAATATATATAAAAGTCCATAACTATTTATAAAGAAAATTGGTTATTTTGGTGTCCACACAACTATTTATAAAGATAATTGGTTGTTTCGGTGTTCGCATTATTTTGTACTTTTTTTTACTGTTGACTAATATTTACAATCACTCTACTACTAAAGCTAATTGGACACTATTATTTTATTGTTTTTTAATTTTTGAAAAATTAACCAGGCACTGAATGCCTCATTTTTTTTTTCTAGTGATCTTTACTAATATAAATAAGATACTTCTATTTGGTTTTTACATTTTTTTAGACATGTATATCCTTTTATTTATATGTATTTATTTATTTATTATTACATCTCTTAGGAGTGAAATAAAAAAATGTATAAAAAATTAATTATCCACTATATTTATAAAAATTACACTTTTATTTTGTAACTATTTGTGGTTTGCAAATCTTTTAAGATTATTTTACTTTTTTTTTAATTATATATTATCTCACTTGATTTACTTTTTATAACTTCTATTATTTTATTTTTTATTATTTTTAAACAAAATACATAAAGATATGAAAATTTTGACTCTATTAATCTATACTAATAGATAAAGAAAATACTTCTTCCCGTAAATGTTTTTCGTCTCCATAATTGTAGATGATTACACCCTTAAAATAAATATGCTCAGACTATATATATATATATATAGGAGAATGCTAATATACTCTCACCTATTTTTTAGTGGGAGTATGTTAGCAACCTACACCAAAATTTTAAGACAAAAAAATCACTCATTTATTTTGATTTGGTTAATTCGTACAAAGGATATTATAGTAATTTAATTTAATTTTAAATGAAAATAAAATATTTTTTCTCATTAATTTCATTCTCCAATTCATTTATTTTTTCTATTAATTAATTTTTATTTGTTAGAGAGAGAGGGGGGAGATATCATGAGAGATGAGAGAGAAATGAGTTAAAAGAGAAATTTAATAGGAGAGAGATAAATAAGTTAGAGAAAGAATTTAATAGGAAAGAGAAATGAGTTGGAGAAGGAATTTAATAGGAGAGAGAAATGACTTAGAGAATGAAGTTAATAAGAGGGAAAATATTTTATTTTCATTTAAAATTAAATTAAATTACTATAATATTATCTATACAAATTAACCAAATTAAAAGAAATGAGTGATTTTTTTGTCCTAAAATTTTGGTGTAGGTTGCTAATATACTCCCACTAAAAAATAGGTGGGAGTATATTAGCATTCCCCATATATATATATATATATATATATATATATATATATATTACTTGTAAAAATATTTAGAGACACGAAGTACATCTTTTTCCTAGTAATAGATAACGTGAGACTCGTTGTACCCCAACATATAACACAGTTAAAATAAGGAAGAAAACCATTTATCTTGAGTAAAATAGGTTCACATACAAAACATTTCTAAGAACCAATAAAATTAAAAACCAAATATAAAATAAAAGGTTTGCAAATTGTAATTTAAACAAGGTAAAAAAAATGATTGTACACTCCTATTCTAAGCCCATTGTCCCGGTGTCACACTATGAGAGCAACCTATACTTCAATTCTCGGCACCTTGAGTGCCACCCACATCAAGTTCATCTTCACCTAAAACAAGCCACAAAATGTAAGGTGAGAAAAGCAAGCGCACTACAACATTTTTTATATTAGGCAACGAGTTTTTAGGCAACGCCTAAAAAAGTGTTCTCGAAATATGGAATAGGCAACAACTTTGTAAACTGTTGGCACTTTATTTGACAACAATTATAAAACCGTTCCCAAAAGCACATATAGGCAACACTTGATCAAAGCGTGCACTATTCTCTTTTCAATATTAACAAAACTGTTCTTGAAATATGAAACAAGCAACAAATTTCTAATCGTGGCCACTTTTCTACCTAACAGTTTAAAAACCGTTATTAAAATTGATATTAGGCAACAATTTATAAATTATTGCTTATTTTATATCATGCAACACAATAAAAAACGTTGCTTAATATTATACCCACCCTTTCGTGCTCGCGGGAAATATTAATTAAAAAAATTAAACTTCTCCCTTTAATTCCAAAAATATTACACGCTGCCCTTTCACTCATCAGCAACCCCCTCCCCCTCTCTTCAAATCCCCAAACCCTTCTCCACTCCTACACCGCTACAAACCCTAGATTCCAACGAGGTAGCTCCTCCCACCGCCACCGCCACCCAAACCCCCGATTCCCACTTCTCCACCCTCCTCCACCTCTCCTTCAACCAGGACTCCGGCTGCTTCGCTGCCGCCACCAACCACGGCTTCCGCATCTACAACTGCGACCCCTTCCACGAGATCTTCCACCGCGACTTCGGCCCCGACGGCGGCATGGGCCTGGTCCACATGCTCTTTCGATGCAACATCCTCACCTTCGTGGGCGGCGGCTCCGAACAAGGTGATGGTCTGGGATGACCACCAGTCCCGGTGCATCGACGAGCTCTCCTTCCGGTCGGAGGTGAAGGGCGTCCGTCTCTGGCGTGACCGCATCGCGGTGGTCCTGGCCCACAAGATTGAGACTATTGCTAACCCTAAGGGCCTCTGCAACCTCTCTCACGTTTCCGCCACCATGGTGTTGGTGTGCCCTGGCCTGCAGAAGGGCCAGGTTAGGGTTGAGCATTACGCCTCCAAGAGGACCCTTCGCCCTCACTCACGATGGAAACTTGCTCGCCACTGCCAGCTCCAAGGGCACCCTCGTTAGGCTCTTCAACACCCTCGATGGTTCCTTGCTCCAAGAGGTCTATTCCATCTCATTCTTTCTTGTTTTTCACTTGGGACAAAACTTAAAATGCTTTCTTCCTTGCATACAAGGATTTGTTTTAGATTTTGCATACCTAATTAACAAACATGACATTTTAGTTCTTTTTCCACATAACTCTGCCACTAATTTGCACAAATCCAAAGTGATTTAAGATTCTATTCAAAGTGTGTTATCCTAGCTAAAGAAGATTTAATTTCTGACTTGACTGTGCCTGGATATGACTTTTACCCAAAACTGCTTACAGGGCATAAGCTAAGCTCTCTAAGCAAATTTGATTTCCATGTATTTTCTGTTTCATGATAGTTTGAACCTTTAATTAGTGTTAGAATCTATTGTTAATAATTGTGAATGTTCCTAGTTATTATGGATTCATTTTTATAGTTGTAACCATGATTAATTTGTTTTCTTTGACATTTTGGTCAATAAAGTATACTCTACTATTTTTGTCCAAGATTGTTTAAAACTTTTGACAACTGAGTATTATTCGTATGATAGCAAGTAATTAATTAATAAGATTCTTTAATGTGAGAGCTCATCTCATAAATTTAACCATGAAACTTATTGAAATAAACTAAAGTAACTTATTTTGGTAAGCTTAACCAAGAAATTAATTAATAAGAAAGTAACTTATGCAGTTGATTTTTCAATAGATCAGATTTTCGTTGCATCATAGTAACTTGTATTGTTATATGTGGATGTTTGGTTGATATCCTTTTATTTTTTTGTGGATTTTTAGGTTCTATTTAAAAAAGAAAATGGTCAAATGGTTACAGTCCCACTTTTCCACTGGTAGCTTTGTGTTGGGAATCTTGTGATGATGGTAGCTTTGGTGCCCAGCCCATGGCTGTTTCAAGGGAGTTTCTATTTCTGATTTAATAGAGACAGATGGTGTTCTCATACTTTTTACTTGATTTTGGAGAATGTCTTATTCCCTAGTTGTTCTTCACTTATTTTCTCTCGAATGTGTATATGACTTGTTTTTTAATGATAATAATAAGGAGACTTAAATTTGTTATTTCTTAATAAATTTGCTTGAACTTTACATTTACATATTTCAGTTTTATAGTTCCTTAATACATCTGGCTTAGTGTATTTAACTGTGCACTACTTAACAGAGCGGAAGCTATGTGCATGCAAGGGGTTTTTCTGTTCATCATGTGTTTAAACATATCACGGTAACAGTCTTTGTTGCTTATTATTTTTCATTTGATTCTTTTAGTTACTCTTTAAAGTCTTTCTTATTATAGATCCTTTTTGTTTTACATTGCAGGAGTATGCAGCGATAGCTTTGTAGTATTTTCTTGGGAACCAAACTGAAACGTGTCTGTATTCTGTTTTGGTACTGTAATTTTCTTTCTTTTTTCAAATCGTGGAACTTCTTTTGATTAGAAGGTATTAATTCTAGATGTACACTGGGTTTTCTTAGATTTCTGCCTTTTTTTGTAGCACTGGATTTGCAACTACGAGACTCTATTTTCAAAATCATGCAGGTTCAATTTGCAGCTTCTAGAACTTTAGATTTTCTTATCCTTTGGTCAAATTACTAAACTCAATTTGTTGGTGGTGCAACAAATGTTCACGGCTACTTGCCATGGATAAACAATCAACTTTACTGTTACCTCCAGTTCATAGTTCTTATCCTTTAGTTAAGCAATTTTCCAAAATGGGCGATGTTTTAATTTGTATGGTCAGGGTTTTAATGGGTGATACCATGTGTTTTCAACCTTTTCAAGATCCTGGTGACTGCAAAAATCTTTGTTACATAATTCAGGCTCATATGGAAATGCTGGGAAATGGCCATGCCTTTGTTGTTGCACGGCCTCCTAAGGCATTTGTGTGCTCTCAACAATGCTATTGGTTTCATAGATTACTTTAGAATGTAATAGTGTATTTGTTTGATAAATTATTGTAGAGGTTTGACAGATATAGGTTTAGTTCTCTTTATGATTTTGATTAATTGTCTTGTGTCACAAGCGGTATTACTGGGACACCTCCTTCTTCTGCCTCAACCCATAGTCCTGGTCATGGTAAGGTATAATTTATGCCTTTGTCGAGTTCTAAATTATATTTTAATTCATTTCATTTGCATATACCAAACCAGTTATGAAAGTTTTCTTCAGTATAACTAGCTTTAACTTATGTTAATTGTTGGAGATTGATTGGGGATTAATTTTATAAGTTTTCTAAGTGAAAAAATATATTTATATGCAGGAAAGACTTGATGATGAAAGACTTGATGAAGATCAACCTTATGATGATGAAGAGACTGAATGATGTTATTTACATGGATGGATGACTAGCTATGCATAATATTCCTAGATGACACTTTATTTTGAAATTTAGAAATTTTATGTAAACTTTGACATCTTTGGATGATTTTATTTGGAGTTTTATGCTTTTGAATTGTCATATACTTGGAACTAATTAATGCAAGTGAATTTTACATGTGTTTGAATTTTATTTTATAATTTATTTTATTATTTTTTGAGGATGAAATCAATTCTTTATTATATATATACATATATATATATATATATATATATTACATTCATAACCATTTAAAAGTAGTATATGGTGAAGATTATTGATTAAATAATGGTGTCTTATTACCAATATTATAAGTCAATATAAAAATAATCGTTGCACGTTTATTTAGACAACGTTTACAAAATTATAGCTTAAATTTAGTCTAAATTGTTGCCTATATTATCTCATAGACAACCTTAAAAAAAAATTTATAATGTCACTAGCAATGGTCATAAAAGTGTTGCCTATAAAAAAAGACTACATTTCTAAAACCGTTCTTTAAAAATTTATAGTGTTGCCTTAAATATAAAAAAAAACCGTTGCCAATGAAGATCATGAAAACCGTTCCAGGAAGTTTAGGTAACGATTTTTTTTGACATCGTGGGTATAGGCCAAAAAACCGTTGCATATTGGAATAGGCAACGGTTGATAAATCCATGCTTGACAAACCGTTGCCAAACCGTTCCCTAAACTTTCAGGAACGATTTTTTGGCTTTCAACAACGATTTTTTATTGTTGTCATAAACAACAAATGTTGTAGTGAGCATTCATATGTACGTTGTAGGAAGGAATTTCACTCAATACAAAATCAATCCATAAGCATATATAATTAACAATATCATTCAATCACATATTATATTATCCATTCTGAATCCATCCAATATTATCATCATATTATAACATAATTATGCATCATGATCGTGCTGACACTAATGCTTATGTACTACAATCTCGTAAGAAGTATTGAGTCAGAGCGTCACACAATCGACAGACCTTATCAAATTCCTCAGGCACCACTGTGCATTGTCACACTATTAATCACCACACATGCCATGTATATATGTATAACATGCATTCCCTGATAATCACCACATAAGCCAAGGTAGTGCATTATCTTGTTAATCATCATATAGGTCAGGGTGCGTATACATATATATCATGCATTCCCCTTTAATCACCACACAGGCTAGGGTGATGCATATGCACATCCACCAATGCTCATGCCATGCCACCACCATGCATAGATACACAATTAATCACCACACAGGTCCGTATATATATATATATATATATATATATATATAAATTTACAGGAAAGTGGTTAGCCTTAGTATAACTATGATATTTAATTCATGGAAAGAGAACATAATATTTTACTTTAATATTTGACTAAATTAGTATGTGACGTTGTTATTAGAATAAATAAATATAGAATACTTGATAAAATTTTGAAAAATTTATTTAAATAATAATGAAGAATAAAAATAATATTTTCCCTCATATATAAACAAAATAAAAGTTAATATTTTTGGACTAAAATATAAAGAAATTTCATTAAAGTCATCTTTATGTAATGCTCTTAATTCGAAAATATCTAAGTTAACATATATATGTGTGCATGTGACTGTTAACATTTGACTAAATTAATAATTTCAAAGTAATATTTGACAAAATTAAAAATTGAATTAATATATAACCAAATAAATATTTAATCCAACAACATTAATATCCGAAATGTTAAATTAGTATCTGAAATTATTATTTAATAACATAAATATTTAATTAATATTTGAATAATTTAATTTGCTTTAAATATTTGACTTTATTAGTACTAGTAAGGTCCCCGAAATAATCTCATAATGTATAGTTACTTAATAAAAGTTTTCAATTGCAATAGAAATATAATGTACAATTATTTAATGAAAGTTTTTATTTGAATGATAAAATGGTTCTATTAAAAATAAAGATAAAATGAGTTGAGAGGAAAGATATCCCCTTTATTTATTACTAATTTTTTAAAAATAGAAGGGTAGAATGCTCAAAAAAAATATGGAAACCAGGGTAGTTATTGAAAAGGGTATCCCTTTATATATTAGTATAGATTACTAGTGAAAATGAGATACTTTGTACCTGATCATAAAAAAATGAAAAAAAAAACAAAAATGGTGAAATTAAAAGTAAAACATGTAATTAACTTTAGAATAGCGTGATAATTAAATAAATTAGTTAAAAGTATAAAAAAAAAAGGTAATTAAGTAAATTAGTTTTAGGAGTAAAAAAGTAAAAAAAAAATGGTCCCTTTATTAATGTTTATAAATTATTATAGATATTTTAAATATATGACTAATATACTTAATTGACTTATCTATTATCTTGGGTGACAAATTTGGTTTTTTTTTTATCTCTTGTACAAAATTATAAAATGTAATAAAAGTAGTACATTAAAATATTGAATTAAACCACATTTAATATCATCATTTTTTTATTAATTAAAAAATTAATTGAGCACAGCATAGTGAAGTGTGATTGCATGTGATCAAAACTTTTATCCAGTTATATTAATTTCTTTGCATTGTAGACACTCAATTTCGTCCGGGCTCACAAAAGTAATGAAATAGAGTTTATTATCAAGGAAAGGAGCTCCCGAAGCATGGAAACAACAGGACATGACATCAGAAGACCTAAAGCCTAAATAAGCTGGTTTTAATCGCCCACAATGGGCTGTTCCAAGACCAGAATAGGCTGTTCCCAAGACTAGAACAGGCTGTTCCCAAAACGGAATAGCCTGTTCCAGAACAGGTTGTTATAAGCAAGATTTGAACCCAGAACGGGTCGTTCCGCTTTAGGAACGAGCCGTTCCAGATTCTTATTTTACCCATAATAGACTTGCCTAGAACGGGCCGTTCTAAATCGGGAACGGGCCGTTCCAAATCATCAAATGGGCCTAAAACCCTAGTTTAGAACGGGCCGTTCCGGAATACCTTATTGTAAGTAAAATTCAAACCCAGAATGGACCGTTTCAAATTCTTATTTTACCCGTAACGGACTGGCCTAGAACAGGCCGTCTTGAATCCGGAATGGGCCGTTCTAGCCCTCTTCTGATGCCTATAAATAGACAGCTCGGGCACAGTTCTCATGACCTCAAAAATTTCGTCGAAGACTCCTTAGAGCACGAAATTTCTCTCTCTCTCTTATTGTATTTCTTGAGTTTTGTGAGGCATATTATAGTGTGAAAGGTTACCGCAAAGCACCTAAAATCTCCATAGTTGAAGATCAAATAAAGCTTGCTACGAGGTATTATTCATCAATCTCTTCTTCCATCTTTCTCTTCTTTTGTTTCATATATTGCTATAATAAATGCAATCATGTAGACATCTTAGGGTTTATCGTGTAATTTAAATTTCATGTAAATAATCATTAATAAAAGGAATTAAATATTTAAACTATTAATTATTATGTTATCTTCATCATAGGGTACCGATTTAAGGCGTTGTAGGGGTGCTTAATACCTTCCCTACACGTAACCGACCCCCGAACCCAATTCTGGTTATCGAGGCCATTATTAGACTTTTAAAAATCTTTTTTTTCCAATGTTTTGAGTAAAACATTGGTGGCGACTCCATGAACCTATTTTCAAAATCATTAATTAAGGATTAGTTTTGTGTCCGAATATTCTTTAATTAATGAGATTTTCAAAAGGATGCCTAAACCATAGGTCGCGAGATCGCAAATTTTTGGCTTGCGAAATGCATGGAAAGAATGGATGATCAAAATTTCATACAGTGAAAACAATTGCATAAATATTGAAGATAAAATGGGAGAGAAGAAAATTTTGAGTCTTGTGATGTTTCTTATGGCTTATGGTTTGGCGGTAACAACATTGACAGCATCTAAAAACAAAAAATCGTAGGACATATCTGTGAATTTTTTTGCAAATAAAAATTGGCATGGGATTTCTATGAATATTTCTACCACTACTAGAAAAGTGTCATTTTCTTGCGAATTTTCCTGCAAAAAAATATTCGCAGAAATTTTTTGCGAATTTTCTTCCAAAAAAATATTCACAGAAATTTTGTACGAATTTTCCTACAAAAAATATTCGCATAAATTTTTTGCGAATTTATTTGTGAAAAATAATTTACAGATATTTCTTACAAATTTTGCTACAATTTTAATAATCATAGAAATTTTTTTCCATTTTAAAAATTTGCAGAAAATATAGTAAGAATTTTATTTTGTTTCTTGCAGATTTTCTTGCAAAAATAAATTCGCAAGTAATGTTTACTAAATTGGTAGAAAAATTTTGCAAGTAACTTTTCCTGCGGATTTTCCAACAAATTTTAATCCGCAGGAAAAATATATTTAAATTTATAAGTTTAATATTTTAAAAAAACTTCAAGTCCCACATCGATTGAAAATAAAACAATTAAAGAGTATATAAGTTGGGGCAACACTTACCTCACAAGTTGATTTGTATGACTGAGTATTAAGCTTATAATCTACAATCTTAGAATTTAAAAGATTATGTATCACATGTTGGAGGCATGAAAACAAATGCTTTGGATGAATTCATTGTGAGCATTTGAAAGTTGAAAAATTATTGATAGAATTTATAGTAATTTCTTTAATTTTTTTTCGTAAAAATATTCTTGCAAAATTTCTTACGAAAAAATTCGCAGGTTACTTTCCTGCGAAATTTTTTTTTGCAGGAAACTTTCCTGCAAATTTTTTTCGCAAGAAATTCCGCAGGAAAAACTCTTGCGAATTTTAAAATTCGCAAAAATATATTATCCATAAAAGTATTACCTTCAGATAGAATTTCGAAGAAAAATTTGCAGGAACAACGTTTCCTGCAAATTTTTCATAAAAATTCACAGGAAAAGTCGCATGTAATAAAAAAAATTCTAGTAGTGTACAAATTAAAAGTTATAGGAAATACTTGCTAAATTCTTTGCAAAAATGAATTTGCAGGAAATTTCAACCAATTTTGTTGCGAATTTATTTAATATAAAATATATTTTTTTAAAAATAAGTTTAAAAAATGATAGGATTTTTTTTTCTACGAATTTTGTTGTGAATGTATTTTGTAGGTAATGTTACATAATAATTTAAATTGCAGGAAAAGCGGCAAGTAAAGTTTCTAACGAATTTTCTTATGAAATAAAATCCACATAAAAAAAAACAAATTATTTAAATATTAAAGTTATATTACCTAATAAAATATTATTTTATTAAATCATTTATAAATATTTCATTACAATGAATTTTAATTTAAAAACTAAATAAGTTAAATATATAAAAACATTTTTAGACATATAGTCAGTTAATAATACTAACTTGTAATTTAATAATAAATTTGAAAAATTATTTAATAGTATCAGAGATGATATTTCTTATTTAAAGAGTTATAGTATGGAATTTTTTTTAAAACATTAGTAGTAAGAATTCATTATTAGTATAAAATGGCCATATATATAGAAGTGTGTTTTTTCCTTGAAAAAAAAAATCTGCAACAAATTTTTGTAAATTTTTGCGAATTTATTATTAATATTTCCAATGAGTGGGAGTAACGAACTTAATCCCAACGATTTTAAGGTACACATCATCTGCACTTTTACTACATTAAATTAACTTTTTAAACTATTGTTTTATCTTTTAGGATCATATAAATTGACACTATTTAACAGCTAATATTTATTAGTCACAAAATCATATAATTTATGATTAATTTAATAATAATTACATTATTGTCATTACAAAATTTTCAATAAAACAAAATTACATAATTTATTATTGATTTAATAACGATTACATTATTCTCATCACAAAATTGTCATTAACAGTTATTTTTCTGTAGTGTTTAATGTTGGATTCAATATGTTTGTTGAATGTAGTTTGAATTGTTGAAATGAACATGAGATCTTGGTGATTGTAATTTTTTTTTTATGTTTGTTATGCTCAAATTTTGTGTACCTATCGAGAGACACACTAGTAATCTTTTTGTAGTTTGAAGGCCGAACGATAACTTCAAACAAATATTTCGGTGGAGGAGGTACCTGCAAAAGGCACTCAAACGTTAAAGTCAGGATAAGCTCGAATATTGATAGTAATAAATGAATAATAACTTTATCTCAAGATATATACGAATTATTTATATTGATATTTATGGGCCTGATTTTCAATGAGCCCTATGCTAGAGTTACCAAATTAGGTAATGTGCTTGGTAATTAACTTTATGGTCATAATCAACCTTTGACCGCTAATTAAAGATGATTAACATTCATTTAAGGGAGTTTATTGACCCTCGGCTGCCGAGGATTGCTTAATGGGTTTAGGCTACCGAGGGTGCCGAACGAGTTTAGGGTGTCGAACAGGTTTAGGCTACCAAGGGTGTGAAACGGGTTTAGACTGCCGAGGATGCCGAATGGGTTTAAGCTACCGAGCGTGCTGAACGGGTTTAGGCTACCGAGCGTGCCGAACAGGTTTAGGCTGTCGAGAGTGCCGAACGGGTTTAGGCTGCCGAAAGGTATGGTCGAAAGGTCTTCCCCTGCACACTTGCCCCCAGCCTTGGAGAGAGGAACGAATCCAAGGGTTATGACGATACAAGTTTCCTGCATTATTAATGTCTTTTTGCAACTGTCGCGTCAGTTGGCATTCCAAAACGGTTGAGATGAAGAGTCGTGAAATCTACGCTGTTGGATCTATGCGATCTGACGGTTATGATTTTTGAATTTGAATTTTCCCGCCCATTTTTGAGCTATAAATAATTGGGGATGGTAGAGCCCACTACGCGTATTCTCTAAGACCGAACAAGTGGTGCAAGCAGCTAAGCGAGTTTGAGACTGGTCGAGTTTTGTGCGGTAAACAAGCGAGTTCAAGCGAGCATTCAAACTTTTAAAGGACGTGCATTTTTCTCACGGTACGTGTTCACCATGGCTGAGGTATCCGATCGTTCTTCAACCAACGACTCTCAAATAGGGACATCGTTACCTCACGGTACGTGTTCACCATGGCTGAGGTATCTGATCGCTCTTCGACCAGCGACTCTCGGATAGGGTCATCGTTACCGGGGTCATCGTCTAGTGAGTCAAGTAGTTCTCCAAGTGTGGAGATATTATCCCCTGTGAAGGCTGAGAGGCCCAAGGGTAGTAGGAACAACTCTGAAGAAGCGTCCACTAGTGGAAGCCCAATGGTCCGACCCAAATCCAAGCATGTTTTCAACTGGCAGAAGTGTGGACCGTCTGAGGTACCCAACTTCACTTGGGTGAATGGAGAGGTGACATCATACAATTCTCGTTACCGAGACATGTTGATGATCATGAATCTTTTGAAGTATACGAATTGCCTAACGTTTGATGCGTTGGAGGACCCCTACCGGATAGGCGTTTGGGCTTGCCAAAACAACACATTTCTTAATCCCGACATGGTTTGCCTGGGTAAACATGCACGAAATATGGATTCGTTCTATGTTTATGACTGCCTATTATGAGACCTCAAGGTGAAGTTGTTGTTTGATGAATTCACAATGGGAGTATTGAAGGTGTTGAATGTGGCCCCGACCTAGTTGCATCTGAACAACTGGGCACAAATGTAGGGTTTTAATCATTTGTGATGATGCCTCAACATCAAGCCTTCTCCCCTTCTTTCTTACACTTTTTTTCATTGAGGTCGACTGACCGAGCGAAGTGGCTGTCACTAAGCTGAGTAAGCGATCAACAACTTTTGGACAGCTTCACATCCTCACACAAAAACTTCAAGGTTGGATTTTTTCGAGTGATGATTCGACCGAACGGGCGACGTTTCTTTTGTGGTGAGGATATGATAAGATTTTGTTCCCCTTCTACTGGACGCGCGTGCCCCGGCCATATGACAAAGTTTCGAAGGAGCTCCTAATGGCTGAAGAGCAAGAAGATTTGAAGCTACTACTCTGTCTCCCTCGGTGTTTGCCGATGAGGGCTCTTATCAACTTGATCGAATCCCCTAAATGGGATAATGATATGATAGGCGTGTTATCGGTCTTATTTTGATAGTTCGATAAATTCATATTGATGTTGACTTGGTTGTTTTTGCAAGAATTATGGTGACAAGCGAGGCTAACGAACTGAACATCCAAAACCTGTTGGCTAGCTGAATGTAGCAGGGGGTGGGTATACGGACCGGTCCGGCCCGTTTAAGGCCCGGTCCGTAAAACCCGCGTTTTATACGGGCCAGATAAGTCCGGTCCGTAAAATAAATGGACTTATTTTTTAAGTCCGTATCCGGCCCGCCAAAATCCGCGGATAACGGACCGGTTCGCGGGCCTAAATAATGGTTCAAAAAAATAAATTTTTTAAAAATAAAAATACATAAAATTAGAAAAAAAAATATTTTTTATTTATAAGCTAAATTTTATCATACTAAAATTTATCAATAGTTAAAATGATTTAAAATACTAAATATTAAAATATTAAAATAAAAATAATTACAAATACTTAAATAATAGTAGCAAATTTTCAATAATAAAAACATCAAAATGTCATAAAAATCATTCAAATGACAAATATATATCAACTAAACGTAATTTTAATGTCATAATAATTTTAAAAAAATAAATACACAACTTAATATTAAAATCATAATATTTAAAAATATTAAATGTGAAGTCCGCGGACTAGCCCGCGAGCCCGCGGATTAAATCTGCCAAGTCCGCGAACTTAACGGGCCGGGCTCAAAAATTAGACATAATCATACGAATTTGAAAAAAATGGGTCCGTTATCCGTGAAATTCGCGGACTTACGGACCGGTCCGCGGACCCGGGTCCATCTACCCAATCAAGAGACCCGCCCATCCTTAGGGTCAATCAAGATGACCGTGTGCCTCCCTCCCCCGATCGGAAGCACCAAAAAGTGCATAAGGGATCGGATGTCCATAGGGAGGGACACAAAAGAAAAGAAGAGCGTTCAGACAGACCGAAGAAGTTGAAGTAGCCCACCATGCCCGAATCGACTCAAAGTACCATTGTGGTACCCCCACTTGATGACACAAGGGTTTTTGAGTGAAGATGTTTCGGCTGACAAGCTGATCCAACCGGACTCTGTGTTGGCCCAAGGACGTGAATATTTAGATCGGTTGGATACCGTATTTAAATGGAAATATTTTTGCGAGGTACAGGCTTTCTCCCTTGTGCTTGCTCATCACGTTGCTGTGGAGCCGATCGGAGAACTCGTGCAAATGAGGGATTGAGTGGAAGGGGTAGACAAGGTTGTTGTCAAGGCCTTATCGACAAATGAAGTTTTGTCTGCGAAAAACAAGGACCTTGCGGCCGAGCTCCATAGGCTCTGTCAAGACAACAACATTTTTTGTCTGGATCTTCGAAAGGTCTGGACCGAGGTGAAGCATGGATCGGAGGAGGCCAAGAAGGCTAAGACCAAGTTGGTCGAGCTCAAGGAGGCTACAAAGGAGCGTATCATTACACAACACAAAGTCGGATTCAACCAGGCTGTTCGGCAGGCTAGGTTCTTTAGCAACCTGGACGGGGATTTTCAGTTTGACATAGGGCAAGATTTTTATCAAGGAACATTTATGTCGTTCCAAGAAATGCTTGAAGGAGCCAAGCCCGATGCTGAAGCCTCGACACCTCCTTTCACCGAGCCAATAGCGGCTGAGGATACTTATGCGGACACCAAAGGCGATGCTTAAGGTGATGACCAGATGGACGAGGAAGATGTTGTGGATCAAGATAACTAAGTTTTTGTTTTTTTGGGCCGATAAAGCCTCCTTTTTGTTGTGCTTCTTGAGTCGATCGAGCCTTTTGGTGGCTATTCAAATCTTTTTTGTTTAATTGTTCTTTCTAGGACAGTAGAGCCCCTTATTCCACTGAAATGCATTACTACTTTAATGAAGGACTTGTCTGTTACATTTTAATGCCGAGCGATGAGTGTTAAGGGAGGATTTGAGAATCATTTTTGATCGAATGTGACCACAAATTCTATAATCGCTTTAACTAATTAAACTTAACCAAGTGTATCCTTTTAGTCCCTATTGTAATTCCTTATAGTTGTAGTTTTTTATTCCTTATAGTTGTAGTCTTTTAATCCTTTCAGTCCCTATTGTAATTCTTTTTTGACATTGACAATTTAGGTTAGTGCATATTAATGAGACATGCATTAAATACAAGTGCATAGTACCAAGGTAAAACTCTAACTCTAATTGGAGAACAATACAAAAGGAACTATACCTTTGTTTTGTCATTTTACTTAACACTCTAACATATTTTTATAAATTTATGTATTATTTATTCTTCTTCCTTTTCTCTCTGTATGGGTATGTAAAACATGAATCATTAGTTTTTTATTATTCATTTTCAAAAGACAACTAAATAAATACACCATACTCCTTTTATTTTCCTTTTCTAAATATGAAAATATAGTATTTCGTGAATTTTGACATATAATTCAAAAGCTTTTTTAATAAGTGGATTCACTATAACACCTTTTCTATTTATTTTTATATTTTAACATCACCAAAAACGATAAAAGATGTTATAATATAACACTTAAAATTAGACAAAATTCACTAATAGAGTAGACAAACAGGGGATAAAAATAAAATACTATTTTCGCTTTATCAATTAAAGTTGTCGATGAGTGTCATTTAAAGTTGGAATGAAAACTAAAAGAAATGTAATTAATATCTTTATTAAAAGATATTTTATTCAAAATGTTTCTCTCTTATAGGGTATATAACGAATCGGTCATTAGTTTTCTAATGTTTATTTTAAAAAAATAAATCAAAGAGTACAATATATTCTGCTCTTCCTAAATATTCAAATTTTCCATTTTCATCGTATCCTACATTAACATATAAACATCCTTTTCCTAACAAACATATAAATAAATATTTTTCACTAAATATTTATTATAGCAAGATATTATAAAAACACATATTTTTCCACTAAATATTATACCAAATAATTTTGCAAACATTTATTATTGGGTCAAGAAAATTATAATTATTAAAAGTCTCTAATATATAACCAATTTAATTAATGAAAATATCCCTCTTCAATTTTACTAATTTTAGAAAAGTTGGGGTGTAACATGATTCACAGTATTGCCTTTGATTAATGATATTTTTATATCATTGCAAAAGCCTACGAGTTCGTTAACTTTAAAACATAACTCTTGAAGAGTCCTGGGTAGTCCTTTAACCCGACAATATTTATGAATGAGTTATAATGAAGGTGTGAAATTGTGTTTGTGAGATCTTGTGCTTCAAACGTTGTGCGTGTATGATTTATGATGCATATGCGTAATTTACATGGCGTGAGAACTTTATTTGAGATACGAGCAACTTTAAGTAGCAGCGTAGCAGTGTGAAATCCAAGTTATCTTTGTCATTTGTAAAGTCTCTAGACAGGGTTCTCTAGCAAGGTGAAAGTTCAGGCTTTGCCAAAAGCATCATAAAGGGCTATACATACGATGGGTGCATTACATATTATGCATGTTTGCGTTTGGAGTCATTGTATTCATGCCTAGTATAATTTAGGTGGATTGCGAGCCTGTTTGGTAGGGTCCCCAAGGTCTACTACCTAAGCCTTGAGGGTGTTATGATGGGAAACCTCTAATATAGAATCGAAATTGACCATGCACAACTTTCATACCCTGCTTTCTTTTTGATAAATTTTATTTTTGTTAGAGTGTACTGAGTATTAGATTCCCATTTTGAGCAGACCTTTTTTCTTGTTTGTATCCTCCTATTCTACTCCAAACGTGTGCGCCTTGTTAGAAGTGTGATTGGTACCTCATGCATATAGAATTAAAAGCTTGAGTTCTCAAAAGTCTTTTGTTTCTCGAGGTGTGGAGGTGTATATATATATATATATATACGAGCTTGACATTTAACTATGATTGGTTTGCGTTTAATATAGGTGATGTGTTGTATTGTTTTGATACTATCAATATTCTTTGTATGTGCCTGTACATGTGCAAGATGCGCATTTTCATTCCTCTTTGTTGTGTTGTCTTTCTCGCATGGCTTGAACATCACTTACATGTGCAAACCATGTCTTTAGGCTTGGACTTTCTTTTGAGAACATGTAAAGGTAATTTCATACCTAAACATAAATTATTTTGGAAAAATTTTTTGTTATTCAGTAACTTGAGTTTTCAAAGTAAAGTACATGATTTGACTCTTTTTACCTTCCATGAGAGTGTTATTTTACAAATACCTTATATTTTAATAATATATATGTATATATATAATTATATTATTTCTTATGACTAAATAAATTTTTACTTAAAATTTGATTAAATTCATGTATTTCAATTATTATAAACTGAATTAATACTATTATAATACACATTAACTTTTTTATGTTTTAAAACTTTACCTGCAAGTCTATAAATATTAGTTTTCAACAAATTGAAGATTGGTGAAAGATTTTTCACTCTTGGCAAGCGGACCAAGCTTCGTTGTAGTAATTTGGTATCGTCCTCAGGGATTTGGTGATACTAGTAATTTCCTTTCTTGTTTACAGAGAACATGAGTGAATTATTGATTTAAGTTTGAATTAAAGCCATTAACAGCAAAAGTATGAATGTAACAGAAAACCTTATATGAGAAAGAGATTGGATTCAAATGTACTTTCTAACTCTTTTAATCTTCATCAGATAAATATGATTTCACTTCTATCACTTCCATGTTCAATAATTAGCTCAACCAGATTCCTCAAAATTGAGCCCTAAGGTGGTTAACCCTAAACATGATTCCTCTATGATTTAAGATTAACACCTTGCATTAAGACAATAACTTGAACCAAAATGGCTAACAAAATCAAGTTTGTTCCTAGAACAAAAGATTATTAGGTGAATGATTCAGTTCAGGGTTTTGAAAATATTTTCCAACAAAGTTCAAAAACCTAATATCATAAAACGGGTGATCAAACCGGATTAAGCATTTAACCCAAGGCTGCAGCTCTGGATATGTGGCTGCAACTTTAGAAGTGTTGCAAGACGCACAAAGCTCCAAGGTTGCAGCTCTGGAATGGAAGCTGTAGCTCTGAATTTCTGGACTGCCTAGAATGTTCCCAAGCTGGAGCTCTAGTTTCATGGCTGAAGCTTCAACTCTCTGGAATTAGTTCAGGCTTCGTGGCTACAGCTTTGAATCTGGAGCTATAGCCTTAACTCTCTGGAACACTTCTTTTTGGTTCAGGCTTCATGGCTGCAGCTTTGGCTTTGGAGCTATAGTCTTGGATTTCCAACTTCATCAAAATCTACACAAAAAGGAAATATTTTCAACCAAAGAAACTACACTCTTGTAACTCCTTAGATTAATCTTAGTTTATCTATTTGGATGGTCAAATACAACTAAAATTACTTACATCTCTCCCAAAAAGAGTGCCAAATTAAGCATAAAAATATGCAATTTGAGCACTTATCAACTCCCCCCAACTTACTCATTTGTTTGTCCCCAAACAAAGGTTCCACTGTGACTGCAAACTGACAACACTTTCCAATTCACAAATTGATTCTATATCAATAAGAGAATACATCATCAATCAATTCACCTTTACCAAATTAATTCCTACTCACTTGAGGTGCTCACATTTTCAACCATACCTAATCAAAGAATTCACAAAACAAATCACTAACTTGAGCACTATGAATCAGTGATTGAATATATACTCCTCACCGGTGTATCTCTCCTTGGGTGAGTGTTTCTCTCAACCACACACATCATTTCTATGAACATAAGCATTGATATCATCTCTCCATTACCACTTTTGAAAAGAAGATGAAGGATCACAAGGTCTTTTGAGGGTTGTAATGGGGCTTAGTTAACAAAGAAATATGGTTTATCTGGTTAAACAAGGTTCAAACTCTAGAGAGCACAATGAACATAAGCAACAAGACTCAAAATTTGTTCACTCTTCAATTTTCAACTCCAACCACATCTCTCAGCCCAATTTCTACCTTCATTTTTCCCATATTTACCCTCATAATTTATTGACTCAATTGCAAGAATTCCACCTCTTTTGAGACTTTTTGTACATTAACTTAGCTTCTTCTTCTTCTTTTTTTTTTTCTTTTTTGTTTTTTTTAACTTTTTATGAAGCTATTTTGAATGGAGTTGTACAGTACAATGATAACATTAGAGAGGTAATTCTCACTTTAACACTTCACAACATGGTATTTCTTTTCTTTTTCTTCAACCTTAACAATTTTCACTCCCCCCAACTTAACCCACATTCATTTTCATCATGCTCTCTAAGGTTTGGTCAGGGTGAGGAATTTACAGTTGGTATAGGCTTTAGGGTTGAATAAAGGGTAATGCTCCAATGGGTTTCAAACAAAGATTTTTCTCAAATGAAGGTTAGTTGTTTGGTTCTAGGCTCAACAGATTTTCAATATGAACAATATAATGCCTTGATCTTTTCCAAAATTTCTTACAAGAGCAACAATTTCAAGAATCAATTAATGCAAACACATATGCTTTGATGGTGACTCTCAAACATATAAGTGTATGTATTGGGTGCTCTCACTCACCAGCTTGGCTCAATAAATCCAACCATTGACCTTTCATGTCAAGTTAAAGAGATGCTCATGAATTCTAAGATCATGAATAAATGATAGAGTGCAACCAAAAGATGAGTATTAACAACACTTTTTTTTCGGTGAATTTAAAGATGAAAATTTTCTTCTTGTTGATTTGAAACAACTTGACTATCCAAGAATGATTATCAAATGATTCCCAAAAATTGTCACCTATTTCCCAAAAAAATAATTGTTATCATCTGTTGTCATCATATTAACTATATACAAGACTTTACTCTAAATTGTCTTTAAAAAAAAAACTGAGTGCTTCAACAGTCAGTGATCATTCACAAACTAGTGACTTTCCACAAAAAACACAAAAGGTTCACCAGTACTTGACCTAAGCACCAAAAGCCAAAACAACAACATGCATAAGTATAACATCCAACACAAACCTTAATTAACACAAAACAAACAGATAGTTTAAACTAAACAAGCTAACGATAAAACACAATATTTAAGCACTAAAATTTCAAATTGCAGAAAATTAAAATGAACTCTTCTCCACAATCTGTCTCAGAAATCCTCTAACTCGTATTCCTCTTCTTCTCCTTGCTCTTCTTCCTCTGCTTCTTCATCTCTCTCAACTTCCTCTTCTTGTCCATGCTCATCAGCAGGTTGTGCACTATGAACTCCTGGCTGTTGCACTCCACCCCCTCCTAAGGAAATAGGACTGTCCCCAAGCCATAAAATTTGGTCAACAAAGGTTTGTAAAGTAGGCCATGGATAGAGGCTACCTCCTGTTTCAGTTTATTTCAAGCACAATTAACCATGTGGATGATATGCACGTCAAAAGGCAAAGATTAATGTGCCAAAAAATTAACATGGAGTTGAATTTTACATGGTGTTCTTGCAAACATTTCCACAAACACTTTGCATGCACCTTAAATAAGCATTTTTTTTAAGCAAACAAAGTGTTTCATTCACTTCAACAATTTAAGAGTTCTTTTAAGAAATTGTAATTTAAAAATCACATTGTGCTTCAAGAGGAAGAAGAAATTTGAAAGAATCGCATGCAAAACCCACAAGAGGAGAAAAATCTATGGAAAAATTACCTTTTTAGTGTGAATTGGAGGAGAAGAGAACTATGAAATATTTCAATAATCTCCTACCAACAAGAGAGACTCGTGAGAAGAGAATAGGAGTAGAAGAGAGTGTGGAAGGTTTAAGAGTTGAGAGCACAAAAAGAGAGTGAAGAGAAGGAGTTCGTAGCTTTGAAGTTGGCTACAAGGTCTTAAAGTGACTTAAAAAAATGGGTTTTTGAAACTGGGGCTGCAGCCATGGTTCTAGAGCAGCAACCATGAGGATGGCAGATTTATTGAGCTTGGGCTTAGAATCATGAGCTGCAGCTTCATTTTTTTTTTTTTTGAACTTTTTTTTAATAGAACCCATGTGGAGTTTGGCAGAGAGTTGAGGTTGCAGCCTTGGGTGAGGGCTGCAGCTCTAGACCCCTGGACGTGAGACAGAGAGTGAAGGCTTGAGCCTTGGAGCCGGGGCTTGAGCCCTCGTATCAGAAAATTTTTTCCATGTTTTTCTGCTAAATCCGCTGCAGCCGTGAATGAGGGCTGTAGCTCCGAGACTTGAACCACAAAATTTTTGCTTCATTTTCACTCTTTTATAGCTCTCAACCTCTCTAAAACTTGTTCCTTCACCGCCACATTTTTAACAACTATAATGAACTCCCAATTAACAAAACAATCACACAACTAACGAAGTGCAACTAACATGACACTATATAACATAAAACATGCAATGAAACATGGATACCACATATTCAAACATACATTAATAACATCATACCATTTACTCATGAAGCCAAAATAACACAACAAGCATTAACCAAAATATCAACTTAGCAAAACAAAAACATGCAAAAGCTAAATCTATAACTAATTATGCAAACATGCTAATTTAATGTCTTTAGCTTGACATTTTTCATGATCAAATCTCTTGAAGATGTGTAATGGTAGTGAGCCTCTCAACTTCACCACCCAAGTAAGGTTTGAGTCTTTGACCATTCACTGTCCATGTTCTTCCAGTGGTAGGTTCCTCAAGTTCAATTGCTCCATATGATTTGATAGATTTAATTACAAATGGGCCTGACCACTTAGATTTGAGTTTCCCAGGGAAAAGTTTCAACCTGGTATTGAACAGCAACACTTGTTGGCCAGGTTGGAAGTTCCTGTTCAGAATTTTCATGTCATGGTATAGCTTAGCTTTGTGCTTGTAAGATCTAGAAGACTCATAAGCTTGCAACCTCATTTCTTCTAGTTCATGCAATTGAATTTTTCTCTTTTTACCAGCTGCGTTCATATCAAAATTCAAGGCCTTCAAGGCCAAAAATGCTTTGTGCTCCAAATTCACAGGCAAGTGACAAGCTTTACCAATGACCTTATCCAATTCTTCATTAGAGATAAGCAAAGACTTCTCTAGTGGCGATGAACTCTTGAAATCATTTTGAGTTTCCAAGTACAAATCATCTAATACATCAATTCTAAAGAAATCTTTGTTGGCTTTTGGAAACTTCATTTCCCCAAATACGTTTAAACTCACTTCCTCATCTTGGACCCTAACCTTCAGCTTTCCATCATCCATGTCAATGATAACTCTAGCTGTTTTCATAAAGGGTCTGCCCAATATCAAAGGAACTTTTACATCTTCTTCCATATCCATGACTACGAAATCAACCGGGAACATAAACTTATCAACCTTCACGATCATATCTTCCACTATACCATGTGGAAGCTTTATGGATCTGTCTGCCAACTGCAAGGTCATTCTGGTAGGTCTTACTTCCACTTCTCCTATCTTCTTCAGCATAGATAAAGGCATCAAGTTAATACTGGCTCCAAGGTCTAAGAGTGCTTTACCCACTGATAAATTACCAATTGATACAGGGAGAGTGAAACTGCCTGGATCTCTAAACTTCTGAGGTAGAGACTTCTGTATAATAGCACTGCATCCTGCCTCAAGCTCCACAGTCTCTTCTTCAAGAATTTTTCTCTTCTTAGTCAACAATTCCTTCATGAACCTAGCATAAGTGGGCATTTGCTCCATGGTTTCAGTGAAGGGAATATTTATCTGGAGCTTCTTGAAGATGTTCAGGAACCTTGCAAATTGTCTTTCTTTCTCTTTCTTAGATGGAGTATGAGGGTAAGGTAGGTCTTTGATAGGAACCGTAGAAATTACCTCCTTGCCCTTCTTCTTATTCTTTTCTTTCTCTACTCATTTTTTTTTGTTCTTTTTCTTTTTCACTTTCTTTTTCACTCTCCTCCTTTTTATTTACATTCTCATCTTTATTGCTTTCTTCATCTTCCTTCTCATTCTTTTTCTCATCCTCCCTCAACTGATCATTTTCTTCTTCTTCCACTCTCTCATTTTCTTCACTCACCCCAACATCACTACCTACCACCTTCCCACTTCTTGTAGTTATGGACTGGCGGTGCTCCTTGGGATTTATCTTTGTGTTTGCTGAGAATGGGCCTCCAAACATGTCAGCTAATAGTTTAACTAGCTGACGACCACCTGTACTTCTAAATTCTTGATGGAAGCTTCAGTATTTTTTTGGTTGTTCATAAACACCTGCATGAATTGGTTTAGAGTCTCCTCCGATTTGCTAGCTCTCTCGTGCATAGAGGGATAAGTAGTTTGATGTTGCTGTTGTTGTGGTGGTGGCCTATTAGATGGTCCAGCTTCATTCCTCCACCCATAACCTTGGTTGCTATTAGCATTGTTTCTCCAGCTTTGGTTTCCCTGCATATAATTGTTAGTATTGTAATTGCGGGAATTAAAGTTACCTCCTTTTAGAATTTTCTGCATAATAACCATTTGGGTGCTCTCCCCCACAAAAATCACATCTAAGAGGAGTGTTTGACTGAACTGGAGGGGAATTTATAGCATGAAGTTGTTGTGGTATCTTGGCCATTTGCTTAGTCAGGGCTTCAATCTATTGAGATAACAACTTGTTTTGAGCCAAGATTGCATCACTGGTGCTCAGATCCATAATTCCTCTTTTATGAGATTGATGTCTACCATGCTCAGCTTGATGATCAGAAGAAGCCAAGGACTCTATGATCTGTGTAGCTTCCTCTGGGCCTACAGACATCATAGTACCACCAGCTGCTGCGTCTAATAACATCTTCACCTCAGGTTTGATTCCATTAACAAAGAAATTGAGTTGAGCTATATCTTCAAACCCATGGTTAGGACATTTTCTGAGCAATGATTTGAATCTTTCCCAGGCTTCACAAAATGGTTCATCCATACCTTGCCTGAAAGTAGTAATTTCTGAATTGGCCTTGATATACTTGGATGAAGGATAAAATCTATTCACAAATTTGTTCTCCACATCACTCCAGCTTGTCAAAATCTGATTAGGATGAGATTGTAGCCATATTTTAGCTTTTCCTATCAACGAAAATGGAAACAATCTCAAGTACACAGAGTCTTCATCACCTTCAGGAATGCCCATTGTACTACAAAGCTCATAAAAATTGGAAAGATGTGAGTAGGGATCTTCATGGTCAAGTCCAGCAAATTGTTGTGAGCTAACCAAGCTGAGAAAAGCGGGTTTCATTTCCATGGCTCTAGAAGTGTTTGGAGCTACAATACTAGAGAAGTGCCTTGGACCTTGTTGTTGAGCATAATCTCCCAAAGTCCTTCTAGGAGGCCTAGTTGGTCTAGGTCCACCATTGTGAGTACCTTCTCCTTCTTCAGCCATTTCTGTTTCAAGGAACGGTTGATTGGAAGAAGTTGATGAAGATGGAACAAAGAATTCCTGTTGTTGCTTCTGGAGTCTTTCCAACTGCCTAAGTCTCCTTGTCCTACTATTGTTTCTCCTTGTCGTTCTCTCAATTTCAGGATCAAAGTGTAATTCTTCGGCTGGAGTTTTCCCTCGCATACAAGTACAAGAAGTCTGCACAGATGGGTGAGTCCAAGAAACAAGACAATTGTAACTATAATATAAATATTTACAAAATAACTATTCACAAATCACAAGAAATGGAAATTGCTAAATATCCGTGTCAAATCCCCGGCAACGGTGCCAGAAACTTGGTGAAGGATTTTTCACTCTTGGCAAGCGAACCAAGCTTTGTTGTAGTAATTTGATATCGTCCTCAGAAATTTGGTGATACTAGTAATTTCCTTTCTTGTTTACAAAGAACATGAGTGAATTATTGATTTAAGTTTGAATTAAAGCCATTAACAGCAAAAGTATGAATGTAACAGAAAACCTTATATGAGAAAGAGATTGGATTCAAATGTACTTTCTAACTCTTTTAATCTTCATCAGATAAATATGATTCCACTTCTATCACTTCCATGTTAAATAATTAGCTCAACCAGATTCCTCAAAATTGAGCCTTAAGGTGGTTAACCCTAAACATGATTTCTTTATGATTTAAGATTAACACCTTGCATTAAGACAATAACTTGAACCAAAATGGCTAACAAAATCAAGTCTGTTCCTAGAACAAAAGATTATTAGGTGAATGATTCAGTTCAGGGTTTTGAAAATATTTTCCAACAAAGTTCAAAAACCTAATATCATAAAACGGGTGATCAAACCGGATTAAGCATTAAAAGAAGAATCAAGCACAAGTAATAGAACTGAATATCATATAGATCTAAGAAGAAATAGAGTTAGTAGTTACATTGAATCCAACCCAAGAGAAACTAGCCACTCATGGTGAGGGCCATAGCAAATAAAAAGATGAGATTACACAATAGAAGAGAAGAAATGAAGATGGGTCCTCGTTCCCAAGCAAGCCAATCTTCAAATCTAATCTTCAAGCTCTCCTCTTCTCCTGGGTGATCTTTCTCTCTATTTTTCTTTGGTTTCATTCCGTTTCGATTCCCCTCTTTTTTCCTTCCTTTCTTTCTCTAAAATACGTTCTGTCCAGGTGAAAGTTGGGATTTTTAACCCAAGGCTGCAGCTCTGGATGTGTGGCTGTAGCTTTAGAAGTGTTGCAAGACGCACAAAGCTCCAAGGCTGCAGCTCTGGAATGGGGGCTGTAGCTCTGAATTTCTGGACTGCCCAGAATGTTCCCAAGCTGGAGCTCTTGTTTCGTGGCTGAAGCTTCAACTCTCTGGAATTGGTTCAGGCTTCGTGGCTGCAGCTTTGAATCTGGAGCTATAGCTTTAACTCTCTAGAACACTTCTTTTTGGTTCAGGCTTCATGGCTGCAGCTTTGGCTTTGGAGCTATAGCCTTGGATTTGCAACTTCATCAAAATCTACACAAAAAGGAAATATTTTCAACCAAAGAAACTACACTCTTGTAACTCCTTAGATTAATCTTAGTTTATCTATTTGGAGGGTCAAATACAACTAAAATTACTTACATCTCTCCCAAAAAGAGTGCCAAATTAAGCATAAAAATATGAAATTTGAGCACTTACACTACAAGAAAAATACAAAATAGCGACCGAAATTAGCGACCGAATTTTATCGGTCGCTATTTAGCGACCGAATTAGCGACCGATTAAAATAGCGACCGATTTAGCGACCGAAATTTATCAGTCGCTGTTTAGCGACCGATTTAGCGACTGAAATTTTTCAGTCACTGTTTTGCGACCGAATTAGCGACGGATTAGAGTGGTAGCGAGAAAATCGGTCGCTAAATCGGTCGCTGTTTACTTGTGTTTTATGAAAATATAGTTTGCGACGGAATTAGCGACCAATTTTGAAAATAATTATCAAACAATTGCGACCGAATTTAATTCGGTCGCTAATACTGAACTTTTGAATTTTTTAGCGACCGATTCAATTTCGGTAGCTAAATTTTTTTTATTAAATTTTTAACTAAAATTACAAAGCCAAGATTCGATCCCTGGTGTGGGGGTTATGAGCCAGCAGCCATACCGTTA
The DNA here is from genome assembly GCF_000230855.2 of Cajanus cajan. Taxonomy (NCBI): domain Eukaryota; kingdom Viridiplantae; phylum Streptophyta; class Magnoliopsida; order Fabales; family Fabaceae; genus Cajanus; species Cajanus cajan. The sequence continues at coordinate 49,706,874 of NC_138518.1, forward strand.
TACCAACTTGGTTTCTTAGTATTCTTGAGAAAGTAATATATATATATATATATATAATACAGAAGCTTATAATTTTTATTATCTTATAATTTAATATTGGATTTCTTTTGATTATAAAACATAGTAAATAAAATCTAAAATCTGTATCAGTTTTTTTGATAAAAATATTTAATTAATTTTAATATATAATAAATTTAATATCAAAATATTTATCTAGATTTGAGTTATAATTATTATAATCTTTCTGATTTAATATTAAATATCTTTTGATTATAAAATATAATAAATAAAATCTAAAATCTGTAGCAATATCTTTATACAAATATTTAATATCAAAATATTTATTATAATTTTAATTATGATTTTTATGATCTTTTGATTTAATACTGAATTTCTTTTGATTATAATATTTTAATGTGTTTTATTTGAAATACCAGTTAAAATATTTTATTATCTTTTTATTTTAATTTATTATAAAATAACTAGAATATTTAATTTAGTATTATTAAAAAATAACCATTATAAGATTTAATTTCATTATTTATTATAATACTTTTAGCCATTGTATTGATAAAAAAATATTTTTAATTAAAATATATTTAAAAATTTTAGTTAATTTATTATCATTCACTTACTTTAATAAAAAGTGATAAAATATAATTTATTGTCAATTAATTTAATAAAATAAAAACTTTAAAATATGTATTTAAAATCTATTACAATTTCTTAAATACAAATATTTGATTAATTTTAGTATATATTAAATTTAATATTAGAAAATTTATTATGATTTTAGTTATATGTAATTTAATATTAGATTTTTTTATTATTATAAAATATAGTAAATAAAATCTAAAATCTGTATCAGTTTCTCTGATAAAAAATATTTAATTAGGTTTAATATATAATAAATTTAATATCAAATTATTTATTATGATTTGAGATATAATTATTATAATCTTTTGAATTAATATTAGATATCTTTTGATTATAAAACATAATAAATAAAATTTAAAATCTATAGCATTTCTTTGATACAAATATTTAATATTAGAATATTTATTATAATTTTAGTTATGATTTTTATACTCTTTTGATTTAATACTGAATTTTTTTAATTATAATATTTTAATGTATTTAATATTTTTCATTTCTTTTGATTTGAATTATAATTTTTATAATCTTTTGATTTATTATGATTTAATTTTCATAATCTAACAACTTAACGTTTAAAAATAATGTTTATTTTTAAGATAAATATTATTTAATTATTTATAAACTTTATTTATTAACATAATTATTTAATTATATTAATAGGATGTAAAACTAATTAAAAATTTGATAATAAATTAATATGATTACCCTATTCGAATGAAATTTAAAATAATTCCTTTATTTTAATCTAATTCAATAATAACATGTTTGATTCAAATAAAATTTTAAAATAAATGTTTATTTATTTATTTATTTTAAATAAACTAAGCACAAATTAAAATTTAAAAAAATGCTTATAAAGAATTAATTTTTTTTACTTTTATAATTTAGTTTTGTGAAACCTTCCTCCTTCTCAGTGATACGAGTGACTCTTGCCCTAGCAGAGCCCTTCTTCTCCGTTTCTCCCTTAATTTCTTTTCTGTTCCAACGCCGGCCACTACGCTTCCTTCTCCGTTAAATCGCTCCAACACTCTCTTGCCGGCGGTGAGTTGTTAACAAAATCAAAATAGTGGTCATCTCGCTATTTGCTACACTGCTATAGCATTGTTTGGGGTATTAACTAGGATGCCTTTCTCTTTGGGTATTGCAGGTAACAAGAGCATTTGAGGGTCCAGAAATATCTGCAGAGGTAAAGCAAACCAATCTTCTTCTTTTTTATTTTTTTAAATCTTTTATTTTATTTATTTTTTATTTGTGTGTGTGTGTTGTTGTTAACATTCCTTTTGATTTGTGAATGGCTGCTGTCTTAATGAATTAACTCTAGTCATAGATATTCATCAGGAAAGTATAAGGAAAACTGAACTTTGTTGTTTGAGCATGTGTGACTGTGTGTGTGTACTGGTTATACAGTTGGAAAAAAATTCTTAAGAGGGCATTTAACGTATGATTTTCGGACATGAAAAAAAATTTCTTCACAAAACGCACCCTTTGTGTATGTATGATCACAAGTACCATAGTCCAAAATCCAGGATCCAATAGGCAAAGTTTGAGAAAAGAAGCTAAGGAATTACCATACGAATTCACTAAGTCTGAGGTAAATATATAGAATGGACGACCTTTAGTTGAAGATTCTCCTTAAATGTTGTGATTTTTTTTAGAGTATTCATCCTTTTTCCAAAATCCCACACTTGGGATCAAGAGTTGTTTGGTGTTGTGACTCGTGACGGAAAATGCAAGCACCTTGGTAGGGTAGGGGAATAAGTGGGCTCCTGGAGGATAGAGCCTGACTTGGGTTGGTTCCAATTGGGTTACAAATACAATCCTGTTGGCTGTGCAGACATCTATATATACTTTTTTAAGTTGATTAATCAATACCCTCTGTTTGTTTCATGGTGAAGTAGCATCCTGGCAATTTTCTTCTCTTCATTTTCTTGGGTATTTGTACATTTTGTCCAATTTTGAGAAGAGTAAATTGGGCTTCTGAATTTTTATTTTTGTTCACATTATGTAGTGTTATGTGTCTATGCCAAAAATGAAGTATATTTCTGTTACATATTCAAAACAGGCGAGGTTCGCTAAATTCAGGAATAAGGACAGAAAATGTTATATATTAAAGTAAACCTCTAGAGATTATGCAATGTGTATTTAATAAGGAAACATACTGTATTTAACCTCTAGAGATTAAATTTGTATTTAATCTCGTTAATCATATAATGGGATGGAAGAGAGACTTTTATATTTTGCCTAGGGTATCTTGTATTGTAGCAGGATTAAGGTTAAGTTTATGGGACCCACACCGAGAGTGAGAGATTCACTTATTTATATACTTTTTTTACAGGGGAGCATCTATGGCCTCGTTCTTATGGACTGACTAATGGTCCATGTTTGACTGATTTACACAACATTCGCCCTGCTGATGTAAATGGTAAGAAAAACAACTGCTCGACATTTTACTAGTCAAGTTTGCAATTTTAGTTCATGTTACAAGTATCTCTCAGTCAATTCATCAAGGGGGAACAAGTACTATGGTGAATGTGTTACTAGCTCAACCAAATGTTTGAGGCCAGCTAATAAAGAAGCTGCTTTGTCATTTGTTTTTGTTTTTAATTATAATTTTCAAAGCCTTATAACTGATTGGTAATCATGCTTGAAATTTGATGGATATCTCATATCTGGCTTAGTAGTTCTGTCATGTGTTAATTTATAATTTGGGTTCTCCTGCCCACTGTTTAGTTGGGAGATTTTTAATGATTTTCAAGTCAAGTGATTTCTTTGAGAGGCAAAGTATGAAGTTCTTAAAGGTTATTTGAAATTATCATGAGTTATTTTATGAATTTGAAGTTTAGGACAGGTGTAATGTAATTAGTCAAGATTGTGGTTATGACTTATGAGTATGAGTATGGTTATGTGTCCAAATTTTAGGATTTAGCCATTAAGGATTGTTGTTATAATTATGTCACCTGAGTGTCAAATTTGCTTAAATCTGGCTAAGCGCGACAGTTATATATTGTTGAAATATTGCAGTACTTCCAAAAATAATTGGACTTATTAAAATCTTATTTTGTGTTCTCATTGTTTGAAAACTCTTAACCCATCTTAAAATACAGAACTATCATTCTCTTATTCTATTATTTTATTGTTCCTGCTTGAAATTAATTTGGGGTGTTGTGCTTGGTGACTATATTATACTCTTATTCTTGATCCAATTGGCACTGCTTTCAGGTTTTAACATGTTGGGTTAAGAAACCAGAAAAACAGTTCCAAAGCCTTGATCAGAATCGAAGGCTTTGCAGTAAAAGAAACCAAGAAAATAACAGAACAAAGATTAGGGAAAAGTTCTGTAAGTTTGAATCTTTCTTAGAACTACTAAATTAATAATTAATTTTCCCAGCCAGACACTTGGATAACATATAATTTATGATTTAGTCTTTGCAGTAATCTGACAGGGAACAAGCTTTCTGGTCCAATTCCTAAGGCTCTCAAGGATAAGGCAGATAAAGCTTTGCAATTAAGGTTTGTAGAATAATATTTTATATTCTCTACTTCTGTTGAATTTTTTTGCCAAAGGACTTTTTAAATATGCTTTTAATTGCAAATCATACCTGAGGTTATGAAATTGAAATCAAAGCTATGATATAAATTACGAAGAATCCAAAAAATGAATGTTGCAATAAATCAAGCCATTAATATATGCAGCCCTCGTTTTAAAGAGTTATTTTATCCTCTGCTCAAGGGAGGATAAAATATTACATTTAATGCACAACACTTATTAAGTATTGACATTGCATGCAATCCAGCTAAGTAAATGTCTTCATTTGAACACTCTAACAAATAAAAGATAAAGAGGTTCTTTAGATACAAAATTAAAAGAGTTTTTGGATTTTTATTTTTTACCAAAAATGAAGATCCTTTTTCAATAAGAAATTTTCAAAAGTTCTTTTAAACTTTTATCTAAACATGCATAAAAATTAAAAATGTGAGTAACATTAAAAAATTAACACTATTAATAAATGTGAAGATTATGTATGAGTATGACTATTTGACATTTAACACTATTAATAAACTTTTTGGATTTAGGATATTAACAGCAATGCTATGTTCCTTAGTTTTTTCCCCCTTTGTTTCTACAAGTATGGCTGAGAAAGGAAATTGTGAAAATTGAGGAGTGCATTCTTCAGTACCACCATCCTGTTTTTTTATATATATAGGCACCCCTTAAATAATGTATTTTATTTCATAAAAGAAATCTTAGATGAATTTGAGGGTGCTTAATTTCTTGTTCCCATCTTGTTGCTTTCGTTCCTTTTTTACAAAACTTCATTTGTTGTATTACTACTTAATTACTACTTAATTGTATAGTTAGTTAAAAAACAAAGATTAAGTGTAGTAATTGAGTTTTTTTTTGTTATATTTTTTAATCAAAATAATCACTCATCGAACGAAGGTTGATATAAAACGACAACACCAATTTAAAGGTATTAAGACGAAGCTCTAATCAAAAGTAATTTCACCTAAATTTTATCGTTATTGAAATGCCTTATTAACTTTTTGGGGGCTATATTGTCGTTTTGGCTCGTACAACCGTGCTCGTGTGTATAGTTTTTTTTTTGTATATATATTAGTTTAGCCAATTTTAGTAGTCAGTGGAGATTGTATTCACTTTTCATACTTGAATTTCAAGTACATAGGGTCTAAACTCATTATTTTGACTCTATTATTAAGTTTCAACTTATGATAAGTTGTAGGTAGTTTGCATCAATGGAAATTCCCGAGAATCGAAGGTGGATGTATAATAGATTGGATGCTACTAAACGTTTGAAGGTTGAGTTTGTAAACGGAGTAGCTGAGTTCCTAGAGTTTGTTACTAGTCAGGACAAATTTCATAACCAAGGCAATGTCACGAGATGTCCTTGTGTCAAATGCAAATGTAAGACTTTCAGGACTGTGAAAGAAGTTTTGTGGCATGTTAATGACAAAGGATTCATGCCTAATTATTATTGGTGGACAAATCACGGTGAGTTGGAACCAGAAATTCCTCAAGTGGTGGTTGAAGGTTCATACTATGGGAGTGGTGAGCAAAGGGAAGAGTTGAATCCTTATGAGCAACTGGTCATGGATCATGCTGGACCTTCAATCGGCCAACGCATAGAACATGGGCTAGACTACATGGAGGAGAATCCAAATCCTGAAGCTCAAGAATTCTTTGATATGCTTGCAGCTGCACAAGCACCATTATGGGATGGATGTGAGAATCATTCAAAATTATCAGCTTCTTTGGCAGTTTTAAGCTTAAAATCTGATTATAATATGTCAGAAGGGTGTTTTAATCGAATGGTCGAACTTATGGGTCAGACGATGCCAAAAGACAATGAAATGGTCAATAATTTTTATCAAGCTAAAAAATCGGTGCGAAAATTAGGTTTGGGTTGTTTGAAAATTGATTGTTGCCCCAAAGGTTGTATGTTGTATTACAAAGAAAATTCAAATATAACAAATTGCAAGATTTGTGGGGAAGATCGATACAAGACAACCAATAAGAGGGGTGTTGAAAAGAAGATCCCTTCTAAAAAAATGTGGTACTTTCCACTCATTCCAAGACTAAAAAGATTATATTCCTCAATGGCCACTGCATCTCATATGAGATGGCATAGTGAGAATGAAAGGGACTCAACTATCATGTGTCATCCATCTGATGGAGAAGCATGGAAACATTTTGATAGGGTGCATTCGGAGTTTAGTCAAGAGCCTAGGAATGTCAGATTAGGCTTATGTGCAGATGGGTTTAATCCTTTTGGTCAATATGGAAAAACTTACTCTTGTTGGCCAGTTATCTTAACTCCATACAATCTTCCACCTGGGATGTGCATGAAGAGAGAATTTATGTTCTTGACCATATTAATTCCAGGTCCATCAAATCCAAAATACAAGATTGATGTGTACTTGCAGCCACTTATAGATGAGTTGTGCACCTTATGGAATGATGGCACACTAACTTATGATGTGTCATTGAGGCAGAATTTCATGATGAAGGCTGCTTTGATGTGGACAATTAATGACTTTCCAGCTTATGGAATGTTGTCTGGTTGGTCGACTGCTGGGAGACTTGGTTGTCCTATTTGCATGGATAAATCAAAGGCATTCTCCCTTAAGAATAGTCGCAAGGTTTCTTATTTTGATTGCCATCGTCAATTTCTTCCACATAATCATCCATATAGGAAGAATAAAAATTCATTTAAGAAGAGGGTTATTGAGACCTCAAACCCTCCTCCACGTTTGTCTAGTCCTAATATATGGAAGCAAGTTGCTCATTTACCGCTTGCCCAAGATAGGGGAGATGAAAACCCTCCACATTATGGAGACAAACATAATTGGACAAAGCAAAGTATATTTTGGACCTTACCATATTGGAAAACACACCTTCTACGCCATAACATTGATGTCATGCACACAGAGAGAAATGTGTTTATGAATGTGTTTAACACTGTGATGGACATTAATGGGAGGACAAAGGATACTAACAATGCTCGATTGGATTTAGCAGAAATATGCAATCGAAGGGAACTTGAGTTGAAAGATGTTGGTCGTGGTAAACTTATGAAGCCTAAGGCAACATATGCATTGACTAAATCCCAAAGAGTAGCTATTTGTCAATGGGTCAAAGAACTAAAGTTACCTGATGGATATGCTTCTAACTTGGGTAGATGTGTTGTTATTAAGGAGGGAAAGTTACATGGAATGAAGAGTCATGATTGTCATGTTTTCATGCAACGATTGCTTCCAATTGCATTCGACTCGTTACCGAAACCTATTTGGAAGGTTCTTGTTGAACTTAGCCATTTTTTTAGGGAATTGACTTCTACTACACTAAATGTTGAGCAATTAAGAGTTATGGAAAATGACATACCTGTGTTGTTGTGTAAGTTGGAACAAATATTCCCACCAAGCTTCTTTGATTCAATGGAGCATCTTCCTATTCATCTTCCCTATGAGGCTAGGGTTGGTGGTCCAGTCCAATATCGTTGGATGTATCCTTTTGAGAGGTATAAAATTGATAATCAATTATATGTTTTCCTATTATTTTTTCAAATTTTTAACTAATGCATCTATATACCTTTCTAGGTTTTTACATTCCCTAAAAAACAAAGTCAAAAATAAGGCAAGGGTAGAGGCTTCGATATGTGAAGCTTACTTAGTTGAGGAAACATCAACCTTTGCTTCCTACTACTATCCTTCTGAAATTGATACAAGAAGGACCAGAATGCCTCGTAATGTTGATGTAGATGAAGGTTCTATGTCTACTCCTTGTTTTTCAATTTTTAACTACCCAGGTAAAGCGAGTGGAAAATCTACAAAATATTTCTTGGACCAACTAGACCTCAAAGCTGCTCATTTGTATGTTCTTCAAAATTGTGAAGAGGTTGAGCCATATTTAGAGTAAGACAATGTTCAGTCCTTACATAACATCCACATAAATGTTAATGTTGTCATATTGTGTAGTTTGATTGATTTGTTTTTTACCATTCTAGTATTTATGTCAAATATTTAAGGCAACTCAACCCCACTGCTTCAGACGCTCAAGTTGGTCAGGAAATTTCATCAAATTTTCCTACATGGTTCAAAGAATATGTAGGTTAACATCAAATTTTCCTACATAAAATTTTATTTTCCCTTTATATATAACATTAATTGTTACATTTTTTAGGTTCTAAATTCTGAAAATAATGTTCAAGATCCACAGTTGCGTAATTTAGCATGGGGGCCCAAGCTAAAGGTTGAATCATGGCCTATTTACACTTTAAATGGGTATAAATTCCACACTCTTCTTTGGGGTCAAGGCATGAATTCATCTAATTGTGGTGTTTGGGTACGAGGAACTAGTGGTCAATTAGAATCAGACTTTTATGGAAAATTGACTGATATTATTCAATTGGAGTATACTGGCTTACCAATAATGAAACTAATTCTTTTCAAGTGTGATTGGTTTGATAATACTCCTAATATCGGAACAAGAGTAAATGATAAGTATGGGGTTGTTGAGGTAAGGCAATCAAGGAGGTATAATAAGGCTTATGACCCATTCATACTTGCACAACAAGCTGAGCAAGTTTACTTCACACCATATCCTGAGGGACATAATGATTGGCTAGCCATAATCAAGACAAAGGCTCGTAGTAGAATAAATGATAATATATTAATTCAAACTGAGCAAGAGGTTCCATACCAGGATGATGAGGTTGTAGGGCTTCAAGTCATGTTACATATTGACTCAGATGTCATTGATGATTCTCTAGTTGATAATGATGTTGGTGGAGAAGAAGTAGATATGCAATCATTTGATCAACCAGACATGGTGGATGAATTTATTGAAGATAAATACATATCAAGTGAGGATGATAATGATGATGAGAATGAGAGTGATTTCAATGATACAGATGAACCTTAGGTAATTTATACATTAAATAATTATTTGTATAATTCTTTTGATGTGTAGAATGACTTAAATATAATTTTATGTGTAGAACATCTATTTTGTTGTTTATTACAAGTCTATTGGATGAAAAAATAGCATTTGCTCTTAAATGTGATCTATGTAATAATTTCTACATTCAGATGGCAGATAGAGGTAGAGGTAGAAGTAGAGGTGGTGGTCGTAAAGCAGCTCGTGGTCGAGGCCATGGTGGTGTTGGCCTTCACATTTCGAGCTCTGAGTCATTGTTACCCACACAAAGAGATCCACTCCCTATAGTTCATGAAGAACCAATTCCCACCTTCGTAGGCGAATCAATTCCTAATACTCATTCTAGACAGGACACACCTTTAACAGAAGAATGTTCATTAACTCCACAATACCCACCTCCTCCCATTCCTGAGTCTGGGGATTCATCTGACCAAAGGTTTTGGCTATCCTTGAAAGGCAAAGAGTACGTACATTTTAATTTAAAGATGATTTTTCTAATATAACATTGTTTAAATGTGATTTTGACAATATCTTTTTTAATAGATTTGTTCCTGCAAAAGGCCCTGCTGATGTCATTTCAGGGATCTTTAAACAAAAATTTGAGGGAGCATGGCCCACTTGGAAGGCTGTGGATGAATCAGTTCGGGATATGTGGTTCGGAGAGTTTCAGGTAATTAAATTTTGTTTAATTTAAAATGTGTTGCATGTACTTTTTAGTATGTTTCCTAATTCATTTTTAATGCAGAAAGAGTATAAGTGGGATCCACAACATGATCGAGCCATAAGAAAGACTTTTGAGCATAAAGGATCAACTCTTCTGAAAAATGCTATGCATAAGGTTAGACTAGGTGTCGATAAGGGAAATTGGATCCCTGAAAATGCTCGAGCTATTTTGGATCAACATTGGGCTTCTGAAAAATTTCAAAACAAAAGTAATACTGCTAAAGGGAATCGGGCTGTAGAGAATGGAGCAACAGCTTACACGGGTGGCTCCATATCTGCAGGAGCCCACTTTGAAAAATTGGCAAGTTTATTTCAATTTTTTATTTATATTTAGTTCAATTTAATATAATTGATTGGTTGAATTGCAATATTTAAATTTATATAGGCGAAGGAGCTAAATCGTCCCCCTACTGCTTGGGAATTAGTGGAAAAGACAAAAAAACTTAAGACTGGAGAATGGGTCAGTGATAAAGCCCGCAACATTGCTGTAAGTTCCTCTCCATGTTCTGTTTTATTCTGTAATTTTTGTTGACTTTCCTTTTTGTTTGTGATCAATTTTTATTTTGTCATATGATTCGTTCCATTTATCAATTTATCTTTATTTCTTCTTCTGTTCTTTTTACATCGTACACCCAGAAATGGGATGTAGCTGCGTTAACATTTTCCCTTTTCCTTTGGGTGAGTCGTGTATAAATAAAATTTAGGCCTTGTTTAACATACTTGACTAACCTGTGAAATAGGGACCCAATTCTATGAGAATACGACTATGAGTATTTTTAAGATTTTAGAATACGACTATGAGTACTTTTAAGATTTTTTTAGTCTTGATTAGATTAGATTCGGATTTTGAAAAATGGTTATTTAAAAACTTGGGTTGAATAAGTCTGGTCCAACCTGACACTCCTATTGAATTCAAAGTTTCTATTGTTTTGTTGTTTTTACTTCAATTAAAAAAAACATGTTTTATTTTTTATTTGGCTAATTACATTTTTTATCCTCTTATAATATCAAATCTACAGTTTCAATCTTTCAAAATTATGCACGTTCTTTCATATCATATAATTCACAAACAATATAATTTATATTAATTTTTATATTGATCACCACTATATTATAATAACTACTCATTATCATAAACATGATAAATTATCCCCTCTAGATATAAGAGAAAACAACCACAGAGCCATATATCATTTGAAGTTAGCCACAGGTTAGTTTGACAAATCAAATAAATAAGCTAGCTAAAAGCTGATAAGCAAGTGGATTGAATTAAATGCGTTTGGTAAAACTAGCCATTGAATTAACTAGAATTATAAAATGACATTTAATTACTGGTGGTAACTATGTAAATTTTTTTTAAAAAAAATAAATTATCACTTTCCAAATTTTAATTTAATTCAAATAATTTATCATTTTAAAAATTTGGATTATAATTTTTTAATTTTATTATCATTTTTAAATATTTTCTATTAAATGAAATCAGATGATATAAATGAATTTATATTATAATTATGATGATTTTGTATTATAAAGAAATGATATTTTATGAGAGTGAAAGTAAGAAAGCTAATGAAATAATTCTAATAAGATAGTGAGGGTAAAGAAAAGAACAGCTCAAACACTACAAAGTAGTGTTTAAAAAAATGCTACAAGCTAGTGAAATAAACTCATTTACCAAACAATTCTACTTTGGCCAAACAAGCTTTTAAGCTAGTCAAATAAGCTAAAAGCTAGCTTATCTTGCTAAACTAAACACTACATTTGATCAACTGGTGCCATTGGCCACTCTAAACCAAAGATTTTGTGAAACTATTTAGACAGTCCAATCAATTGGGATCAAGGAAAGGCATAACAAATCATTGCAGACTATTAAAAAAGACCAATTTTACTAAAGTAGGCAAAAGTGCAAAACCATTAAAAAGATCAAATTCAATATAGGAGAAACCATTAAAAACCCCCTCTGGATACATGTTCAAGAATATTCAATGGGGTACTTGCTAACACAAAACTTCAAATAAACACCAATTAAATGAAAACCCTCACTTTTAAGTGTTCATGGGCTTCTTTAACAGTTTTCCCATCACTTTTCTTTTTCCAATTGTGCCCATCTTTTCTAAAATTCCTAAGCATCTTGCGGTCAAATAGTACAATAGTACCACCTGTTTTACAAACAAAATTATAATATAACATTAGCACTGATGATTGGAATCCTGTTGGACATCATATAATTCTCAATACTGCAAACACTTTGTCAGTTAGATGCAAAAATACTACTTAAATTAAAATCCCATTTAATAGATCTGCGAAGGAAGAATGCCAGGAATCAATTATAGAGGTTTTATATTGCTTTATAGTCATAATATTCACAACATATACACTTGAAAAATGCATATATTTGCATATAAACTTTTCTTCTTTTACATATTTTAATTTTAGTTAAGACATGCTTCAACAAGAACTGAAGGATCTACATGTTTACAATATTTATAACAGTCTACAAAACATGAAATGCTCAGGAGCAAGAAAACCAAAATGTTTCATGGAAATTAAGAAATATAAGTTGAAAAAGACAAGAACAAATATGAGAAACAATCTATACGATAATGCATATCTAATTAAAAATGTAAATTTGCTGTTATTAGCTGCATATGATTACTTTCGGGCCGGCAAATGCACCGGCTTGGCATGGATCTTGAAATATTTGTGATTACAGAGTATGGCATGAATCTCATTGGGACGAAGCCATCTGCTTTTTGCTTCCTCCATAGTATTACTAACATCCAAATCTGGGCCACATATAAGAAATTACTTTAGAAAAACAAATCTACAATGGTGATTAATATGAACTGAAATTTGCCATTGACCACACAATTGGTAGCAGTGACAGTGATAATATCTGCAGTTGGAAGCAAACAGCAAAAGAAACACATAGCAAATATGTATTTTGTCAGATTCCTTTAAAGACCATTATTTGCTTTAAGGATATATATTGTGTGATTGGTTAATTCTGTAGAAAATATCATGACGTTGACTAGGATGAATTATTTGCTGAATTATTTGCTGTAAAATAACAATTATTTGCTGAATTAAAATCAAAGAATATATTGTCTTAAAATTTTTGTTGAAATAATATTTTTTATTTTTTTTAGGAGAAATATAACGAGCGTCTAATTGAAGTCAAGCAACAAGCTACACAGGATGACACAGAGGGCTCTGCTTCTACTTGTATTAGTGATAATGAAGTTTATTTGCAGGTGGTTAAAAAGAATCCGAAGGGGAACTTGTATGGGCTTGCTGGATTGACCGATGATTTCATTCGCTCAACACTTCCACAATCTTCTAGGTCACAGCCATCACCAGTCACTGCAGGGGTGATTGAAGAAATGCAAAATAGGATAACTAAATTAAATGCTGAGCTTGCTGCAAAGGAAGCAAAGGAAAAAGCATTGGAAGAGCATATACGACAGCATGATGAGCAGATGCAGTATATACTACGTCATCTCAACATTGACCCTTTAAGGCCAACCCCTCCTGCACTGAGTACTACCCCAGATGATCCTGACCATGCTGTTGATGATGCTCCTGATGACATAGCAGAAGATCCTTAATTAAGCTTCTTTATTTTACTTGTTTCAGGATATTTTATTGTATTTCACTATTACTTTGTTGAAGTTTAAACGTTTTATGTTATTATTGTGTTTTTAGCATACTATATTGACATACTTATATTTTATTTAGTTTTCACTATAATATAAATTTTCATCGATAAGATTATGTCTTTTAGTATGTTCTAGTTTATTATTATAAATTGTGTAATAAATATATTGTTAATTTCATATTCGTTAACAGTTATAAATTAATAATTAAAAAAGAATTTAAAAATACTGATATATTTTAGCGACCGAAATAGCGACTAAAATAATTCGTAGCTAATTCAAGCAGCTATTAGCGACCGAAATAGCGACTGATTCTATTTGTAGCTATATCAGTGTTTTAGCGACCGAAATAGCGATTAATTCTATCCGTAGCTACATCAGTTTTTTAGCGACCGAAATAGCGACCGATTTTATCCGTAGCTATATCAGTTTTTTAGCGACCGAAATAGTGACCGATTTTATCCTTAGCTACATCAGTTTTTAGCGACCGAAATAACGACTGATTTTATCCGTAGCTACATCAATTATTTAGCGACCGAATTAGCGACTGATTCATAAAATGTTTATATTAAATAAATACAAAAAATAGCGACGGAAATTGCTACCAAAAAATTCGGTCGCAAAATTGGTCTCCAGAAGTTAGGAGACCAAAATTTTAGCGACGGATTTGTATTGTCTAGCGACTGATTTTTCGGTCGCTAAATTGCGACGGAAAAAATTTCGGTCGCTATCTGAAATAGCGACCAGGGTTTTAGCGACGGAATTTTTCGGTCGCTATTTCGGTCGCTGAATGAAATAGCGACTGAATTTACCTAAATAGCGACCGATTTTGGTGGTAGCTAAAACTTGATTTTTTTGTAGTGTTATCAAAGATCAAAACTGATAATATAAATCGATAACGGAGTTGCGTAGACATTCAAGACAAGATGGGAAAGAAGAAAGTTTTGGCTCTTGCCATGTTTATTATGGCTTACACTTTGGCAATAACAACATTCGTATCATCTGAAATTCCCCCAACATGTAATAGGGATAATGGACTACTTAAAGATTCAAATTTTTCATTTCCCTCCTATCCTATGTTTGGAGTCCTTGTATTCATGCCTAGTTTTTTTCAGGTGAATTATGAGTCTATTTGGCAGGGTCCCCAAGGTCTTCTACCTAAGCCTTAAGGGTGTTATGGTTGGAAACCTCTAATGTGGAATCGAAATCAACCATGCGCAACCTTCATACCTTGCTTGCTTTTTGATAAGTTTTGTTTTAGTTAGAGTGGACTCAGTGTTAGATACCCATTTTGAGTGGACATTTTTTTTCTTGTTTGTGTCCTCCTATACTACTCCAAATGTGCGCGCCTTGTTGGAAGTGTGATTGGTACCACATGCATATAGAATAAAAAGCTTGTTTCCTCACGAGTCTTTTGTTTCTCGTGATGTGGAGGTGTATATATATATGAGTTTGACATTGATCTATGATTGGTTTGCGTTTAATTCAGGAGATGCGTTGTGTTGTTTTGATACTATCTATATTCTTTGTTCGCGCCTATAAATGTGTAGGATCCATTATCATTCCTCTTTGTTGTGTTGTCTTTCTCGCATGGCATGAACATCACTTACAGGTGCAAACCATATTTTTATCTTTGGATTTTCTTTTGAGAGCATGTGAAGGTAATTTCATACCTAAACATAAATTATTTTAGAAGTTTTTCTATTTTTCAGAAACTTGAGTTTTCAAATTAATGTACAAGATTTGAGTCTTTTTTTACCTTCTATAAAAGTGTTATTTTTCAAACACCTTATATTTTATTAATATATATGTATATATATAATTATATTATTTCTTATGACTAAAAATTATTTACTTAAAATTTGACTAAATTCTTGTATTTCAATTATTTGAAACTGAATTACTATTATTATAATGCACATTTAACTTTTTTCTATTTTAAAACTTTACCTACAAGTCTATAAATACATACTCAAATCTTTATTATTAATTCTCTGATATGATAGTTGACATCAGGGTATAATTAGAACTAGTTTAGGACTTTAGTTTCTTTCTTTTGTTTTGAAAAAACCTTTATACTTTATTTCTAGTGAATTATGATTATGTATGCGAATGTGAATCCTTCACCTCTTTGTTAATTGAGACTTATCTAATTGAGAAAGTTTTTATTCATTCTAATTTTATCTTATAATTATTGTATATTATGTTGGGGTAGAGGGTGTCACATCAGGCACCACCACACACTGCCACACTATTAATCACCAATGCTAAGGCCTGGTAGAGACTATGTTCGGCGTGAACGCAACCCCTTCTAGGTTTCATATTCATCAGTATGAATATGAGCCCAGTGCGAAGGGTACAAGCCCAACGCCAACAAGATTTCCAGAAAATCCAAATACGAACAAAACATCCCAAAATCCATAATTTATCATACAATTAATCACCATTTTTCTAATCCAATCGACTAGAAATCATTATTATCACACAAAGACACATTATACAACATCAATTTCACGAAATCATCCATCAATTAACAATATCCCAATCCCTCATAAACCTTAACCCAAGAGATATTTCAAAAGGATTTAAATTATCAATCAGGACATTAGTTTTCAACAAACAATACCAAAATTACAACCATACATCCACACTGAATATAATTAGATTATCAAATTCATAGACAAAAATAAAGTAGAAAAATCCTAAGAATTGAAAGACTTCTTCCACTACCCATTCTCTCTCGTAATCCCACATATGAATATTCTCTTTTCCCCTACCTTGTTGTGTTAATCGGAACAATTCCATTTTCGTTGATCTTGAGCACTCATCTTCAAAACTCCCCTTCTTCTCTTTTCTTTCTCTCATAACTTTGTCTGACCTCTTTCTTAAAATTTACTTGAACGGGTCAAGGCAACTCACTTCTCTTCTCGACCTACTTCTCTTTTCCCCAAAATAAATAAATAAATAATTTAAAATAATTTCCCCTATAATAATAAAAATAATTATGACCAAAATATAAATATATAATAATATTATTATTTCAAAAAACAGGACGTTACAAATAAAAGAAATACTTGACCCCTCAAGCGTATTTGGTCATCATTTTTAATTGGACTATTTTGTCCTTCAAATAAAAACTTATATTAAAATAATTATAAATTATATTTGTGTTGTAAATGAAAACTTTCATTATATAATTATACATTACAGAATTGCATACTTCCAAAATTATTATTTTTTATGAAAAATAGTGATATAAAGTACGAAATATTAATTTTCCTAATAGGCTATTGTATTAACGCATCATCATATTAAAACTGTCCAAAATTATTAATGAATATAATTAATATATGTTATGTCTATTAACGTTCTAGTTTTTATAATATTCATTAATGTTTGTAACACGATTTAAATTTAATATATTTTTTTTCCTATTTTAAAAAATAACTAATATAATTTTAAATTATTACACAATTGGTTTTAAAGTTCTTATTTTTTTTTTATAAAAAATAAATAAAGACATGAAATATATAATCAAATATTAATTATCTTAATAGGCCATTCCATTAACGCATCATCATTTTAAAGCTGAGAAATTATTAATTAATATAATTAATATTTCATTAGGCCTAAGATAGCAGCTTATATAATATTTATTAATGTTCACTGTAACACCATTTAAATTTAATATATTTTTTCCCTAATTAAGACATAACTAATGTAGTTTAAAATTATTTTTGAGGGAGATTTACATAATTTTTTTATGTGAATTTTTGTTATGGTGTCTTATACGTAAAATTTTGTTTATGTGAATTTTGTGAAATAAATTTTAGTGTAATATTTTGTTTATATTTATTTTAAAACTGTCTGTATTAATAATTAATATAATTAATGTTTATTATGTTATTACAGTTTCAATTTTTTATAATTAATATTTTTTTTGGAAAACCTCATAAAAGTAATATTTTAGAAATTATTTGTTTGGAGGGAAATAATTTATCAGAATTGTTTTCCTTTAAATTTTGTCTCTATTTATTTTAAAATGGTTCATAAATAATATAATCAATATTTTAATTTATTATGTCGTTAAAATTTTATTTTTCTATAATTAATGTTTTTTTGGTATGGAAAATCGCGACACAAATAATGTTTGAGAAGTTGTTTGGAAAACAATAATATTACCTGCATGGCTACATTCTTATTTATTTAGAATAATTGTTTGTTCTTTTATTTAAAATTCAATTTATATTGTCTCATATTAATTTTTTAGACTAAAATACTTTTAATTAAAGTGTGTCATCTTAATTTAATAAAATATATTAATTATAAGCTCTTCAAATAGTATGTACTCTAATTAGTTAGAATAAAAATAAATATTAATCAGGTGAGGAATAATATAGAATATGAATACTAATTGGTTAGAAGGACTACTTGATCCTAGGATGCAATCGCAGTGTTAAATACATTTTCTGCTGCAAAGAGTAAATGCCATATTAGGCCATCATTTTTATGTTTACCTTATGTTCCTGCATAGAAACACTCCTTTTGTCGCTCCTGTTTGATGATCTTCCAAGTCTTCGGTGTCGACCGAATACTGCCTCCAAGGGGTGGGGAGGGTACTTGTAAAGGCACTCCGACGATCAAGTAAGTGTTCGGTATAGAGCAATAAAGCTTTTATGCTAGATAAACCATACCTGTTCAATCAGTCCCATCAATACCGTATTTATAGTGACGTTCTTGGGCCTGGTGGGCTTTCTGGATTATTGGGCTAGTGCACAAGGTTTTGCACACTGATTACAGCTGACGTGGATGTGTTTAATGTAATTAATATCTGTTTTTCTTTTTCTCATGGAAATTCGTTATAGCTGAATACCCATTCGATATGTTCATCGGCCGAGGGGGTATTCGGCATGTTCATTGACCGAAGGAGTATTCGGCCTTCCCCTTGGACGGAGGGGTGTTCGGCCTTTTCCTTGGCCGAAGGGGTATTCGGCCTTCCCCTTGGACGGAGGGGTATTCGGCCTTTTCCTTGGCCGAAGGGGTGTTCGGCCTGTTCATTGGCCGAAGGGTTGTTCGGCCTTCCCCTTGGACGGAGGGGTATTCGGCCTATGGTGGTACTCGACCTATTCATTGACATGATGGGTATTCGGCCTGAAGGGGGTATTCGGCCCATGGTGGTACTCGGCCTATTCATTGGCCTGATGGGTACTCGGCCTGAGGGGGTGTGTTTAGTGTTGACTTTGACCGGGTGGTGTGTAGTCCCAGTACACTGCCCCCCCAAGCCCGAGGATGAAAGACGAAGGGATTCAAAGTATTAGAAAAGATTTGACTTGTATGAGGGGATGTGTCGGAGGGCGAAACATGGTACTACCCTCGAGAGTTGCGTCCCTTGAGTAACCGATTGTGATCGTTGCATGATGTGCTGCCCTAGGGTTTCGTGCCTTGGTGGAGAGGTGTGGCGTTTGGCTTTTCATACCCAGAAAGCATTTATGAAGGTCTCCTCGCACCTTGGTATACTTCTCCTCGTCCTTAGCCAAGTGTGAAGACTTGGGAGTGAATGAGATAGTCCTCCTTGGCCGAGTATATGCACTCGGGAGGGAATGGTATTGGTCAACCTTGGCCGAGTGTGTGGACTCAGGAGGGACTGGTGTTGGTCAACCTTGGCCGAGTGTGTGGACTCGGGAGGGATTGGTGTTTGTCAACCTTGGCCGAGTGCATGGACTCGGGAGGGAGTCTTTTTTGTTTTTTTGTCCTTAGCCGAGTGGGGTAACTCGGGAGGGGATTGTGTATTCTTCCTTGACCAAGTTGACACTTGGGAGGAACTAACTTCCTTGGCCGAGTGTAGGTACTCGGGAGGGAACCGTTTTTTCGTCCTTAGCCGAGTGAAGGAACTCGGGAGGGAATTATGTATTCTTCCTTAACCAAGTTGGCACTTGGGAGGGAATTAACTTCCTTGGCCGAGTGTAGGTACTCGGGAGGGAATCATTTTTTCGTCCTTAGCCGAGTGCAGGAACTCGGGAGGGAATTATGTATTCTTCCTTGACCAAGTTGGCACTTGGGAGGGAATTAACTTCCTTGACCGAGTATAGGTACTCGGGAGGGAATCGTTTTTTCGTCCTTAGCCGAGTGCAAGAACTCGGGAGGGAATTATGTATTCTTCCTTGACCAAGTTGACACTTGGGAGGGAATTAACTTCCTTGGCCGAGTGTAGGTACTCGGGAGGGAATCATTTTTTCGTCCTTAGCCGAGTGCAGGAACTCGGGAGGGAATTATGTATTCTTCCTTGACCAAGTTGGCACTTGGGAGGGAATTAACTTCCTTGGCCGAGTATAGGTACTCGGGAGGGAATCGTTTTTTCATCCTTAGCCGAGTGAAGGAGCTCGGGAGGGAATTATGTATTCTTCCTTGACCAAGTTGACACTTGGGAGGGAATTAACTTCCTTGGCCGAGTGTAGGTACTCGGGAGGGAATCATTTTTTCGTCCTTAGCCGAGTGAAGGAACTCGGGAGGGAATTATGTATTCTTCCTTGACCAAGTTGACACTTGGGAGGGAATTAACTTCCTTGGCCGAGTGTAGGTACTCGGGAGGGAATCATTTTTTCGTCTTTAGCCGAGTGAAGGAACTCGGGAGGGAATTATGTATTCTTCCTTGACCAAGTTGGCACTTGGGAGGGAATTAACTTCCTTGGCCGAGTGTAGGTACTCGGGAGGGAATCATTTTTTCGTCCTTAGCTGAGTGGAGGAACTCGGGAGGGAATTTATTATCTGACAAGTTTGAGTGCTAGTTTTTTGTGGGGGAACACAAGTAAATGAGACTGAATTGTGTTTCATTACTCGGGTGTCTCGAGCTCTACAATTTTTGTGGGGGTCGGCCAAATTGGACTGAATTGTTGTGTGGGTCGGCCAATGTTTCCCGTCAAGAGATAATTGGTGATGTTAGTCATCCAATTTTTGTCTCCTTGCCGAATTTCTAAGCACTTAGACTCTACAATGTTTGGACTTTGTAGCTCTTGATGTATTGCACTACAGAGTTGGTTCGTCTTCTTACTACTTTCCAACTTTGCCCATTGGTTGGCCCTCGTATTGAGCTCTCTAGGGGTATGACTTATGTGGACCTCTTCGAAGGTAGCCTTGAGTTTCTGGAAGGCGTGGAAGTACTTGAGCAATATTGGCTCCTTGACTTGAAATGTTCCATTTATCTGCTCCGTGACTACCTGGGAGTCACTCCAACACTTAACTCTCGTGATCCCTTATTCTCTTGCCAGACGCAAACCGGCTAGCAAGGCTTCATATTCGGCTTGATTATTGGAAGTCTTGAAGTTGAAGCATAGTGATTGTTCTACCACCATGTTGTCCAGTCCTTTAAGTATGATCCCGGCTCCTCTACCCTGTTGGTTTGATGACCTGTTTACGTGTAATGTCCATACTGCCTTTTTTGACACGGTTTCAGGGTGAAACTCATTTAATAAATCAACCATGCTTTGAGCTTTGATATGACCTTTTGATTCGAACTAAATGTCAAATTGCAATGGCTCTATTGACCATGCTACCATTCTACCTGCGAGCTCGGACTTTCTCAAGACTTCGGCTATCAGATTGTCCGTCCTTAAGACTATTTTATGGCTTTGAAAGTAGTGGCATAAGTGGCGAGCCGCATGTACCAAAGCGAAGATTATCTTTTCGAGCTGCTGGTATCGAGTCTTTGCTTCTTGCAGGACTCTACTAACGAAGTATACCAGAACTTGCTCTTTCCTTTCTTGTACCAAGGCGGCACTAATGGCCTTTTTAGAGACAACTATGCAGACTATGAGGTCTGACTGAGGGTTCTGTTTAGACAAGAGTGGTGGTGTAGCAAGCATCGCTTTAAGATCTTGGAATGATAATTCACACTCCTCGGTCCATTGGAATTTGCGGGCCTTCTTCAACAGCGACATTATTGGCCTAGAATTGTCCGCCATGCATGGTAAGAAACGCACCAGTGATGTTATCTGCCCAGCCAAGCGCTACACTTCCTTGACGTTGCGAGGTCTCCTCATGTCGATGATAGCCTCATCGAACACCTGCCTTAGGTCTTTGATGTGATCGTCCATGGAGTCAGACTTTACCACCATGTCGTCTACATACACTTCTAAACACTTCTCGATCTGCTAGTGGAAGATCTTGTCTATGAGTCTTTGGTAAGTTGCCTCCGCGTTCTTCAAACCAACCGACATGAATCTGTAATGAAAGTTAGCCGAGTCTATGATGGATGTTGTTTTCCCCTCGTCCGGTGGATACATGGGTATCTGATTGTACCCAGAATAAGCATCAAGGAAGCTAAGTATTTGATGGCTTGCTACCCCATCTACCAATGCGTCTATGTGTGGCAGGGAATAAACATCTTTCGGGCATGCCTTGTTCGGATCTGTGTGGTCGGTACACATCCGCCATTTGCCATTGGCCTTCTCGACCATTACCACATTGGCCAACCAAGTAGAGTACTTAACTTCTCTAATAAATCCCGCTTGAAGTAGCTTGGTTGTCTCTTCTTTTACCGCCTGGGCCCTTTCTCCCCCCATCTTTCTTTTCTTTTGGGTGATGGGCTTAGCGTCTCGGCACACGGAGAGCTGATGGCAATGGAAACTTGGATCGATGCCTAGCATATCGGCCGCCATCTAGGCAAACAGGTCCGAGTATTGCACCAGAATTTGCTTAATGTCTCTCGCTTCGTCCGACAATAGTTGGGAACTCAAGTATGTGACATGTTCTTCATTTTTCCCGATTTGAAACGAGATTGTCGTCTCAATCAGCTCAACGCGGTGCTCGTCTTCTATCTGGGGATCAAGCTCCAGGTCTATGACCAGTTTCTGTTGGCACACATCGCTAATGACATTGACTTCCCGTTTCGGCTTCGAGGTTGGCTGCATCTTTAAGATGGCGAGATAACATTCGCGGGCCGTCTTTTGATCTGCGTGCAGAGTGATTATAGTTCCTTCTTCATAGGGGAATTTCATCGCTAGGTGTGGAGTGGAGACGATAGTTCGTAGCTTGTTCAGGGAGGGTCGACCCAATAGGATGTTATACGAAGTGTTAGCATGTACCACCACGTACCTCACTCTAATCATTCGCCTTTGCTGGTCATCCCCGAAGTAGGTGTATAGGTCTATCATCCCCCGAGTGTCTACTCTTTCACTTCCTTGATCAACAAACGTCTTTTTCACAATACAGTTGTTGATCTCCACACTGATGACCATGGGATCATCTTGCACTAGGTCGACTCCTTGGAAATCACGGTCGGTAAATGTAATAGGTGACATATGGATCGAAGCTGCCCGGCCTACGGCGTTTACCGACTTGATTTCCCTTAAGTGTCTTTTACGGGCTGAGGACGTGCTTCCTCCTCATGCGAATCCTCCCGCAATGGTGTTTATCACCCGCCTGGGTTGATTTCGGTCTTGTTGTCGGTTGCTTCTTTCTTGAGACCTGCTTCGTTCACGAGATCTATCCCTCGGAGGTGCTCTGTCTCAGTTCTCTCTTCTGTATTCCCTTTTACTAGAATGGTAGTCATGCTTTCTTCTGTCCGAAGGTCGAACGAAGCTTTGAAGATGTCTAGCTTTGACGAGGTCTTCGATGCGGTCTCAAAGTGCAGAACATTCCTCAGTGGTGTGCCCTCGATTTCGGTGATGGCACGCTTTTATTTTATCCGCATGGGGAAAAGTCATAGCTCTTCGGGGTACAACCAAGACTTCTGTGGCTAAGGCCTGCTCCAACACCTTGGCCATGCTGGTGTTCAGTGGCACGTAGTGCATGTATCTTGGCCCCCTGTTGTTCTTCTCGCGGTCAGGCACATTGCGGGGGCGGGATCTGGGGGCTCCTTATCACTTTCTTTCTTTCCGTAAAAAAGGTCGGGTCGGTTTTGACTCCGAAACGCGGCCAATTCCTCCATTTGCATGTATTTTGTGGCCCTATTGTCGCCACCGGCCCGAAACGGGCTTTCGGCATTCGCGAAGGATGGTTGGACTCGTTTATTTTGTTTAAAAATAGTGGATTGCTAGAATGACTTATTCTCAAACTGAGACCTCGTCAAACGAGCAATTTTATTAAAAGGCTCACTAATCCATATTAATCCCAAGCGGGACCCTCCATGGACTAGTGGTTTTCATAAAAGGAGGGTTCGTGGAGTCGCCACCAATGTTTTACTCAAAACATTGGAAAAAGGGATAAGGCAATTGATTTAAAAATCAACTTTGGCCACTACAACCAGAGTTGGGTAAGGGAGTCGGTTACGCGTGGGGAAGGTGTTAGCACCCCACAGCGCCCCTTTCGGGTTCCCTATGACAGATTATTTTCTAAAATAACAGCGTAAAATTACTAAATTACCCCTATTTACTCTAAACAATTATGATTTGACTATCTACATGATGACAGTTTAAATATGCACACAGAAAGCAGTAAAAGGAAGGATTGAAGGGAAACCTCTTGAAGCGTGCTTTTTATAAAAAATGAACTGGGAAGCGTTTTGGCGTTCCCTCGCTCTACAAGCCCGCTCCTCGCTCTCCTAGAACAAAATTTTAACTAAGGGAATCCAAAAGATTTCCCCTCGACTAGGTTCGATCCTCAAGCAAAATGGCTCGGGGCTCAAGAACTTCGTCGGATCAACTCTCCGAGTGATTTCTAGGGCAGAACACTGCTCAAAAACCCCAGAATACTCAAGGAGAGGGTTCAAACTATGTTGAAAAGTGTGGAATGACGTCCAATTGACGTCATATTTATAGGGAATAGGCGCAGTACGGCCTACAGGGCCAATACGGCCGTATTGAAATTTTTGAACTTCAATACGGTCGTATTGGAGTTCAATACGGTCGTATTGAAAGTCAGAAATTTCAATACGCCCGTATTGAGTTCGCAGTGGTCGTATTGAAGTGTCAATACGGTTGTACTGACTTCAGTACGGCCGTATTGAAGCTTCAATACGGCCGTATTAAGTTCAGTACGGCCGTATTGGGCTTTTTCCCTCCACTTCTTTATTTTGAGCTATTCTAAGACCTCTGGACCTACAGAGAACCCTCCTAGGGCCTTCGAGGAGTCCTTCTGGTTGATTATCCTTCAGTCTTCGAGAGTCTTCAAGCTTTATTTCCGACCCGGACAATTTTAGGGGTCTACAGCTGCCCCCCCTTTACTTAGTCGGACGGCCTCTTGGTGTATCGGCTGACAAGTAAAGGAGTTGACCCAATTGTCCGGGTATTGTGCCGACCTTCTGACTTGTAGCGTCTTCCGGTGGGAAAATGTTGAGTAGCCTCTCCAGGTGGGTGCATACCTCGGCGCTTCTGACATCCTCGGTAGCTGAGTTTACCTTCTCCAAGGTCAACTTCACTCGACGCTCGAGCCGGAAGTTGGACATCAACGCGCCTCTGATGACGCTGATGGTTGAGTACCCGCCTCTCCAGGCTTAGTCTCGCTCTTTGTTCGAGCCGGAAACCAAGCACCTTTGCGACGACGGTGAGCAGTGTGAGTTTTGCCTCTCCAGGCCTTGCTTTGCTTGTTGCCCAAGCTGGAAGCTGTGAGTACCGTCTCTCCAGGCTTAACTTCACTCTTTGTTCGAGCCGGAAGCTAAGTACCCTTGTGACAACGGTAAGCAGTGTGAGTTTTGCCTCTCCAGGCCTTGCTTTGCTTGTTGCCCAAGCTGGAAGCTGTAAGTACCGTCCTTCCAGGCTTAGCTTCACTCTTTGTTTGAGCCGGAAACTAAGTACCTTTGTGACAACGGTAAGCGGTGAGTACCCCTTTTCCAGAGATAGCTTCGCTCATTGCCCGAGCCGGAAGCTACATACCTCCGTGTTTGTGACGACGGGGTAGCGTGAATATCTCCTTTCCAGGGATTTGGTGATGATTTTGTCTCCACAGTCCACGATGCTGCTTCGACGGTTGTTTTTTGATTTTTGTGCCGCTGAGGGCTGGATAACGCAGGGATCCGTCTAGGGGATGTGCAGTCATTCACAGGTTCCTGTGCCCCAACTTGCATTGCATTGTTGGTACCCTTGGGGAATTTCTGACTCCTTGGGGTATAGACACAAAGATGCTCTTTCTGATGTGAGCGGTGCCTTATGATTGGCTGACGTCCTTTCGACGTTGGTGGAGTATCCCGGTTATCCTTGTTCGGGTAACTCTTTTTGATTTTCTGATTTTTCGCTGCCTCTGTGTAGGCTGTTATCCGCTGGGGATTCTGGATGTTGATTTTGATTTTGGTGCCACTGAGGGCTGGATAATGCAGGGATCCGTCTACGGGATGTGCAGTCATTCACAGGTTCCTGTGCCCCAACTTGCGTTGCATTGTTGGTACCCATGGGGAATTTCTGACTCCTTGGGGTGTAGACACAGATGCTCTTTCTCTCTGAGTTGAGCGATGCCTTATGTTTGGCTGACGTCCTTTTGACGTAGGTGGAGTATCCCGGTTATCCTTATTCGGGTAACTCTTTTTAATTTTTGGATTTTGTTGCCTCTGTGTAGGCTGTTATCCGCTAGGGATGTTGACATGTTGATTTTTTTGACTGGTCTCTTCTGTTAGGCAGATAGTCTTGATGTTCGATGTTTTGGCGGGATGCCAAATTCCGCTTGGGGAATTTTATTAATCTTTTTGATTTTCTTCCCCTTTTGTGGGGATGCCTCTTGGATAGGCGATCATCCACTGAGGATTGATGCTGATTGGCCTCTTTTGTTAGGCAGATCATCTTGACGTTCATTTGTTAGGCTGAGAGCCAAATTCCACTTGGGGAATAGTTTATTGGTCTTCCTTTTGTAGAAATACCTCTTTAGTAGGCGATTGGGGATTTGAAGTTTTTATTCATCCCAGAGTATTATTTAGAAAGCCTCTTCAGGCTTAGCTTCACCCATCGCTTTTGAGTTGGAAAGCTATCCTCCATTGGGGAAGTTTAAAGTCCTTAGACATTTTTCTTGGATGATCAGGCCTCCTTTAGGGATTTCGCTGATCGCATTCTGATAGCTTTCACTGGGGAATTTGGCCCGTGAGTGTAAGCTTGAGATATCTCTGGGGAATCGAGCCTTTCTAGGCCCAACTATTCTGAAGGAAGAGTATTGTTTCTGCGAGCCTCTCCAGGCTCAATTATTCTGAGGGAGTATTCTTTCTGCGAGCCTCTCCAGGCTCAATTATTCTTTGGTGTGGAGGATGAGGAGTATTTCGGCGAGCCTCTCCAGGCTCAGTTATTTTGAGAGTATTCTTTCGGCAAGCCTCTCCAGGCTCAATTATTCTGTATGATGCTGCTGATTTTCTGAATCTTTGTATTTTGCTTGCTGCTGTCATACACAAGCAATTTTCTATTTTTCTATTTTATGCAGTTGCCTCATGATAAGGTCTTTGAATGTGCAACTAATGTGTGTGACGCACAAATGCAATACAATTTTTATTTTTGTTCATTTATTTAGAAAAGTGAGTGGCTCTCCCTATCCTCTTCTTCTTGGAGGACTTTCTGTCATTGACGCGAGGGAGTATTTTTGTGAGCCTTTATGCAGGAGATTATGGATTTTACAGGAACCCCTCTTTTATTGACCGATTATTAAGAGTTTCGTACAATTTTTAGAAACATCAATTTAAAGGCATAATCACAAGGTCAAGAAAGAAAAGAAACAAATGGATATTTTATTGATATTCACAAATGTTTACACAGAAAGATTTACAAAGGGAATTTCTGAAGAATGGCTGGCCGAGGTGGGCTATACATTTTTGGCTTAAACAATTATATTTGTAATTGCTGCTCTTCCCGTTTCCCTAGTTGTTTCGGGTGAGATGCCTGAGCCAGGAGTGTAGATACTGCAAGACGCTTGCTTCTAGAAGATTATCACTTGAACCGCCTTTCGGTTTTCAGTTCACGTGATCGTTGCTTGCTTTACTTTTTGCATCTTATTCTTTTTCCCCTAATTTTTGCCTAGGACGTGTCCTAGCGGGGATAATTTTGCCTTTGTTTTGCCTAGTACCCTTGTACTGGCGGGCTTTTTGTTTTGCCCTAACTTTTGCCTAGGATGCCCTTTTTGGGTTTTCATCCTAGCGGGCTGATGCAAGCAACGTCTTCAAGCATAATACTTCTTTACCATGTCAGCGTTGACTGGGTATCGAAGTTCTTCTCCGTCCATGTCTGTGAGAATCAATGCTCCTCCGGAGAAGGCTCGCTTCACCACGTATGGTCCTTCGTAATTTGGGGCCCACTTTCCGATTTTGTCCTTTTGAGCTGGTAGCAATTTCTTCATCACCAGCTCTCCCTCATGGTAGATTCGAGGATGGACTTTCTTGTCAAAAGCCTTTTTGATCTTCCTTTGGTAGGCTTGACCATGGCATATGGCGTTCAGTCGTTTTTCTTCGATAAGGTTCAATTGGTTGTATCGACTTTGAACCCATTCTGCCTCGGAAAGTTTTGCTTCCATGATTACTCTCAGAGACGGTATCTCGACTTCAACCGGCAGAACTGCCTCCATTCCATAAACAAGGGAGAATGGAGTAGCTCCTGTGGATGTACGTACTGAAGTCCTATAACCATGGAGAGCGAAGGGTAGCATCTCATGCCAGTCTTTGAATGAGACAACCATCTTTTGTACTATCTTCTTGATATTCTTATTGGCTGCCTCAACTGCCCCATTCATCTTTGGTCGGTATGGGGAAGAGTTGTGGTGCTGAATTTTGAACTCTTTGCACAGTTCTTCCACCATCTTATTGTTCAAATTGGATCCATTATCAGTGATGATTTTGTCGGGAATACCGTATCTGCATATGATATTCTTTCTGATAAAAGATGTTACCACCTTTCGGGTCACATGAGCATACGATGCCGCTTCTACCCATTTGGTGAAATAGTCAATGGCCACAAGGATGAACCTATGTCCATTGGATGCCTTTGGCTCGATGGGTCCAATAACATCCATGCCCCACATTGCGAATGGCCATGGTGAAGCCAAAACATTAAGTGGCGTTGGTGGGACATGAATGTTGTCGGCATATGCTTGACACTTGTGGCATTTCCGGACGTATTGGTAACAATCCCTTTCAATGGTCGACCAATAATATCCTGCTCTGAGGATTTTCTTAGCCATTGCAGGCCCGGGAATATGGGTACCGAAAACCCCCTCATGTATTTCTTTGATTACATTTTGAGCTTCGACTTGGTCTATACATCTCAATAAGACCGAGTCATAATTCTTTTTGTAGAGGGTTTCTCCAATCAACAGAAATCCCATGGCCCTTCTTCGGATATGCTTTTTATCATTATCGCTGGCCATATCAGGATATTCCCCTTTTGACAGATATTGTTTGATGTCATGGAACCATGGATGATCGTCAACAGCTTCATCTATCAGTAGGCAGAACGCTTGCTTATCGTGCCGCCGGATATTGATGATGGGCATTTCATGCTCCTTATCCAAGGCGAACATCGATGAGAGCGTAGCAAGGGCGTCAGCGAACTGATTCTCCTCCCTTGGAATGTATTCAAAGATGACACTTTGGAAGAATTGTGTCAAATCTTTGATATGCTCAACATATGGTATCAGTTTAGGATTTCGGACTTCCCAGTCTCCTCGTAGCTGATGGATGACTAAAGCCGAATCTCCAAATACTTTGAGTTTGAGGATACCATTGTTGATAGCCGCTTGGATTCCTAACGCGCAAGCCTCGTATTCGGCCATATTATTTGTACAGTCGAAATTGAGTCTTGCTGTTAGAGGGATATGCTTTCCTTGTGGGGAGATTAACACTGTCCCAATCCCCTGTCCAAGCATGTTGGAGGCTCCATCAAAATACATGGTCCACGCATCGTTCTTGGGATCTTCATGTTGTATACTCATTATATGTTCATCGGGGAAATCGTCCTGAAGGGATTGATAGTCATTGGTCGGCCCGTGTGCTAGGTAATCAGCTAAGGTACTACCCTTGATGGCCTTTTGTGTGACATGTATGATGTCAAATTCTGATAATTGCACTTGCCATCGGGCAATCTTCCCAGTGATTATTGGTTTGTCGAACACGTACTTAATTGGGTCCATTTTGGAAACCAACCAAGTAGTATGCCTTATCATGTACTGCCTGAGCCTTTGTGTTGCCCACGCTAACGCACAGCAAGTCTTTTCTAATGGCGTGTAGCGGGTTTCATAATCAAGGAACTTTTTGCTCAGGTAGTAGATGGCTTGTTCTTTCTTTCCAGTTTCGTCCTGTTGCCCTAGCACGGCTCCCATGGACTCATCAAGCACTGTCAGATAGAGGATTAATGGCTTTCCCTCGACAGGTGGCACCAATATTGGTGGATTGGCCAAGCACTGTTTGACCTTGTCAAAAGCTCGTTGACAATTCTCATCCCAAGTTTCGGAATGATTCTTGCGCAACAGCTTGAATATTGGTTTGCACGTGTCAGTCAACTGTGCGATGAACCTTGCGACGTAGTTCACCCTGCCGAGGAATCCTCTAATTTCTTTCTCAGTTTTAGGAGGAGGCATTTCCATTATTGCCTTTACTTTATCGGGGTCAACCTCTATCCCTTTTTCACTGACGATGAACCCAAGAAGCTTACCCGACCGAACTCCGAAAGTACACTTAGCCGGGTTTAACTTAAGCTGATACTTACGAAGCCGATTGAATAATTTTCTCAAATATTGGATGTGGTCCATTTCGTCTTTTGACTTTGCGATCATGTCATCCACGTATACTTCAATTTCTTTGTGGATCATATCGTGGAATAGAGTCACCATCGCTCGTTGGTAGGTAGCCCCCGCATTTTTAAGTCCGAAAGGCATCACCCTGTAGCAGAAAGTTCCCCAGGGTGTAATGAAAGAAGTTTTCTCGCGGTCTTCTATATTCATCTTGATTTGATTATACCCCGAGTATCCATCCATAAAGGAATAGAGTGTGTTTGTGGCGGTGTGATCCACAAGTGTATCGATGTGGGGCAAGGGAAAATCGTCCTTTGGACTGGCACGATTCAAATCCCTATAATCAACACACACTCTAACCTTCCCATTCTTTTTGACGACTGGCACAATGTTAGCCAGCCATTCGGGATACTGGGATACAACCAAGAATCCCGCGTCCAATTGTTTTTCCACCTCCTCCTTAATCTTTAAGGACCATTCGGGCTTGATTCGTCGAGGCTTTTGCTTAATAGGTCGAAACCCCTCTTTTAAGGGCAACTTGTGTTCGACGATGTTGGAGTCCAACCCGGGCATATCATGGTACGACCATGCAAATACGTCCTTGTATTCCCTCAATAATTGAATTAATTGCGTTTTTATTCCATCACTGATACGGGTCCCAATGTTGACCTCTTTCAATTCTTGACCCTGCCCCAAATTCACGGTCTCCAATTCTTCTTGATTCGGTTGGAGTAGACGAGCTTCTTGATCTAGCAGTCTTTGCAGATCCGGAGAGATGGTCTCCTCATCACTGTCCAACTCAACCCATTCACCCTCGGCTTTCGGATCCCGGTCAGAGCGAACAATCACAGACATAATTATTTATTGGTTCTGTTTAGGTTTAGAGTTTATTAATATTAATGAGAGAGAGAGAATAGAACAAAATGAGAGAATAATGTGTGAAAAATGCCTTTTTATTGATATATGAGTGTAAAACTGTATAAAACCCTTTATTTACATGAAAAGGTCCTCATGATCTCGGGTACTGATCATGAGTCCCTAAAAGAAAAAATGTGGAGGGGCCCTATCATGGCTTGCCCTTCTCTCTACTCTTGCTGCGGTAGAGGATTCTTGCTCACGTCGGGCGCCGTCGAATCGAAAGTGACCCACCCAGCGTCGATAAGGTCTTGGACCTTATACTTGAGAGCTCGGCAGTTCTCCGTTGAATGCCCCTGTGCCCCCGAATGGTATAGACATTTGTCTTGTGGATTGTACCAATCGGGGTAGGGTGGATTCACCTTCTTTGGTGGAATGTAAGCAATAAGACGCGCCTCTACTAGCTTCGGCAGGAGATCGCTATAAGTGGTCGGAAGTTTGTCAAACTTCTTCACAGAGTTGTATTGCGATTTTCCTGACTTCGAAGCGGAAGAAGACGGAGCAATGGTTACAGCGTTGACTCCTCCTTCTTTCTTCTTCCCAAAGGCCTTCTTAGCTTCATATGGTTGGGAAGGCTTAGCCAGCTTTCCACTTTTAAGTCCTTGTTCCACCCTTTCTCCAATGGTGATGATGTCCGAGAAGAGTGTCGTTGTGTTCCCTATCATTTTATCGTAATAGGGACCAGTCAACGAGTTGATGAATAAGGACACCGTCTCCTTATCCGACAGCGGGGGCTCTATCTGTGCCGCCAACTCCCTCCAACGTTGGGCGTACGCCTTGAAGGATTCATCGTTCTTTTTACTCAAGGCTTGAAGATCAGACCTATCGGGTGTTAGGTCGATGTTGTATTTGTAGCGCTTGAGGAAGGCGTCGGCCAACTGCCTCCATGTGTGTACTAGATTTCCATCTAGCTGCATATACCAGTTGAGTGCAGTTTCAGCTAAGCTCTCTTGAAAGCAGTGGATCAAGAGCTTTTCATTTGTGGCATATGCAGCCATCTTGCGACAGTACATGGTGAGATGACTTTTAGGGCAAGTCGATCCCACGTACTTTGGGAAATCTGGCACTTTAAATTTAGGAGGGAATTGAATGTCCCTCACCAAACACATGTCGGCGGCATCCTTAATGTCAAAGTCATGCCCCTCCATAGCCCTTAGCCGATCCTCGAGGGCATGGAATTGTTCCTTTGAGACCTCGGGCTCTTTTATTATAATTCCTGCCCCAAGGGGTACGGCGTTTGGAGGATCTTTTTCATGCTCTTCCTCCTCTCCCTCATGATGGGACCCATGATCACTATGATGAGAATCATGGATGTTGTGATGACGCATGAGTTCCATCATTTGCGCCATCTGCTCTTTAAGCTGTGAAAGCTCGGTTGTGAGCTTCTTGTTTTGCTCCTCCAATGCTTCCATTTTCTTGATTTTCCGTGCGCGCGTAAGGATAGAGAGATGACCAGCCACTTTCTAAAATGAATGTTTAGTTAGTTTATTTTATGGAATGAATACACTCTTTAACACGAGCTTGATAAACCTCCATCTTTAAGGCGCTGCCTTTTTAAGACGGAAGTTTACCACCCTTCTTTATCTATGATTTCTCCCCAACGGAGAATCTCTATAGTCATGGGTCTCTTTCACTCATGTCAAGAGGTATTGGTGATCCTAAAATGTATGTTTTCATGAGGATGCATGATGTCTTATTGGTAATGATGTACATGCTCCTCACTTTTATTATATTTTCACACATGGTCTTTCCTCTCATGTCATGGTTTTTTATGCATGGGGATTATTTTTAGACCTTATCACGAGGTTATTTATTAATGCACAAACAATGTCACATAACGAATGCACAAACAATTCACTCATCCACGAACAGTCACGAGCGAATTACGAGGTAGGGGTCTCCTGCAGAAAAGTGCATATTCAAGGAGGATCTAACTGTTCTCACTTGGTCAAAGGCCCCCAAGGTGCCCCCATTATAGGGACCCAATTCCTCTCGTCGTAGGTCGATGGAAAGCTCCAACGCACCGTCGGACTCAAGTTCATGGTTATCACCTTGAGTGATGCTTTTCGACAACGGTCTCATAGGCTCCTATAAACCCATCAACCGGCCGTACTAACATCCACTCCCTATGGATTACCACTCATGCCCCCGGGTATAGAGGGAACTGTTGTGTGCAAAGGTTTGTGTGCAGTTTTTATTTCAAACAATTGCGGAATTTAAGCATACAACAGTTATTTAAAGCCATATAATAAAACATATTATAATACAAGCAAGGGGTAATGAAGTAATTTTAACTATTATTTGTTAAAAATAATCTGTCACTAAATGGGACTGACTCTCAAGGCTTCCCCAGTGGAGTCGCCATCTGTCGCCACCGGCCCGAAACGGGCTTTCGGCATTCGCGAAGGATGGTTGGACTCGTTTATTTTGTTTAAAAATAGTGGATTGCTAGAATGACTTATTCTCAAACTGAGACCTCGTCAAACGAGCAATTTTATTAAAAGGCTCACTAATCCATATTAATCCCAAGCGGGACCCTCCATGGACTAGTGGTTTTCATAAAAGGAGGGTTCGTGGAGTCGCCACCAATGTTTTACTCAAAACATTGGAAAAAGGGATAAGGCAATTGATTTAAAAATCAACTTTGGCCACTACAACCAGAGTTGGGTAAGGGAGTCGGTTACGCGTGGGGAAGGTGTTAGCACCCCACAGCGCCCCTTTCGGGTTCCCTATGACAGATTATTTTCTAAAATAACAGCGTAAAATTACTAAATTACCCCTATTTACTCTAAACAATTATGATTTGACTATCTACATGATGACAGTTTAAATATGCACACAGAAAGCAGTAAAAGGAAGGATTGAAGGGAAACCTCTTGAAGCGTGCTTTTTATAAAAAATGAACTGGGAAGCGTTTTGGCGTTCCCTCGCTCTACAAGCCCGCTCCTCGCTCTCCTAGAACAAAATTTTAACTAAGGGAATCCAAAAGATTTCCCCTCGACTAGGTTCGATCCTCAAGCAAAATGGCTCGGGGCTCAAGAACTTCGTCGGATCAACTCTCCGAGTGATTTCTAGGGCAGAACACTGCTCAAAAACCCCAGAATACTCAAGGAGAGGGTTCAAACTATGTTGAAAAGTGTGGAATGACGTCCAATTGACGTCATATTTATAGGGAATAGGCGCAGTACGGCCTACAGGGCCAATACGGCCGTATTGAAATTTTTGAACTTCAATACGGTCGTATTGGAGTTCAATACGGTCGTATTGAAAGTCAGAAATTTCAATACGCCCGTATTGAGTTCGCAGTGGTCGTATTGAAGTGTCAATACGGTTGTACTGACTTCAGTACGGCCGTATTGAAGCTTCAATACGGCCGTATTAAGTTCAGTACGGCCGTATTGGGCTTTTTCCCTCCACTTCTTTATTTTGAGCTATTCTAAGACCTCTGGACCTACAGAGAACCCTCCTAGGGCCTTCGAGGAGTCCTTCTGGTTGATTATCCTTCAGTCTTCGAGAGTCTTCAAGCTTTATTTCCGACCCGGACAATTTTAGGGGTCTACACCTATGCCTCAAGTCGTCCAAGTCCTGAGGTGGCTTCTTACATAAGTTGTTGACGAAAGGGCCGGGCCTTAGTGTCGTGGTCAGGTGGTGCATTGCCACAACCGGGTCCAGGTCTCGAATGTCATTTTTCCGAACCTTTCCATGAAGGTTCTTAGAGGTTCCTTCTTCTCTTGGCGAATGTTGACCAGTGCGATTGAGGTGAGCTGATGAGGACGGCTCGTGGCAAACTGTATCGCGAACCGGGAAGATAAGGTTGTGAATGAGTTTACCTATCCCGGTGGGAGTTTCGTGAACCAATTAAGTGCTGGTCCTTTAAATGAGGTGGGGAAGACTTTCCACATGATAGCATCGTCGTCAGTATATAAACTGACTTGAGTAACGAATGCATCCAGGTGTTCCTCTGTGTCAGTGGTTCCGTCATACTTTTCTAAAGCCAAGTTTTTCTAATTGTCGGGCAGCCGGGCACCGGCAATGTCTGGAGTGAAAGGCGTCTTCCCTTGCCTTCGTTGTTGATCCAAGGTCGTCGTTGTTACGCCACCAGTCGGCCGGGGGGCCCTCGTTTCTTTGTACCATCTGAAGACTCCCCTAATCTCGGGTTGACTGGGCATTGGGGGTACCATGGGATGGATGCCATGATCGGTTGTCGCTTCTAAGCTCTGCGTTCTCTTTTCTTAGGACCGACAACTCGTGGGTGTCTTTTTCTCGGAGCTTCTTTAGTTCCATCATTTTGGCCTTCAATTGCTCGATGGCCGATGATGGGTTGGGTGGTTGAGACCGGGTTACATAAGACTCCTCTACTCCTTCGTTATGATTCGTCTGTTGCCTGGGTTCTCGGGGCATACCGAGGTTGGGAGCTGCGGCGTTTTCCTGCTGACTTCTGGTTGCTACCATCTTGATGACTCAGGGTCGAGAACCGTTTTGGTTTTCGGCCCCATAGTGGGCGCCAAAATGTTCCTGCATAGAAACACTCCTCTTGTCACTCCTGCTTGATGATCTTCCAAGTCTTCGGTGTCGGCCGAATACTGCCTCCAAGGGGTGGGGAGGGTACCTGCAAAGGCACTCCGACGATCAAGTAAGTGTTCGGTATAGAGCAATAAAGCTTTTATGCTAGATAAACCATACCTTTTCAATCAGTCCCATCAATACC
Source organism: Cajanus cajan (assembly GCF_000230855.2). NCBI lineage: Eukaryota > Viridiplantae > Streptophyta > Magnoliopsida > Fabales > Fabaceae > Cajanus > Cajanus cajan. The sequence goes on from NC_138518.1 coordinate 49,742,608, forward strand.
GTATTTATAGTGACGTTCTTGGGCCTGGTGGGCTTTCTGGATTATTGGGCTAGTGCACAAGGTTTTGCACACTGATTACAACTGACGTGGATGTGTTTAATGTAATTAATATCTATTTTTCTTTTTCTCATGGAAATTCGTTATAGCTGAATACCCATTCGATATGTTCATCGGCCGAGGGGGTATTCGGCATGTTCATTGACCGAAGGAGTATTCGGCCTTTTCCTTGGCCGAAGGGGTATTCGGCCTTCCCCTTGGACGGAGGGGTATTCGGCCTTTTCCTTGGCCGAAGGGGTATTCGGCCTTCCCCTTGGACGGAGGGGTATTCGGCCTTTTCCTTGGCCGAAGGGGTGTTTGGCCTGTTCATTGGCCGAAGGGTTATTCGGCCTTCCCCTTGGACGGAGGGGTATTCGGCCTATGGTGGTACTCGGCCTATTCATTGACATGATGGGTATTCGGCCTGAAGGGGGTATTCGGCCCATGGTGGTACTCGGCCTATTCATTGGCCTGATGGGTACTCGGCTTGAGGAGGTGTGTTTAGTGTTGACTTTGACAGGGTAGTGTGTAGTCCCAGTACACCTTATGTTGTGGCTGAAATGCTTTTTTTTCTTCTTACTTTATTGTTTGTTGACTAATTGTAAATTTGTAATATACCAAGGATTACACGACTCGCAGTCAAACATGTGCTCCTAAGAAAGGTTTGCTTCAAGTATTCAGATACATGATTGAATTTCCTTTGGCACAAGGATTTTCGTGTTGGCATTTTACGTTCATCAAGTGCGGTGCATGCTCATAACTTTTTCCTCAATGTTGTATAGGGTGTTCTTGGTATCAAGGTGAAGATCATGCTTGATTGGGATCCTAAATGGAAATAGGGTCTTGCATAACCTTGATCATGCTTGATTTGGATCCTAATCAAATTCGTTGTGTGTTTTGCCACTCATGCTTGAATGTATCTTGAACTTTCTCCTTGTTGGTTTCTTCCACCGTTGAATCATTGTTATAGCTGCTTTGGGCTTCTCATTTGGTTTGGATCATCCCATCTTGTTCTCCTATGACAGTCCATTTACCAATCAGGGGCCTTGAATATGATTGACATCTAGCTAATACCACTTCAACGCAGCTAACACTTCTCCCTCCCTCAAAACTATATATGAAGCACTTATATTTTAATTTGTTTAATGTATTCTTGTCTGATATGTATCCAATACAATATTTTCTTGATGAAGTATTCTAATCTTTAATATTATGAAAATTTTATTTAATTTTAATACTCTTAAATGTTTCACTTTTCACCAATATTTATCGGTATTAATAAAGTATTCAAATTTTTAAAAAAATTATAAAATGTCTATTTCAAGTAAATAAGATATACACACATGTTTAATATGGAAATATATATAGAAACATTGGTAATTGATGAATTGTAAATCAATTTTTTTTTTATGTAGATAATTTTGAAAAAGAAATGAGATTAATAATATTATTTCTACTTGTAAAGAATAAAAGGTAATTTATGATGAAATGATTTATAATTTATTTTTTTTAGTAATGTATAATAAATATGTTTTTAATTTGAATTTGCAAAATAGCAATTATATAATCAATGTTTACGAATTTTGATCAAAATTACAATTATATATTTATTATATTACATGAGTACTGATATATATGATGACACGTATTTTACATTCCATATATTTTTAAATAATTGAATACGACGAGTATCCAATAAATATAACGTTTTGGTGCATCATAGAAAATGACCTTATCTTCAAGGTCGAACACTTCGTAAAGCTCCATGAATGGTTCCATGTTTTCCCAAGTGGTGTTTTCAGTTGGACTGTGTGACCATTGCACTAATATCTATTTCTACAATTTGTCACCTTGTTGGCTGATGCATGCAACTAAAATTGTTATTGATCTCGATAGTAACACTTCCTTTCGGTAAAGGATAACTGATGTTGGCAAGGTTGCCTTTGTAAGCCTTCAATAATGAAATATGAAAGGTTGGATGAATCTTACTACCCGGAGGTAGAGCTATTTTATGATTGAGAATGGCCCAAAATGTCAACCACATAGTTTATGATTGAGCCTCTTTGTAACAGTGGATTGGCTATATATAAAGCTGGAGCTTAACCAAGACCAACTCCCCTTCCAGAAATTGGACATCTTGTCACTTCTTATTGGCTTGCTTGTACCATACGATTGTGAGCCTAAGCAAGGTTCTGTTTTAGATAATGTAAGATAGTGTCTCGGGTCAACAAATTCCCTTCAACAACTTGGAATATTGTTGCCCCTCGTAAATAAGCTGGTATGATGGGAGGTGGACAACCATAAATAGCTTGGAATGTAATCAAACTGTTAAGAGATGCAATGGGCAGCAAAAATATAAAACATAAAAATCATACATAATCATAAAACAGAGAAGATGAAAGATTAGGGAACAAACTAATTTCGTATTTGCTGGATTAACCATGTCATTCTACATGTTTTTCATTCATATATAAGACAAATACATGAAAAATGACAGCCATACATATAATCCATAAATGTTGTCAGTAAAATACATGTCCTTACCATCATTAAGTGTGTAAATTTGTCTAAAATGAGATATTTAGCAAAATATAAACAAACATAAATACAACAACACTTTATCCACTAATACAAACTGTACCGGAGAGACCGTATCGGTCACGTGGGCCAACACGTGCCATTTCGTCAGACACTCATGCATAGCCACGTACAAGCATCACCATCAACGTCGGCTCGGCATGAAGCCGAGAACCGACATCAGTCTGGTTAATGCCAATATGGACCATCATCACTCATCGAGTCGGCTCGGTCAAGTACCGTTCCGACATAGATCATACCGGAAGTATACAGGCTGCCGTATACGGACTAGACGGTTCGGTCATTTGCCGTTCCGACTAGTATTGAATAGACGGCTCGGCCTCTTGCCGAAGGGTTAAGCAAGTCATAACGGTAATCACAATCAAGAAAGGTAAGTACATGATTAAAGCCTAACGACCAATTAGTACCGTATTACCTAATTTGGTAAATATCTGAGAGGGCCCATCACGCTCAGGCCCATGTCAGATGCTATAAATAGGTCACACATAACAAGGTATGTCACTGTTCATTTATTACCCTAGAAAATCGTGCTCACACTGACTTAAGCGTCGGAGTATCTTTTGCAGGTACCTCCCCCTCCGAAGAATCCACCTGAAGCTCTCGTTCGGTCCTCATATTCCCCTGAAGATTACGAGTGTACCCCCAGGCAGGTACATTTTGGCGCCCACCGTGGGGCCGAACCGATAGCTCTCGAAAAAGATGTATCCAGCACTGTTTCGACGTCATGGTGAAGACAAGGAAGACTAACGCTGAACACCAGTCCGAGGAGGAGCATCAGTCCGGGGTCGAAACGGTAGAGGAGACAAACTTGACCGATGTGGTACGACAGATGAAAGAGGAAATGGTTGCCATGAAACAGCAACGAGAGAGAGATGCCGCCGAGATGGCTGCATTGAGAGAAGAGAATGCTGCCCTGAAAAACCAATACCGAGATCCCACATGGAAACCATCCGAGACGACCCATACTCAGGGGTCGTTTCATTCACACGGACACCAGACCCCTGCCAACCACACCTCTATTGCCACCCCAGCCGCTCATGCTTCAGCTAGTCGGCCGATACTGCCGATGCCGGTCGGAGCACATCGGCATCCCTTTACATCAAATATCATGCAGACCGCGCTTCTTGATCATTGGAAGTCGTTGCCTCTCGACAAGTACGATGGGACCACTGATCCCGATGAACACGTAGATGTGTTCTTGACTCAAGTCACTTTAAGCACAACCGATGATGCCGCCCTATGTCGAATTTTCCCAACATCGCTAAAAGGACGAGCTCTGAGTTGGTTCACTCGGCTTCCGGCCAACTCAATTGATTCGTTCAGTACATTGGCCTCCCAATTCACAATTCAGTTTGCTACCAGTAGGCCTCACCAACTGACCTCGTTGGCACTGGTGAGCATTTGTCAGGAGAAAAAGGAATCCCTTCGGACATTCATGAGCCGATTCAACAAGGCGGCATTGGAAATCCGAGACCTAAACCCGGCCGTCGCCTTGCATCATCTGACTACCGCCTTGAAGCCAGGTCCCTTCGCCAACAGTATTTGCAAGAAGCCACCATCCGACATGGATGACCTTCGGCGACGAGCCGATAAGTATATGCAAATGGAGGAGCTAGCTGAGTTCCGCAACCAAGCTAGAGCAGAAGTAGCGGCAAAGCCTGAAAGGCCAGCCGAGAATAATTTTCGAGGTTGCCCGAAAGAATTGGTACCTCGGGAGAGACCCCCTCGCGGCCCAAGGTATTCCCAGTACACACCACTTAACACTAACAGAGCGGCCATACTCGAGCAAGCGCTGGCCTCGGACGTGTTGGCCGTTCCAAAACGAGCTTCGACCCCCCCCAGGGCCGACACAACAAAATCTTGCCGCTACCACCGCAATCGGGGGCATTCGACAGAAGAATGCGCGGCTTTAAAAGACAAAATCGAAGACCTAATCAAACAAGGCCAGCTACAAGGTTTCATCGACCGACCGCACACAACCCGGCACGCCGACCGGTCAAGACGGCATGATCCTGAGCAAAGGAGAATGGAAACACGTCAGTATAGAGAACGGAGCCTATCCAGAGAAAGACGAGATGTCGAACCCTCGTCACAGCCTCGGCGAGTCATCAACACCATAGCAGGTGGATTTGCTGGTGGTGGCTCATCTTCCTCATCGCAACGGAGGCATCTACGGGCCGTTCGGCATGTTCACGCCGTTGAAATAGTCCGTCGGCAATTACCTACTATCACCTTTACCGAAGCCAATTTCAAAGGCATTGATCCGGAGCAAGACGACCCAATGGTAATCAGTGTAGAAATCCATAACTGCATTGTGCGTAAAACGTTGGTAGATCAGGGAAGCTCGGCAGATATCTTGTACTGGAACACGTTCAAGCAATTGGGTATTCTAGAATCCGAATTGGTCCCCTACAACGAGCCACTGGTGGGGTTCTCTGGTGAGCGAGTGAAGACGAAGGGGTATATCAAGCTGTCCACACGGTTCGGATTTGATGAAGCTGATCACCGCGATATCCCAGTCAAGTACGTAGTGGTGCATGCCAACACATCTTATAATATTCTGCTAGGACGACCGTCCTTGAATCGGCTCGGAGCCATTGTCTCCACTCCTCATCTGGCCATGAAGTTCCCGGCTGAGTCCGGACGAATCGTCACCATACACGCTGACCAGAAAATGGCGCGCGAATGTTATTTTAGTAGCTTAAGGTTGCCGAGAATGGAGGAGCCGACCGAACCGAGAAGGGTGCACTCGGTTTCGCAGCAGTCGGCCATCGACCTCGATCCACGAATCGATCAGGATGAGAGGGTAGAGCCCATTGAAGATAAACAACCCTTCCAAGTAGGAACGACAAAATCCCAAGTTACTTACTTGGGAACCTATTTAACCGAAGGGGAGCGCCTAGCCATTCAGCGTGTGGTCCTCGAGAATACAGACTTGTTCGCTTGGCACCCATCCGATATGCCTGGCATTGACCCCAATTTCCTGTGCCACAAGCTCTCCGTTAGCAAAGAAGCTAGGCCGATTGCTCAACGGCGCCGGAAGACGGGGGAAGAAAGAAAAACCGCCATCGAAGCAGAGGTGACCAAGTTGCTAGACGCTCAGTTTATCCGAGAGGTGCACTACACGACTTGGCTGGCTAACGTTGTCATGGTTAGAAAGTCAAATGGGAAATGGCGTATGTGCACCGATTATACCAATTTAAATAAAGCTTGCCCAAAAGACGCCTACCCACTCCCGAACATCGATCGGCTCGTCGAAAGGGCATCCGGCCACAAATTCTTGTCTTTTCTGAATGCTTACTCGGGATACAATCAGATCCGGATGCACCCCCAAGACGAAGAAAAAACTGCATTCATCACCGAAACAGCCAATTACTGTTACCAGGTGATGCCGTTCGGATTAAAAAATGCCGAGGCCACATATCAACGTTTGATGAATAAAATCTTCCACAACCAGATCGGCCGAAGCATGGAAGTGTATGTTGATGATATGGTGGTAAAATCAAGTGATGTATCGGCACATACGCATGACTTGGCCGAAGTGTTCCAGGCGCTTCGGCAACATCAGATGAGACTCAACCCCGAGAAATGTGTGATTGGAGTTTCGGGCGGCAAGTTCTTGGGATTCATGCTATCCAACCGAGGCATTGAGGCGAATCCGGATAAATGCCAAGCCATCTTGGACATGAAAAGCCCGGCAACGTTGAAAGAGGTTCAAAAGTTAGCCGGACGGCTCACTTCGTTGTCTCGCTTCCTTCCCTGTTTAGCCGAGATTGCAGGGCCGATCCTACTCTTGCTGAAGAAAACGGAATGATTCAAATGGACCCAAGGGTGTGAAGAAGCTTTTCAGCAGTTTAAAAACCGGCTCGGCATGCCCCCAGTATTATGTAAACCGGTCGTCGATGCAGACATGATTATCTATTTGTCGGTTTCGGACAGCTCCATCAGTGCCGTTATGATGCAAGAAAACCAAGGTCAACAGCTCATCTATTTTATTAGTCGGACGTTGCAAGACGCCGAGCGACGTTATCAATTGCTCGAGAAGGTTGCCCTAGGACTCGTCTACGCCGCCCGACGGTTGAGACAATACTTTCAAAGCCATAAGGTTGTCGTCCGAACCGACTGTCCGATCGCAAAGGTCCTTCGGAAGCCAGAAATTGCCGGCCGAATGATGGCGTGGTCGGTTGAGTTATCCGAATTTGACATATCCTTCGAGCCGAGGGGCCCTATTAAATCACAACACTTGGTAGATTTCGTCAATAAGCTCACTCCTCCAGGATCTTTCGAAGACCAACCTTGGATCCTTCATGTGGATGGATCATCTAACGCCCAAGGTAGTGGTGCGGGCATAATCCTCGCTAATCCTTCGGGCATCACAATTGAGCAATCCCTTCGGTTCGGCTTCCGCGCGTCCAATAACCAGGCCGAGTATGAAGCTTTAATAGCCGGACTTAGACTAGCAACAGAGATGAATGTTAAGAAGGTCATATGCTGGACCGACTCGAAAGTAGTCGCCGAACAAGTCAACGACAACTTTCAAGTCAAAGATGCTAATTTGTTGCAGTATTATCACCTCTTCCGAAAACTCAAAGATGATTTCACCGAGGTTCAAATTCGGAATATTCCAAGAAGTAACAACGAACGAGCCGATCAGTTAGCTCGGCTCGCCAGCACCAGAAAGCCGGGACAGCTAAGAACAACAATTCACCTCGAAGTCCCCTCTCCAAGTGTGGCCGTCGAGTGCATGGCTGCCGAGGTCGAACTTCCAAGCTGGCTGACTCCTATTCGGAACTTCATCCTCCAAGGAGAATTGCCAACTGATTCGGTGGAAGCCAGAAAATTGCGAACCTAAGCAGCTCGGTACTCCATCATAGCCGGCGAACTCTACAGGCGCGGATTCTCCACCCCGTTGCTTAAGTGTATTGACAATCTCCAGGCCGACTATGTGATGAGGGAAGTTCACGAAGGTATCTGCGGATCCCATTCCGGAGGCCGAACTCTTGCGGCAAAGGTGTCACGAGCCGGTTATTATTGGCCGACTCTAAAAGGAGATTGTGCTGAGTTTGTTAAGAGGTGCATACAGTGTCAACGGCATGGAAATCTCATCCATGCCTCGGCCGCCGAACTACACAGTATCAGCTCTCCATGGCCGTTTGCGTTATGGGGAATGTAGACCCCTAAAATTGTCCGGGTCGGAAATAAAGCTTGAAGACTCTTGAGGACTGAAGGAAAGTCAGCCAGAAGGACTCATGGAAGGCCCTAGGAGGATTCTCTGTAGGTCTAGAGGTCTTGTAATAAGCTCAAAATAAGGAAGTGGAGGGAATGAAGCCCAATACGGCCTCCCAAAAGTTCAGTACGGCCGTATTGAACATTTTGAACTACAATACGGCCGCACTGAACTCAATACGACCGAATTGAAGTTCACTACGGCCGCACTGAACTCAATACGGCCGTATTGAGGTTTCTTGAACTTCAATACGGCCGCACTGAACTCAATACGGCTGTATTGAGGTTTCTTGAACTTCAATACGGCCGTACTGAATTCAATACGGCCGTATTGTAGTTCAAAAACTCAATACGGGCCGTATTGACCCCCAGAGGCCGTACTGCGCCTCATCCCTATAAATATGACGTCAATTGGACGTCATTTGACACTTTCACACTGAGTTTTAACCCTCTTCTTGAGTATTCTGGGTTTTTTTGAGCAGTGCCCTGCCTAGAAATCACTCGGAGAGTTGATCCGACAAAGTTCTCGAGTTCTGAGCTCTTTGCTTGAGTCTCGAACTGAGTCGAAGGGAAATCCTCCGGATTTCCATAGTTAAAATTTTCTAGGAGGGAGCGAGCGGGCTTGTAGAGCGAGGGAACGCCAAAAAGCTTCCCAGTTTTACTTGAATATAAAAGCACGCTTCAAAGGTTTCTTCTTAAGACCTTCCTTTTACTGCTTTCTGTGTGTATATTTAACTGTCATCATGTAGATAGTTAAGTTATAATTGTTTAGAATAAATAGGGGTAATTTTGTAATTTCGCACTATTATTTTTAGAAATAATCTGTCATAGGGAACCCGAAAGGGGCGCTGTGGGGTGCTAACACCTTCCCCACGCGTAACCGACTCCCTTACCCGACTCTGGTTGTCATGGCCGAAGTCGATTTTTGAATCGATTGCCTTAAACTTCTTTTTCCAATGTTTTGAGTAAAACATTGGTGGCGACTCCATGAACCCTTCCTTTTTATGAAAACCGCTAATCCATGGAGGGTCCCGCTTGGGATTAACATGGATTGGTGAGCCTTTTAATAAAATTGCTCGTTTGACAAGGTCTCAGTTTGAGAATAAGTCATTCTAGCAATCCATATTTTTAAACAAATAAAAGAGTCCAACCATCCTTCGCGAGTGCCGAAAGCCCGTTTCGGGCCGGTGGCGACAGATGGCGACTTCACTGGGGAAGCTTCGAGAGTCAGTCCCATTTAGTGATGGATTATTTTTAAAATAATAGTTTAAAATTACTTTATTACCCCTTACTTGTATGATAACATGCTTTATCTATTTGGCTTTAAATAACTGTTGTATGTTTAAATTTTCGCAAATGTTTGAAATAAAAACTGCACACAAACCTTTGCACACAACAGTTCCCTCTATACCCGGGGGCATGAGTGGTAAGCCATAGGGAGTGGATGTTAGTACGGCCGGTTGTCGAATGGGTCTATAGGTGCCCGTAGACCGTTGTCGGAAAGCATCACTCAAGGTGATAACCATGAACTCGAGTCCGACAGTGCGTTGGAGCTTTCCATCGACTTACGACGAGAGGAATTGGGTCCCTATAATGGGGGCACCTTGGGGGCCTCAGACCGGTGAGAACAGTTAGAACCACCTTGACTATGCACCTTTCTGCAGGAAACCCCTACCTCGTGATTCGCTCGTGACTGTTCGTGGATGAGTGAATTGTTTGTGTAAATGCTTATGTGCAATTGTTTGTGCATTAATAAATAACCTCGTGATAAGGTCTAAGAATAAATCCCCATGTATGAAAATGCCATGACATGAGAGAAAAGACCATGTGTGAAAATATAATAAAAAGCGAGGAGCATGTACATCATTGCCAATAAGACCTCATGCATCCTCATCAATTATTCATTTTAGGATCACCAATACCCTCTCGATGTGAGTAAAAGGGACCCATGACTATTGAGATTCTCCGTTGGGGAGAGATCATAGGCTAGGGAGGGTGATAAACCTTCATCTTAAAAAAGCAGCGCCTTAAAGATGGAGTCTTATCAAGCTCACATCGAGAGTGTATTCATACCATGAATAAACTAATTAGAATAAAACATTCATTTTAGAAAGTGGCTGGTCATCTCTCTGTCCTCACACGCGCGCAGAAAATCAAGAAAATGGAAGCATTGGAGGAGCAAAATAAGAAGCTCACAACCGAGCTTTCACAGCTTAAAGAGCAGATGGCGCAAATGATGGAACTCATGCGTCAACATAACTTCCATGGATCAAGCCACAGTGACCATGGGTTCCATCATGAGGAAGAGGAGGTGCACGAAGAAGAGCCTCCGCACGCCATACCTATTGGGGCTGGAATTATGATTAAAGAGCCCGAAGTTTCAAAGGAACAATTCCACGCCCTAGAGGATCGGCTAAGGGCTATGGAGGGGCATGATTTCGATATTAAAGATGCCGCCGACATGTGCTTAGTGAGGGATATTCAATTTCCTCCTAAATTTAAAGTGCCAGATTTCCCGAGATACGTGGGATCGACTTGCCCCAAGAGTCATCTCACCATGTACTGCCGAAAGATGGCTGCATATGCCACAAACGAAAAGCTCTTGATCCACTGCTTCCAAGAGAGCTTGGCTGATACCGCGCTCAACTGGTATATGCAGCTAGATGGAAATCTAGTACACACATGGAGGCAGTTGGCCGACGCCTTTCTCAAGCGCTACAAATACAACATCGACCTAACACCCGATAGGTCAGATCTTCAAGCCTTGAGTAAAAAGAACGATGAATCCTTCAAGGCGTATGCCCAACGATGGAGGGAGTTGGCGGCACAAATAGAGCCCCCGCTGTCAGATAAGGAGACGGTGTCCTTGTTCATAAACTCGTTGACCGGACCCTATTATGACAAGATGATAGGGAACACGACAACGCTCTTCTCGGACATCATCACCATTGGAGAAAGAGTGGAACAAGGGCTGAAAAGTGGGAAGTTAGCTAAGCCTCCCCAATCATTTGAAGCTAAGAAGACCTTCGGGAAGAAGAAGGAAGGAGGAGTCAACGCCGTAACTATCTCTTCGTCTTCTTCCACTTCGAAGTCAGGAAGATCGCAATTCACCCCTGTGAAGAAGTTTGATAAACTTCCGACCACCTACAGCGATCTCCTGCCGAAGCTAGTAGAAGCCAAACTTCTAGCTGATGTTCCACCAAGAAAGATCGACCCACCTTACCCCGATTGGTACAAGCCACAGGACAAATGTTTATACCATTCGGGGGCACCAGGGCATTCAACGGAGAACTGTTTAGCTCTCAAACACAAGGTCCAAAGCCTTATTGATGCTGGATGGGTCACTTTCGATTCGACAGCGCCCGACGTGAGCAAGAACCCTCTGCCAAAGCAGGAGTAGAGAGAAGGGCAAGCCACGATAGGACCCCTCCACATTTTTCTTTTCTCTTTTAGGGACTCATGATCAGTACCCGAGATCATGAGAACCTTTTCATGTAAATAAGGGTTTTTGCACAGTTTTAATACATATCAATAAAGAGGCATTTTTCACACATCACTCTCTCTTTTGTTCTTTTCTCTCTTTCCTCATTAACATTAATAATTCTAAACCTAAACAGAACCAATAAAATAATTATGTCTGTAATTGTTCGCTCTGACCGGGATCCGAAAGTTGAGGATGAATGGGTTGAGTCGGATAGCGATGAGGAGGCCATCTCTCCGGATCTGCAAAGACTACTAGAACGAGGAGCTCGCCTACTCCAACTCGTCAAGAGAAATTGGAGACTGTGAATTTGGGGCATGGCCGAGAGATATAAGAGGTCAACATTGGGACCCATATCAGTGATGAAATAAGGACACATGTTTCCGCTATGATTATAATAAAATCATTCTTCATTGCTTCTTTTCTTGCTTATAATAAAATTCTAAACCACATTATTTTTAACCCTGTTTGAATAAACATGAATGAGGTTAAAATCATCTTAATAATAATAAACCCGCATCATTTTTTTATGTGGAAGTGTGTGTGACAACTTGGAGCACCTTCCCTTGGCCTCGACAAGTGCCATCATGGATAAAAATAAATCCTTTAAAATAAAAGAAGCTCGGCAGAAAACCCAAAAAGGGGGATGCGTAAAAATAAGAGCAAAGAACCCGCTAGGAATCGCACGAAAGGGTGACCTAGGCAAAAATTAGGGTTGCAAAATAAACAAAAAACAAAAGTCCGCTAAAACACCACAAAAGGGTGTTTCAGGCAAAAATAAGGACAATAAAAAAAAACAAAAGAAATCCATGATGGTACCACGAGCCGAATTCAAGAAAGGTTCAAGGGAAGCTATCCAAGTTGTCGAATCACAACACGACTTTTTAACTTCATAAGTGTTTAATCAAACAAGCCTAAACACATAAGCCTACCTTGGCCATCCATTCTTACAAAAACCATTTTTGAAAAATAAATCCCCTCTAAAACACAAACTTCAGAACAAAAATATCTTTCTTTTCTTTTCTCTCTTGTCCCAAAAGATTTTAGGATAATCTAGTGGAAGCACAGAGAAATAAATCATCACTGATAATGGATCTAATCTGAACAACAAAATGGTGGAAGAACTGTGCCAAGAATTCAAGATCCAACACCATAACTCTTCCCCATATCGGCCAAAGATGAATGGGGCAGTCAAGGCAACCAATAAGAACATCAAGAAAATAGTGCAAAAGATGGTTGTCTCATTTAAAGACTGGCACGAGATGTTACCCTTCGCTTTCCATGGTTATAGGACTTCTGTACGCACATCTACAAGAGCTACTCCATTCTCCCTCGTCTATGGGATGGAGGCAGTGCTACCCGTCGAAGTCGAAATACCTTCCCTAAGGGTAATCATGGAAGCAAAACTTTCCGAAGCAGAATGGGTTCAAAGCCGGTATGACCAGTTGAACCTCATTGAAGAAAAACGGCTGAACGCCATATGCCATGGTCAAGCCTATCAGAGGAAGATCAAAAAGGCTTTTGACAAGAAAGTCCACCCTCGAGTCTACCATGAGGGAGAGTTGGTAATGAAGAAATTGCTACCAACTCAAAAGGACAAAATCGGAAAGTGTGCCCCAAATCACGGAGGACCATACGTGGTAAAACGAGCCTTCTCAGGAGGAGCACTGATCCTCACAGACATGGATGGAAAAGAACTTCGATACCCAGTCAACGCTGACGTGGTAAAGAAGTACTATGCTTGAAGACGTTGCTTGGATAGGCCCGCTAGGATGAAAACCCAAAAAGGGCGTCCTAGGCAAAAGTTAGGGCAAAATAAAAAGCCCGCCAGTACAAGGGTACTAGGCAAAACAAAGGCGAATTTATCCCCGCTAGGATATGTCCTAGGCAAAAATTAGGGGCAAAAGAATAAGATACAAAAACAAAGCAAGCAACGATCACTTGAATCGAAAACCGAAAGGCGGCTCAAGTGATTATCTTCTAGAAGCAAGCGTCTTGCAGCATCTACACTCCTGGCTCAGGCATCTCACCCGAAGCAACTAGGGGAATGTAAAGAGCAACAATTACAGATATAATTGTTAAGCCCAATGTATATAGCCTACCCTGGCCAGCCATTCTTCAGAAATTCCTTCTGTATATCTTTCTGTAAAAACACTTGTGAATATCAATAAAATATCTATTCATTTTCTCTTCTCTCTTGACCATGTGATTATGCCTCTAAAATTGGTATTTCATAAAAATTGTACGAAATTCCTTTAATAATCAGTCAATAAAGAAAATTGGAGGGGTTCCTATAAAATCCGTAATCTCCTGCATAAAAGGCTCAGAAAAATCCTCCCTCGCGTCTATGACAGAAACTCCTCCAAAGAAGAAGAGGATAGGGAGAGCCATTCATTTTCTAAAAAAAAAACATCAACAAAATTAACTTGCATTTTTGTGCATCACACACACATTAGTTGCACATTCAAAGACCTTATCATGAGGCAATTGCATAAAATAGAAAAAATAGAAAATTGCTTGTGTATGACAGCAGTCAACAAAGGCCAAAAAAACGACAAAAAGGCAAAAATACAGAAAAAGCCAAAAAATCGACAAAAAAGGCAAAATACAGAAAAAGCCAAAAATCAACAAAAAAGGCAAAATACAGAAAACCCAACAAATTGTACAGAATAACTGAGCCTGGAGAGGCTTGCCGAAATAATACTCTCTCAGAAATAACTGAGCCTGGAGAGGCTTGCCGAAATAATACTCCTTCTTCATACAGAATAACTGAGCCTGGAGAGGCTTGCCGAAATAATACTCCTTCAGAATAACTGAGCCTGGAGAGGCTTGCCGAAATAATACTCCTTCAGAATAATTCAGCCTGGAGAGGCTCGCCGAAATAATACTCTCTCAGAATAATTGAGCCTGGAGAGGCTTGCAGAAACAATACTCCCTCTTAGAATAATTGAGCCTGGAGAGGCTCGCCGAAATAATACTCTCTCAGAATAACTGAGCCTGGAGAGGCTCGCAGAAATAATACTCCCCAGAGAAACCTCAGCTTAAGCTCATGGAACAAATCCCCAGCGAGAGCTATCAAAGCAAGATCGTCAAAATCCCCAATGGAAGCGCGATCATCCAAGCAAAATATTCAGTCAAAGGACTTGAAACTTCCTCAGTGGAAGATAGCTCTCTGACTCAAGCGCTGAGTGAGGCTAAGCCTGCAGAGGCTTCCTAAATAATACTCTGGGATACATAAGATCCCCAAATCCCCAGTCGCCTACTCAAGAGGCACCCCTACAAAAGGAGAAAAATAAAAAATATCAATAAATATTCCCCAAGCGGAATTCGGCATCCAGCCAAAACACCGAACATCAAGATGATTTGCCTAACAGAAGAGGCCAGTCAAGAATTGAATGACAGAATCCCACAGCGGATAACAGCCTACACAGAGGCAGCAAAAATCAGAAAATCCAAAAGAGATACCCGAATAAGGATAACCGGGATACTCCACCAACGTCAAAGGACGTCAGCCAAACATAAGGCATCGCTCAATTCAAGAAGAGCATCTGTGTCTGCACCCCAAGGAGTCAGAAATTCCCCATGGGTACCAACTATGCAAATGCAAGTTGGGGCACAAGAACCTATGAATGACTGCACATCCCCTAGACGGATCCCTGCGTTATCCAGCCCTCAGTGGCACAAAATCAGAAAAACCATCGAAGCAGCATAGTGGACTGTGGAGACAAAAAATCATCTCAGATCCCTGGAGAGGGTAAACTCGCATTGCCGAAGTGATCAGAAGACACGGACGCAGACCCTGGAGAGGGCAAACTCAGTTGCCTAGGTCGTCAGAGACAACCGAAGCAAAGTCTGGAGAGACGGTACTCAAAGTCTGGAGAGACGGTACTCAAAGTCTGGAGAGACGGTACTCAAAGTCTGGAGAGACGGTACTCAAAGTCTGGAGAGACGGTACTCAAAGTCTGGAGAGACGGTACTCAAAGTCTGGAGAGACGGTACTCAAAGTCTGGAGAGACGGTACTCAGAGTCTGGAGAGACGGTACTCAAAGTCTGGAGAGACGATACTCAAAGTCTGGAGAGACGGTACTCAGAGTCTGGAGAGACGATACTCAAAGTCTGGAGAGACGGTACTCAGAGTCTGGAGAGACGGTACTCAGAGTCTGGAGAGACGGTACTCAGAGTCTGGAGAGACGGTACTCAAAGTCTGGAGAGACGGTACTCAAAGTCTGGAGAGATGAATGTTAAGAAGGTCATATGCTGGACCGACTCGAAAGTAGTCGCCGAACAAGTCAACGACAACTTTCAAGTCAAAGATGCTAATTTGTTGCAGTATTATCACCTCTTCCGAAAACTCAAAGATGATTTCACCGAGGTTCAAATTCGGAATATTCCAAGAAGTAACAACGAACGAGCCGATCAGTTAGCTCGGCTCGCCAGCACCAGAAAGCCGGGACAGCTAAGAACAACAATTCACCTCAAAGTCCCCTCTCCAAGTGTGGCCGTCGAGTGCATGGCTGCCGAGGTCGAAGTTCCAAGCTGGCTGACTCCTATTCGGAACTTCATCCTCCAAGGAGAATTGCCAACTGATTCGGTGGAAGCCAGAAAATTGCGAACCCAAGCAGCTCGGTACTCCATCATAGCCGGCGAACTCTACAGGCGCGGATTCTCCACCCCGTTGCTTAAGTGTATTGACAATCTCCAGGCCGACTATGTGATGAGGGAAGTTCACGAAGGTATTTGCGGATCCCATTCCGGAGGCCGAACTCTTGCGGCAAAGGTGTCACGAGCCGGTTATTATTGGCCGACTCTAAAAGGAGATTGTGCTGAGTTTGTTAAGAGGTGCATACAGTGTCAACGGCATGGAAATCTCATCCATGCCTCGGCCGCCGAACTACACAGTATCAGCTCTCCATGGCCGTTTGCGTTATGGGGAATGTAGACCCCTAAAATTGTCCGGGTCGGAAATAAAGCTTGAAGACTCTTGAGGACTGAAGGAAAGTCAGCCAGAAGGACTCATGGAAGGCCCTAGGAGGATTCTCTGTAGGTCTAGAGGTCTTGTAATAAGCTCAAAATAAGGAAGTGGAGGGAATGAAGCCCAATACGGCCTCCCAAAAGTTCAGTACGGCCGTATTGAACATTTTGAACTACAATACGGCCGCACTGAACTCAATACGACCGGATTGAAGTTCACTACGACCGCACTGAACTCAATACGGCCGTATTGAGGTTTCTTGAACTTCAATACGGCCGCACTGAACTCAATACGGCTGTATTGAGGTTTCTTGAACTTCAATACGGCCGTACTGAATTCAATACGGCCGTATTGTAGTTCAAAAACTCAATACGGGCCGTATTGACCCCCAGAGGCCGTACTGCGCCTCATCCCTATAAATATGACGTCAATTGGACGTCATTTGACACTTTCACACTGAGTTTTAACCCTCTTCTTGAGTATTCTGGGTTTTTTTGAGCAGTGCTCTGCCTAGAAATCACTCGGAGAGTTAATCCGACAAAGTTCTCGAGTTCTGAGCTCTTTGCTTGAGTCTCGAACTGAGTCGAAGGGAAATCCTCCGGATTTCCATAGTTAAAATTTTCTAGGAGGGAGCGAGCGGGCTTGTAGAGCGAGGGAACGCCAAAAAGCTTCCCAGTTTTACTTGAATATAAAAGCACGCTTCAAAGGTTTCTTCTTAAGACCTTCCTTTTACTGCTTTCTGTGTGTATATTTAACTGTCATCATGTAGATAGTTAAGTTATAATTGTTTAGAATAAATAGGGGTAATTTAGTAATTTCGCACTATTATTTTTAGAAATAATCTGTCATAGGGAACCCGAAAGGGGCGCTGTGGGGTGCTAACACCTTCCCCACGCGTAACCGACTCCCTTACCCGACTCTGGTTGTCATGGCCGTAGTCGATTTTTGAATCGATTGCCTTAAACTTCTTTTTCCAATGTTTTGAGTAAAACATTGGTGGCGATTCCATGAACCCTTCCTTTTTATGAAAACCGCTAATCCATGGAGGGTCCCGCTTGGGATTAACATGGATTGGTGAGCCTTTTAATAAAATTGCTCGTTTGACAAGGTCTCAGTTTGAGAATAAGTCATTCTAGCAATCCATATTTTTAAACAAATAAAAGAGTCCAACCATCCTTCGCGAGTGCCGAAAGCCCGTTTCGGGCCGGTGGCGACAGGGAATTGACGTACTTGGCCCGTTCCCCATGGCGAGGGGACAAGCTAAGTTCCTTCTCGTGGCAGTAGATTACTTCACAAAATGGATTGAGGCCGAGCCACTTGCTTGCATCTCTGCTGCTAACGTCCAAAAGTTTGTATGGAAGAGCATCATCACCCGTTTCGGCATCCCATATGCCATCATTTCAGATAACGGTCTCCAATTCACGGACAAAAGGTTCAACTCATTCCTCGAAAACCTTGGCATTCGGCACAGGTTCACATCGGTTGAGCACCCTCAGTCGAATGGCCAGGCCGAAGCGGCCAACAAGGTTATCCTTACCGAACTGAAAAGAAGACTCGGCTCGGCAAAAGGAGTATGGGCTGATGAATTACCAGAGTCCTCTGGGCATACCGGTGTACACCACAGTCCACCACTAAAGAAACCCCCTTTCGCCTAACATATGGTGCCGACGCAATGATACCGGTTGAAGTAGGGGAGCCATCATTCAGACGACAACATTTTCAAGAGGACTCCAATGACGCATCTCTTCGGGCTGAACTAGATGTTCTTGAGGAAGTACGGGACAATTCGCAGGTAGTAGCCGAAGCATGCAAGCAACGCATGAGTCGGCGCTTCAATTCTAACCTCAAACCAAGAACATTTCACGACGGAGATCTTGTATGGAGGGCAACCGGCTCGGCAAGGCGCAACCCGTCTGAGGGCAAACTGGCAGCCAATTGGGACGGCCCGTTTCGAGTACGACACGCTCTTCATAACGGGGCATACAAGTTGGAAGAGTTATCCGGCAAAGTCCTCCCACGAACATGGAACTCTACGCACTTGAAGACTTACTATAGCTAGTTGTCTATTTCACAAACTTGTAAACGTTCTAAGGGTGCACTCTTTTCCTTGAACCGGTCTTTTTCCCTCTTGAAAAATAGTGAAAAGAGGTTTTGGCCGGCAAGGTTTTTAACGAGGCATCCATTTATCAATGACAACACGATTCAATCACTCATGCTTTAATTAAATTATTCAAGTCTTTCCTCCCAAGATATCTCTCGGCCAAGGATGTGGCTTTAATTAATTATTCAAGTCTTCCCTCCCGAGATATCTCTCGGCCAAGGATGTGGCTTTAATTAATTATTCAAGTCTTCCCTCCCGAGATATCTCTCGGCCAAGGATGTGGCTTTAATTAATTATTCAAGTCTTCCCTCCCGAGATATCTCTCGGCCAAGGATGTGGCTTTAATTAATTATTCAAGTCTTCCCTCCCGAGATATCTCTCGGCCAAGGATGTGGCTTTATTTAATTATTCAAGTCTTCCCTCCCGAGATATCTCTCGGCCAAGGATGTGGCTTTAATTAAATTATTCAAGTCTTCCCTCCCGAGATATCTCTCGGCCAAGGATGTGGCTTTAATTAATTATTCAAGTCTTCCCTCCCGAGATATCTCTCGGCCAAGGATGTGGCTTTAATTAAATTATCCAAGTCTTCCCTCCCGAGATATCTCTCGGCCAAGGATGTGGCTTTAATTAAATTATTCAAGTCTTCCCTCCCGAGATATCTCTCGGCTAAGGAGACGGCTCACGCAAGTTAAGTTGTTAATCACCACAAGAGTTTACGCCAGTATATAACATAAAGAACGGAGAAATTTCATTAAAAAAAAAAAAAAAAGAGAAGGGTACATTATCAATAGGCGCTATCGGCCCCATAATACAAAAAACATTTAAGATACTACTTCTGGCTCCCCCTGAACTGGACCATCCTCAGGCGCAGCCTCCTCGTTCAGAGTCTCCTCTTCGTTCGGCCCAGCTAGCCGAGCCGGAGCCTCCTCGTCGGCTTCCTGATCAGGTGGAATGGAGGTCATATCCACCAACTTCCCTTGGAAAAAATCTTTTGTCATGTCCAGGTGGAAGTCAGGAGGAAAGTCGCCGAAGTAGCAAGCCTGCCGAGCAGCTTGAGCAAAACCGGCCTGATGCTGACTGAGAACCTTGGCGCGCGCCTTTTCCTGATAAGCACCAAAGGCAGCCTTTTCAGCATCCAGCTCCTTGCTCAGAGCTGTCACCTTATCAGTCTCGCCCTTCAGAGCAAGTTCGAGACGCTGTACCTTTAGGGCCAAGTCATCAGCGGTTCTTCCTCGGCGATCCACCTCGGCCTGGTACTTGCTACTAGCCGTCTGGGCATCGGTCAAAGCAGCCAGTGTCTCTTGAAGAGACTTCTCCTGCTCAGCTAGCTGTTTGCGCAACTCGTCAGCCTCACCGTTCGGCTGCATGACAATACTCTGTGCCATGGCCACAGCGCGCACTTGGAACTCACAAAAGAAGCTCCATTTCTGCGCCGAACTCATTCGGCTCAGCAGCCCCTGGCCTACCTCGGAGGTCAGGTCTTGACTCAGGAAATCCTGAGCGTTAACATTGCCAGCCAAGAAACTTGGTGCCGACAAGCTTTCGGGAACAGGGGGGCTGGCCACTCGGCGCTGTTTCGCCCGGCGACTCTCCTCCTCGGCCCTAGAGTCAGGCCTTCTTTTTTCAGGTTGGGGCCGGGTGGTCTTCTTCGGCCGAGACGTGGGTCCGACCCCGCTACCTTGACCAGCTGGTTGATTCACGCGCGCGGCGGGCGCAGGCCTATTCACGGTATTCGATGCTAGTTGGTTCCGAAGCAAGTTGCGGATATCCAAATCATCATGAGCCGCCATTATACCTGCACATCATTAGTCAAAATCAATGATAACACTTGAATTCAAACAAGTAGGAAAAATACCATACCGATTAATTCTTCGACCACATCGGCCGAATCAAACAATCAGACAAGAGGAGGGCATGGTAAGGGCCGAGGCAACTTGTCTAAAAAATCAAGACTTCCTCTCTCCTCTGGGGACATGCGTGACTTGGAAACCGTGTCATACTTGCGCGGCTTCCGGGTCCAGTAGAAGGGAAATAGTGGATTTCCCTCAGCGTCAAAGAAATACTTTTTCCCTGGTTCCGGCCGAATCATCACCTTCATAAATCCCACTTTAAATTTTTTGTAGGAGGTGGTGAAAGGTTGTAGCAGACAGTCACTGTGGCGAATCAAAGACAGCCACTTGGCCTTCCTCGTCGGCCGAGAAGTATAGAAATGCAAAAATAGATGTGGAGTAGGAGAGAGACCGAGACCCAGACACAAATGCCTGAACCCTTGCATAGCGGCCCAGGTGTTCGGGTGAAGTTGACTCGGCGCCACATTCAAAAGCCGAAGTATACCCATGAAGTAATTGTCAAACGGGAGAGATATCTTCAAATCCCGGAACATATAATCATACACATAGAAAAAGGGGTATTTAGAAGTCCCCTGACTCAAATAAACAAAGTCCGGATTTGACACCCCGTCGCCTCGGCACGGTTGAAAGAAGATGGCAAAAGGCTCCTCATCTTCAGGAAAGTCCAAAAACTTCACGGCCGATACAAAATCCACAAGAGATTTCTTACTTGTATACCGAGAGTATACACTACCAACCTCACCGTGCACCCATGAATATCCCGGAGTTGATATGGGAGGGAACACTCTTGATGATTCTCCACCCCGACTAGGTTGCTCATCGGAACCTACAGCTGATGCCGAATCACTCCCACTTTGAGAATGACCGGACCCAGAAGTCGACTCCACGGAATTGTCCCCATTAGATGCCGAGGCCGATGGTGCATCCTGGTTCGGCGTCGCCCTTAACCTAGATTCCCCTTCGTCCCCAGAAGAGTCAATGTTAACAACATCCAAATTAGCCATTACGTACCTGATGGTTGAGCTTGACCTATCGTTGATAATACTCAAAACGCTTCCAAACAACTTCGGCTCGGAGCAGCTAATGAATTTGTACGAAAGAGCCCTCACCTCCTTACACTTATTTATAGGCGTCTCTAATGAGCACCTGAAACGACACCCCCTCGTGCATACCGTTGGATCATCTAGATCCAACGGTTCGGGATACGCGACTCTTCGCATGCGTCATTAATGCCCAACGGACACAACCCTTCGCCTCCCGCCGCAACTTTGCATGCGTCATTAATGACCAACGGTTATATCCCTTCGCTTCCCACCATAACTTCTCGCGTACGCCATCAAATGCCCAACGGTTACAACCCTTCATATCCCACCATCAGTTGTAACCCTCAGCTTCTTCTTCAAGACACCGACTGAAAAATCCTGTTTTTATTTCATTAACCTTTCGCGTCGCTTCGCTCCTCAAAGGCTGGGGGGCTTGTGTGTACCGGAGAGACAGTCACGTGGGCCAACACGTGCCATTTCGTCAGACACTCATGCATAGCCACGTACAAGCATCACCATCAACGTCGGCTCGGCATGAGGCCGAGAACCGACATCAGTCTGGTTAATGCCAATATGGACCATCATCACTCATCGAGTCGGCTCGGTCAAGTACCGTTCCGACATAGATCATACCGGAAGTATACAGGCTGCCGTATACGGACTAGACGGTTCGGTCATTTGCCGTTCCGACTAGTATTGAATAGACGGCTCGGCCTCTTGCCGAAGGGTTAAGCAAGTCATAACGGTAATCACAATCAAGAAAGGTAAGTACATGATTAAAGCCTAACGACCAATTAGTACCGTATTACCTAATTTGGTAAATATCTGAGAGGGCCCATCACGCTCAGGCCCATGTCAGATGCTATAAATAGGTCACACATAACAAGGTATGTCACTGTTCATTTATTACCCTAGAAAATCGTGCTCACACTGACTTAAGCGTCGGAGTATCTTTTGCAGGTACCTCCCCCTCCGAAGAATCCACCTGAAGCTCTCGTTCGGTCCTCATATTCCCCTGAAGATTACGAGTGTACCCCCAGGCAGGTACACAAACAATCATAATTAATTATAACAGTAAAAAATAAAGGAAAAGTTTTACTGCTTTAACACATACCAATAGAAAAATGGTGGCTAGTATTACAATAAAATTTAGCCCAATTTTAAAACTTGACCCATTTCTTCGGGTGTTCTGCCGTGAATGCTCCGAGGTACTGCTCTAAATACTTGTTTGTTAGTGACCATGATATGTGGAATCCCACGCGACTTAACCACCATTTGTGTGAACAATTTGTCCACCTTAGAAGTTGTATAATTAGGTGGAAGAGACCCAAAATATATATGCATACTTTGTGACACGATCAATGACAACCAAAATGCTAGTGTTACAACCCGTATTTGTTACCCCACAATAAAATCTAATACCACATCTTCCCATATGTGTTCATGCATCTCCAAAGGTTGTATAATCCATTTGGTGTTGTTGTGGAATATTTAATGGTTTGGCAGGTGAGGCATTTCAAAACAAATTCCTTCACATCATTTCGTATTCCAACCAAAAAATAAATAAATTTGGCACTTAAACAAAGTAATGTTCTATTGATCGTTGCATGCCCTTTTGTTGGTGTCTCATGGAACTCTTGCATCAGTAATTATCTGTGATTGTAATACGACATCCCATTGTTAACCTGATAGCACTAATCAATGTCGTGAACCTCTTGGAGTTGCTCATGCATTTCCTTGAGCTCATTACATTCCAAGTTTTCTTTTTGCAGTTGTTCTAAGAACTCAAACTTGCCTGAAGAAACTGAAGCAAGCAAGTTGGCACTTGTGTTTTCACAACGTCATGAAATTGCATCTGCTGCTAAATTTTCTTTGCATGCAGGGACGGATCTAGAAATCCATGTGAAAGAGGGGTAGGGGGAGGAAATAAAGTTCAATAATAAATATTAAATAAAAATTAAATTACAAAAGATAAATATATCGTACCTCTTATTTAAGCTATGCACATCGTTCTTTCATGTCATAAAAATAAATACATCGTACCTCTTCTTTAAGAGTTGCAAGTAATGTTTACTTAATAAATAATCCCTATTGCACATAATGTTTACCAATACTAGCTATTCCAATTTCCACTAAGACAACATAAATTAATTAACAAATAATTTCTAACAAAATTGCTAGCTACTGCACGTACTGTTTTTGAAAAAATTCCAACGATGTGTTTGAAGAACCAGAAAAAAAAAACCGTTGATTTCAATAAAATGTTGTCTTCTTTTCTTTGCTAAAACAACTAGAAAAAAAAAAGTGTTGTTTCCTTTTGCTTGCCAAACCAATCATAGAAGCTCCCTTTGTTTCCAGAAAATGTGCTTGCTAAACCAATCATAGAAAATAATCTTAATAAAAAAAGAATAATGTTACTTGATGCACTTGCAATTGTAGAAGCTCCCCTTGCTGCCTGTAAAAGCTTGAGCACTCACTTCCCTTCCCTTGCAAAGGCTGCAGCTTGAATGTTTGGAGTTGGAATTTGAATGAAAGTAGAAAAAGAATTGACTTCCCTAACAAGATTAAACTTTTGTCTTTTCATGTATATTAATATTAATAATTTAATATTACAAAGTGTAAAAAGTAAAAACTATAAAAAAAAAAAAAGTACAAAAGATGTATTCCGATTCGATTGATGAAATGTCAGCCCAACAAATATTGTTGCCATTAGTCACTGTTTCCACTATAGCATGCAGTTCTCATATGTAGGTTGAAGCTCCTATCATTCATGGCCCAAGTTTTTTTGCTAAAGAATGCCATAGGGTGTCCTTCTTGCATCAAAACTCCTCCTACTCCCACTTTGGAGGCATCAGTCTCTACTACAAGCTCTTTTGTTAAATCAGGTAAGCGAGGAATCGGTGTTTCAATAATCACACTTTTTGTGCTTTTCAAAAGTTGTTGCCGTTGTCTCACTCCATTTGAAACCATTCTTTAAAAGGTCTGTAAGAGACTGCTATTGGCAACATTAGTTGCCATAAATCAATGGTAGTGCCTGGTAAGTCTTAGAAACCCACATAACTGTTTGAGACTTCTAGGTAACGACCAAGTACTCATAGCCTCAATTATCCTCCACTGCATTGTTAGATACTAAGTGCCCCAAGTACTCTATGGTGTGCTGAAAAAGCTGACCTTTTCTTCCTTTTATGTATAATTCTTTTTCAACTCAACATCATAGCACTTGATTTAAATGGAGCACACGATCTTCTATGCTATGGTTACACTACTACTAGAAAAGTGTCATTTTTCTTGCAAATTTTTTTGCAAAAAAATATTCGCAGAAATTTTTTGCGTATTTTCTTGCAAAAAAAATATTTGTAAATTTTTTTTGCAAATTTTCCTGCAAGAAAATATTCGCAGAAATCTTTTGCAAATTTATTTGTAAAAAATAATTTACAAATATTTCTTACAAATTTTGCTACAATTATAATAATTATAGAAATTTTTTTCTATGGTAAAAATTTGCAGAAAATATTGTAAGAATTTTATTTTGTTTCTTGCATATTTTCTTGCAAAAATAAATTCGCAAGTAATGTTTACTAAATGGTAGAAAAATTTTGCAGGTAACTTTTCCTGCGGATTTTCCTGCAAATTTTAATCCCCAGGAAAAATATAAAAAAAATATTTAAATTTATAAGTTTAATATTTTAAAAAAACTTCAAGTCCCACATTGATTGAAAATAAAGCAATTAAAGAATATATAAGTTGGGGGCAACACTTACCTTACAAGTTGATTTGTATGATTAAGTGTTAGACTTATAATCTATAATCTTAAAATTTAAAAGATTATGTATCACATGTTGGAGGCATGAAAACAAATGTTTTGGATGAATTCATTGTGAGCATTTGAAAGTTGAAAAATTATTGATAGAATTTATAGTAATTTACTTATTTTTTTTTTGTAAAAAATATTTCTGCAAAATTTATTGTGAAAAAATTCGCAAGAAAATTTCCTACAAAATTTTTTTTTGTAGGAAACTTTCCTGCAAATTTTTTTTTGCAGGAAAATTTCTTGCGAATTTTAAAATTCGCAAAAAAATATTATCCACGAAGGTATTACCTGCAGATAAAATTTCACAGAAAAATTTGCAGGAACAACGTTTCTTGCGAATTTTTATGAAAAATTCACAGGAAAAGTCGCATGTAATAAGAGAAATTCTAGTAGTGCTATAAATAAGGATGTTATTAAATAATACAATCACATACTGTTGTATAAAGGGTTTGAAGGCCACATTTATTGCCACTAGAAATGTTGAAGGAGCATTTGACAACCCGAAAGGCATAACAACAAACTCATAATGCCCACTATGAGTTTGAAAGGTTGTTTTATGGATATGGCCCCTATCCATTCAAATTTGATGATACCATACCTTAAGATCCAATTTGGTGAATATTACTCCTTCTAGCTCATCCAAGAGCTTATCTGTGGTTGATATTGGAAATAATCCTTGATTGTAATGCCATTAAATGCTCCATAATCAATCCAAAATCTCCACACCCCATATTTCTTTCGTGCTAAAAGCATTAGGGAAGAATAGGGGCTGCTTCTATATGTTGTATGTGTTGTACATTGTTGTTCATTTTCTTGTGATCATACATCTTCACGATCAATTATGAACCATGATTTGCCTTCTTATCTTAAACTTTTACAATTACAAAAGTAATTAACCTGAGATGTATGATAGAACTGTTCTTAAAGACCTATCCCTGTGATGCACAAGTCCTCCCGGATATAACAAGGTCTTCCCAATAATAATTAGAGTAACAGAACTGTTAATTATCAGTTTTTGGACCGCATAATATTTAAAGTTTATCCTTATCGGTTTATGTTTCAGATTTATAATATTTTAGTGGTTTAGTCAATAAATGGTTCCTACACTTTAAGAGCAAGTTAGTTTGTTTTATCTAACATTGCTAAAATATTGGTGTTCGCTGGTTTTCTATTTTTTTTTCAAGTATTATAAATGTAACGTTGGCTGATGAATAAAATACACTTTCCCTATTCTCTTCTTAAATTAAATATTTTCTTCTCTCTACTATTTTGTTTCAATTGATTATTTATGCCATTAGCCTACAAATTGGTATCATGAAGCTTTATTCTTACAGGATTTGTCAAAATGCAAACTGTAACAAGTTTTTCACAAGTTGTTCCTCCTGTTTTTGATGGAGAAAACTATGACTTTTGGGCAGTAAGAATGGAGTCTTACTTGAAGGCTTTGGATCTTTGGGAAGTTGTGGAAGAGGATAACAATCCCACCATGGCCCAAATAAAAAGTCACAAGGAAAAAAAAACCATGAAGGCAAAGGCGAGGTCATGTCTTTTTGCTGGAGTTTCATCAACCATCTTCACAAGAATCATGACTCTAAAAATAGCAAAATAAATTTGGGATTATTTGAAAGATGAATATGAAGGTGCTTAAAGGATACAAAGCATACAAGTGCTTAATTTAATGCAGGAGTTTGAGTTGCAAAGAATGAAGGAATCTGAAACCATCAAAGAATACTCAAACATATTGCTTACCATTGCTAATAAGGTAAGGTTATAAAGCACTGAATTTTTTGATTCTAGAATTCTAGAAAAAAATTATGGCTACAATGCTTGAGAGATATGAAGCATCGATAACAGTCTTGGAGAACACAAAGGATTTGTCCAAGATCACTTTGGTAGGTGTGTTACATTCAATGCAAGCCTAAGAGTAACGAACACTTATGAGACAAGATCGTGTGGTTGAAGGTGCTTTACTAGCCAAGCATCATGAGGTTGGAAATAATAAAAAAAAAACTAGGAGCAACAAAAAACTACAAGAAGTACCTGCCAAAAAATAGTGAAAATATTGCAAAAAACCAAAACACAGGCAATGGTAAAAAGAAAAATTACCCAACTTGTGAGACTGTGGCAAAATGGGTCATCCACCATTCAAATGTTGGAAAAGTCCATATGCAAAGTGCAATAAGTGTAATCATCTTAGGCATGAATAGAAGCAAATTTCAATAGCATGAAGCCAATGCCCAAGTCATTGAGCAAGATGAAGAAGATCATATTTTTGCTGCAACATGTTTTTTAGCAAAGAGTAGTTTAAAATGTTGGCTAATTGACAGTGGTTGTACAAACCACATGACGTATGACAATACTCTCTTCAAGGACTTGAATCCCACTAAAGTTGCAAAGGTCATAATAGGGAACAGTGACTACATTTTCATGAAAAGAAAAGGGACGATAGCAATTTCAACAAGTTCAAGTACAAAAACTATTTCAAAAGATTTTTATGTACCTTACATTGACCAAAATTTGCTAAGTGTAAGCCAGTTGATAGAAAAAGGATTTAAAGTATCCTTTGAATATCAACACTGTCACAATAAAGCACACAAACAGAACATAAAGAAACATGATTGAAAATAGATAAATATTGGGTGTCAGGGATGTTGTGCGTCGGGCGCAAAACAGATGCGTCGGGCTTAGTATTAGTAAAAGTCCAAGAGGTTCCAAATTCGATATCGTGTCGGGCGTGATTTCGACGCGCCCGACGTGGTGGTTCGAGAGACCAAAAATTGATTACTAGGCCGGGCATAAAAGAGTTATGCCTGGCGTGTTGCCACTTACATGGTCAATTTGCCTAAGTTTTTTTCTTTAAGAGAAGGTCTTATCTCCATCCAAAAATAGAGTTGGCTCATTCCTCACACTCCAAACAAGATGTACCCTATATTTACCCACTCAAGCATGATTCTAACAATGAACATATAACACAAAACAAGTATGTATAACAAACATCAGTACTGAAATTTAAAACGCGAATGAAATGAGAAACATATAAAACAAAGTTCAGATCTTTGGGTTGCCTCCCAAGAAGCGCTTGTTTAATGTCCCAAGCTTGACTGAAAGAGACCTCAAGGCTCTCTGAACGAAAGGGTACAATAGAGTCTTTTGACCTCTCCACCCTAATTCTCCTTCTCCTCCTGTTGCTATCATTTCTCCTTGTTGTACGTTCAATCTTAGGATCATTCGTAGCGGGTCAGGATATTTGGTCCCTCTAGTTCAAATAGTGCCTTGCATACAGAGAAACAGAAGACTAGAGTGCACAAGTCAACTTGAAGAATGAATTGCTAAAGTAAAAGTCACAAATAGCTATAAATACTAAATTACCTTAACTAGTCCCTGACAACGACGCCAAAAACTTATTGAGATTTTCATTGAAATTAACTTTTGTTCTCATCATAAATCGTTTTAACTCTGGCAACGGACTCAAACACGGCAAGTATACCGATCGTTCAAGTAATAAATTTAAATCATATCCACAGGGACTAGTTAAGTAAACAAGAATTTAATGACTATTTATGACTAAAGAATAATTCCAATTTTTCATAGATTGTCATGCATTTGAAATAAAGATTATGACTATTGGAATTTCAAAACTACAATATAAATTTTGTGTGTGTGGAAGGGACAGAAATCGTGTTGTGAGTTTGTAAGATTGTGGGGTCAGATATCACTAAACTTCACACTGATGAATCTTTATTCTCTTGTTACATTCATTGCCTAGTCAACACTCAAACCTAATCCCTTAGAGCAAGAGCCTAGGTGCAAGTAATGAATATCAATTCCTTGAGTATCCAATACATAAACCTGGATTACGGGTTAGGATTTAAGACTACTAATGGGCCAAGCTCCATTCCTAGATACATTTCCCACTAGGTATTTTGTTTCAGAGCTAGTTTCAAAGGCTATTTTCCAATACCCAATGGACTCTATATCAGGAAAAGGAAAATCAATCCAAAGCAAGCATTAAGAATAGAAACATAACACAACAATGAATGAAACAACATATATATCATTAATAAAGTGAAGATTACAATAGAGTTTCGTTGGTTACAGCTAACCCCACAAAACAATGGGTAAAACTGCTCAAAATAATGAGGGTGAAACAAAAATAAAGATGGAAGAGAGATGGAAGAATCGAAAGAAAGACCCACACACGAACGGTCCCAAGCACCGGGAATCCCTTCCACAGCTGTGACACCCTCTACCCCAACATATATATATATATATATATATATATATATATATATTTATATTTATATAATAATAAAAAGAAATATCTTATTGGATAAAAAAAAATATTTAAAATTAAAGCGACAATTCCAATAATCATGTGAGTAGAGAATTCACATTCATGTACTTAATCCAAATAGAAAATAAAATTACAAAGAATAAAAATTGAATTTTCCAAAATATATACTTTAATAAAACATAAACAACATCATATTCTAATTCTATCTATGTCCCGATGTCACATGTCCTATCAGAGCAAAATCCCACATAGAAGCCTAAGCTCCATCGCCCACATCCTCAGCCTCATGCTGATAATAACCTGTATGACAGTTAGAGAAATCAACACAAGAGAAAAGGGAGTGAGAAACATCTCACTCTGGCTCACAGTGTAGAAATACATATCGGATAGCCAAACACAAACATGACAGATATAGCATAGATATATTAACAACAACATTACATCTCACTCATCCCAGACATAAAGGTATTAATTCATCATATAACATTAAAAATGCACATGTATGGACACAGACTACATATTATCATGCATGTGGCGCCAGTAAAACATCACATGGCATATTGCCGCTAGCAATACACGAAGAGTAGTCTAGGAGTACATGTCGGGTCACACCCTCTGTGCACTCTCACTAGAAGGATATACTACCAGAGTCTCGTCGGGATAGCTAAGCCGCGCAAGATACATCTCATGCACACAATGGGCGAGACTGGGACTTCCAAACCGAGTTATCCCCAAGGACTAATTCCCAAAGCTTTTACACTAGGGGGTCTTCTCTGGCGGTGTATTCCATATCGTACCGTTAAAACACTTATGCAAATGATGCATGTCAATCAAGACTCTATGCATTCTCATATCACATTATCATTTTCCATGGTTATTTCACATCATCACATTTCGTCATCATATTTCATTATCACATTTCATATCTCATATCTCAATCACATTTCACATTATTTCATCATATTCACAAAGCCTCCATAGAGCACTTTAATTTATATCAAAACTCGTTTATTTATAAAATTAAACACATATTTTTACATATCATCAAATAAGGAATATAATAGAATAATCAAAAATCAAAACAGAAAATATTCATATTTTGCCTATTTCTCATAGGGTTTCCCGCAGGAACCCATAGAGCACTCTAAATCATATCAAAACATATTTATTTTTAAAATTAATCACATACTTACACATTACATTTAACAAGGAATACAATAGAGCAATCAGAAATCAAAACAGAAAATATTCATATTTTGCCTATTTCTCATAGGGTTTCCCCATAGGAACTCATAGAAATCTCAAATCATATAATTAATTGCATATAAGAAAAATAATAAGCAAAATAGATACAATTGGGAGAAATCCCTCATACATGAGCATACAAAAATACAGCAATACACAGGATTGGGAGCCAATCCCACTACCCAACATATATTCTCACACCCAAAGCAAGATTTCTCACTCCCCCCTTACCTCGATAAGCAGGAGCTAAATCTTGTTGGTCGCCCCCTCTAGGTTCCCCTTCGTCTTCAGAGAGGAAGGAGGAAAAAGGTCAAAGTTAAAAATGCATTTTCTGGAGTGCCGGAACGCATTTATAGGCATCAGGCCGCGGCCAGAACGGCCTGTTCCGAATCCGGAATGGCCCGTTCTGAGCCCGTAGAACACGTATAAAAGCCTCTCTAAGAACGGTCCGTTCCAAAACCAGAATGTCCCGTTCTGGGGTTTTCAGAACATCCCGTTTCAAGGTGGAACGGCCCGTTCTGAGTCAATGCTTCGTTCTTTTAAATCACATCCGGAACGTAAAACATAATTTTCTTCAAATAATAATTATAACAAAATATCATAATTAATTATATTATACAAAATAATTTTCATAAATGATTATTAATAAAAAACCTTTAAAAAAATCAATCAAACCCATTTAATTAATCAAAATAATTATAAGGAAATAATCTTCATAAATATAAAAATAAATAATAATTATTCGTAGTATAAGTAGAAAAATTTGGGGTGTTACAACAGCTCCTAGAAGTTA
Organism: Cajanus cajan; assembly: GCF_000230855.2. Classification (NCBI taxonomy): domain Eukaryota; kingdom Viridiplantae; phylum Streptophyta; class Magnoliopsida; order Fabales; family Fabaceae; genus Cajanus; species Cajanus cajan. The sequence continues at coordinate 49,774,058 of NC_138518.1, forward strand.
CCTAATGTGTGAATGAGGCAGAAAAGCCTTGAAGCTTTGCTCAAATACGAGTTGGGTGAGACAGGATAGGGTTTACACGCCCGGTGCGTTATACTTTGCGCCCGACGCAAGGTCTTCCAAAGGGGTAATTACTTTCTGTCTCGAAGCACGCCTAGCGCGGAGACTCTTGCTCCCGGTGCAGTGCTGAGTTACAGAGTGTGTTGCTCTCTGTCTTGATTAAGCCCAGCGCGAGCACTCTTGCGCTCGGCGTGATATTACTTGTCCTGCTCCTTTGCTCTTTTAATTTCCAATCCAATGAGTCTTCAACTTCAACTCTTCACTCAATACCTACACAAAAAATGAGGTGTATCAGGGTATTGTTAATTAGATGAGTTTTGGGTAAGTTATATCTGCACAAAAATTGAATCAAAAAGAGAATAATTATATTGCAAGAGTGCATGGGGTGAGTAGAATTGTTCAATAATTTTTATCTAAACATATGTATAAATGAGACTTAACACTTCTTTAGCTTGCACCACTATCAACTTATCATCCACCACGAAATTGAATTTCTGGTGGAGTGTGGAAGGTACAACTTTAGCTTGGTGAATCCATGGCCTTCCCAAGAGGCAAAAGTAAGCAAAGGTGATGTTCATCACTTGGAACTCAATGTTGAAGATAGTGAGCCCTATCTGAATACACAAGGTGATTTCTCCCACTACCTCCCTTCTTGATCCTTCAAAAGCTCGAACTATTATGTTGCTCAGGCTCATCTGGTTCCCTTTGGTAGATAGTTGATTGAGTGTGCTCTTAGGTAGCACGTTCAAAGCGGATCCATTATCCACCACTAGTGGAAAATTAGCATATTACGTCACCCCTTTTACGTCAGAAATACGAAAATCTGACGTAAAAAAAACGCGGTGGCATTTTTGTAATTATTGTGAACTTTTTTACGTCGGACCCTACCAGGTCCGACGTAAAAAAGGACGCAAATTTGAATAAGAGAGCGCGAGGCACACCGCGCCCATTCACTCTTCATCACTTTTCATTTTTTTCTCTCTAAACCCTCTCCCTCTCCTTTGTTACTGAATCGTTTTTTTGTCTTTTGCAGAGGGATGAACTCTTTGTTACTCATTTGCACATTGTTGTTGCTTCTCAGGTATGAATCAAGGTTTCGTTAGCACTTTTCTACTTCGCATTGCTACTCTGGCTATCTGTTTTATTTGATTTTTTGGTTGTTCTATTTGTATAGGTAGCGGGCGTTTTCTTTTGGGTTGTTATACGAAGCTGAATGGCTTGTTCTGCAAGCAGAACGGCCCATTCTCCAAGCAGAAAGGCTCGTTCTCCAAGCAGAACGGCCTGTTCTACTTGGAGAACAGGGCGTTCTGCTTGCAGAATGGGCCGTTCTGCTGGCATTTTTATGTTTTTTTTAATATTTTTTTTCCTACTTTTTTACGTCGGATGTCTTAATGTCCGACGTAAATTTACGTCGGTTTTGAAGATCCGACGTAAAATTTACGTCTCCCGCTTCTACGTCAGTACGTTTTCTGACGTAAAAAGCTGAAAATGTCCGACGTAATACACCTCTTTTGTACTAGTGCACCAAGACCTTGGCGATGAGAAACCCTTTACACTTTACAGAGATTTCTAAAGGCTTGTTGTGGTTAGCTCCACCAACCAGAAGGTAATGGTCTTTGCCTCGAACAAAGCCCAAAGTAGGAAATCAAGCCTAGCGCCAATTGCATTTCCAACTCCTTAGTTCTTCAATCTTAGCTCTAGCAAGTCTCAATCCCAGGTATCTTCAACACCAACCTCTTCTACTCAATACCTACACAAAAAGGAGGTGTATTAGGGTATTGTTAGATGATTTTCAAATTAGCTATATATGCACAAAAAATTGGATCAAAAGAGGATAAAGAATGTGCAAAGTTGAATGGAGTTAACATTGCTCAAGAATTTATAACCAAAATTAAGTAAATATGAACCTTATCATTAATTCTCCATAGTATCATTTTTATGTTATAGGTTTGGTATTATATAAAAATGAACAGATATTTTTTTAAAAAAATTATACGTTTTATATCAGTTGTGTCATAACCCATGTAAAATACCATTTTTGCATCCGTTGTAACTAACAAATGTAGAATGTGAACTTTGTACAGTTTATTACTATAACCAATGTAAAAATCTCTCTAGTAAATCAGTTGATGGCCCGATGTGAAATTATTCTAGTTTTACAATCGATGCAAAAAAACTCGTTTTAACCAATTATAAAGACCTCTCACTACCCATATCCGTTTATGATATCATTTAAATAACAACTAAAAGGGGGTGCGGGAGGGGGAGGAAAAAGGATTTGGATAAGTGGTAATTAAGATAACTAAAATTATAGCAAGTGCATACCCTCCCAAAAAGATTGTATGTATATAGTATAGCAAATTGCTGCATCTTTTCTTAACTAAATAAATAGATTGTGAATGAAAAGATGAAAAGAAAATGGGCAAGGGTTTGTGAAGTAGGTTTCGGGTTTCCCTCCTCAATTTCACTTTACTTTGATCACATACTAGATATAGGCTATGGAAGTAATCTAACATAGCTGTATTGAAAGCGATAGTCGAAAGACAAAGAAATGTATGCATTCATAATGTCAAAATTATTAATTGAAGATAAGCTAATTGTGTTAGACCTCAAACCACACCCTACCTACTTTTCTATATTGAAGCACACACGCAATATGAGAGAGAAAATGAAGTGATTTTATCTTGTGATTATCCACTTAATCTTAGGTTTAGGAATTTTCGAACGATTAAATTTTAAATATAGCAACTATTATTTTAAATTTTTATGTCCTTTTATAATTATTTTATGAATTTATTTTCACATGTACACTATTTTTACTAAATCTTCTATAATTCAATCATCTATAGACGGGCCAAAACATCAAATGAACCACTAGAGTCACCTCAATAAAGAGAGGCTAAAATAATACACTAATCTCATCAAGTTCAGATTTTGTCATTTTCATTGTAATTTTTACTAATAAAAAATGAAACAATAAATTAAAAAGTTATTTTATTATATTTAATGAAATCTATCAAATTATTATAAACTTGTCAATTCATGTATTATGCTTTTTTTTTTCAAAAAAACTTGTTATAATTTAAAAAAGAAAAATTGTATTCACTTCTTCTGAGATTTCTTTAAATGATACATACTTCTCTAATTTTTAAAAATTACTAGAAATAATGCCTTTAGTTAAAGTGAGAGATGGAGAAAAAATAAAAGTCATTTCATATTTTGTCAATTGTAAATGCGTCTATCCTTCATTTGTAAATCACGTATAATACTCCATCTTATTTATGAAAATTTTCATTATTCTTCAATTTTAAAAATACTATTTTCTTAGCCCATTTGAAATTATTCTCTAAAGTTTATATATTTTTTTAATCACAACACACATAATATGTAGGATATAATTTGGGAGTTAAAATTGAGTAAAAGATTAAGACTCATTCAATTTAGTTGGTATTTAAATTCTCTTAACAGTGCACAAATAGTATTATCTTATATAAAGAGTTGTATGTGTCACTTGGATAAATAAACAAGAAAAATTAATGTTTACTTAAAAATTAGAGGGGGTGTGTTATTTAAAAATATCTTAGAGAAGATCTGGGTAATTTTTTCTTAAAAAATGTTTTTATAAAATAATAAAATATTAAAAAGGTTGAGTTCAATATCCCTCCGATCAACAACTTGATAATTAATTATAGATGTAGTTTGCATAGTAGATATAATTCCACATTTTTATTCATTATAGGAAATAAAAAACAAGCAAGAGGGCAAGAAAATTTGTGTGAACCTGATGTATTTGATGAAAAATTATGAGGATGCATGTGAAGCAATTCAAGATTTGAGGCGGGTTGTTTGATTGGATCTTTGCAAGTGATGAATGAATAAGGAACATTCTTAATGGCAATATCGGGAAAGCAAACATACATCGCAAAATTAAAAGAGATGCAGCCACAAGTCAAGATTAGAATGATGCTTGCTAGCCTCTTAACCAATAATAATAAAGTTTGCCTTGAAACATGTCAGACATGGTACTATTAGTCACTGCTATTGGCGATATGGTACTATTAGTCACTATCGGCAATAGATACTGCAAAAATGAACAAATTTTTTTTTATAAATAATGTTAAAAATAATATTTATTAAAAAAATCACATTTTACGAATATAAATTAACCTAATTAATTATCATTTTTTAACCATTACTACATCAAAAATACTCATAAAAAAATAATAAATAAATAAATAAGTTAAGGAGTTGCTTCATTTTCTGCTCAAAGGAAGAGAAAGTGTTAGGAAATTGCATACTTTACTGCTTCACGGCCACTCATTGACCTTGTGCCATCAAAATTGCGGCTATATAATACTAGCAATGATACGAACCAATCATTCAACATTTGAAGGCTACTCATACTTTAGGTGAATTCAATTATTTTGTCTATAATGTTTCGAGTAAATAGTATATACTTCACCGAGTAAAGAATTTTTATATTAATTGATAACCAATCAAAAATCATTGTATATGCATAATAATACTTTAAAATTTATATCTAATACGATTTTTAATTAATTGATATTGTTACACATTACATAGAAACTTTAAACTTATGTTATTCCTAAATTAATGTTGATAATAAAATAATACATATCGTACTTAATAATAACTCTTCCAAAATCAGGGTCTCTTTAACTACATTACGAATTATAAGAATTAGATAAATAAAGGCAGAAAAAAATTATTTTTGATCATCATTCCACCACTGATCACTAATTAACAAAGACAGGTAAATACGTCTCCATGTCTAGATACATAGAAACACAAAGAATGAGGTATGCATCCAACTAATAGACATTCTAAAGTGAACTTATGCATATATTAAATTGAAATAGAAAAACACATAATTCAAAACTTGAAATTTAGCTGTGTTATTGATCTTCGTTTCGTGTTGCTTCATATTTGCATTGGTATTTTCCAATAAAGTCAGATTAAAATATGTTTAAAATAATTTCTTTTGCCTTTAGATATATTGATTAGAAATAGTTTTCATCGAGAATTTAATTTTGAATTTCCTGCACCCAGCAATATAATAAGCAATCTGCAAAGACAAAAGTCAAACCGTAAAAAAATATATTTTATATTTATCCAAGGACCATGTAATTTTCTTTCCAACTCTAGTGGAAGTTAATAATTAATAATGAAAAAAATTAGAACCAATCGGGTCAGGCGCGATGATGAAAGATTGTGGAAATATATATACATATATAAAGTTTAAAATTCGAATTTTGTTCATATCATGAAAGTTTTACTGATAAAAAAAAAATATATTGTATAACATATCCCAATCATGACAAGAATGTTAAACAAAGACTAAAAAAAGCAATCATCATACTTATACAAAAACACGTGATTTTTAAATTTTTGAGTTGCAATTCATGGATAGATAATTACCTAATTCTATTTCTATCCCCTTTCTAATTTGTCCAATAAAAAAAGGTTACGTGTGATTAAAACCATCACATTTTCTCCTTATTAATTTTTTTTGAAGTACCAATTATTTATTAGAGGAACAAGGAAAAAGGCATACAAAAGAGGGTAACTAGTTTGAATCCACAATTGATATACCTCATGGTTCCGTAATTGCTTTGTTATTATTGAGCAACTGGGAAACAAAACAAAGATAATTAACTTGCTGTGTACTGTACGCAACACACAAAGCTGCTACTACAACAATTGGGGCCACAATAACAGCAGATTTCAAACACGTTTTTGTTTCGTCCTACGTAGATTATACATAGTTTCAGTGATTTACGAGTCTTCCCTATCCTACTTAATCAATGTTCTTTTCTTTTACTTTTATTGGTATGTGAATTATTCTCATGTTTATTTAGTCTCTCATGGCTTTCTTTTAACTTGATTATCATTAATTTCCTAATATTTCATAGTGTATATCATCTTATCCTTAATCATGTCCTAAACTATTAAACAAACAAAAATCTTATCCCCTAAAATTAAACTTCTTTCAATAATTATTAATTCACGAGAGTGGTTATATAAGTGGAAAAGTGGCTACATGCTATGTCATGGTGGGGGACCATTAAATATAGAGCATGTGGGAATGGAAGCAATAAAATAAAACAAACAAGACTTTTCAAAGTTTTGGAATTAAAATTCCATTTGTCTGACATAATAAGGAATTGAAACCGTAGTTGTAGTAGATACTAGATTACACCTAACAGTGATAAACGAACATTATCAACAATGTCATTTAGCATTGTATTGAAGATTAATTATCCCTTTGTCACTTTCACAAAGGAAAAAGAAATGGACAATGTCCTTTTGTTCGTTTCTTTCATTCTTGATAGCTTGTTTAACTCATTCCTCCTTGGAAAAGAATACCATATAAAAAAAGTATACCCTAAACATTCCTACCCCAGGATAAGAGAAAACAATAATAAAGTGGTGTGAATGAAGAAGCATACCTTTTTTCTATTTCTTTTTTTAATTATGTTATTATCAGTTTGGTCGATATATGACTAATAATTTTTGTCACAATTGACCATTTTTTAATAAAAAATTTCTTTTAACTAAATTTTTTCTATATATAAAATTTAAATTCGAGACTTTTCTTAAAAAAAAAATCAAGTTGAATACCATTTGAATCACAAGTAACATATGAGTAGCTTTATTTGTATGTTCTTTTATGGGTTAGCTAGCTAGCAATAGGGTATACGTGCATGGAAGTGGGACCACCTTGTGATTAATAAGGGATAGTCAAAGTCAAGCAATCAAAGGCTATCCGAGATGGGAACCAGTGGTGGTCCATGATTTTTGATGGACGACGATGCATGGGAACGTGGCCCATGTATACATAATGAACCATTAGAGAAATTCTAAGCATAAGGTTCCTTTTTCCATGGTGCTTGAAATTTGAGGGTAGTTTAGTGTTGAACACGGCAGCACAATTACAAAGATGAATGTATGGGTCCAAAAGTAGGCACCGTCTATTATTGACGTGAAGTTGATTGGAATCACAGAAAGAGAAAGGGAAGGCAATTTGCTCTCTTCTATTTATTCACAATCTTGACTAAAAGCAGCTTTTCATTTTTTGAGTTTTGTCAATGTCAGCCATTAGAATTGATTTCAAATAACCAAATATTTATTTTAAAAGGGAAAAATATTTATCATATAAAAATATAAGACGATGAAAATTTATTTTTTGTTAAGCTTTTTGTACTTTCAGTTGTCTGAAAAGAACTTTTTATTTTTTATTTTAGTTCGTCCCTGGAGTATCCAGGACTGATAGTAGTGACTAATCTCTTTGTTACGAGGGAGATTCCTCAAAAGATGGGATAGCTGTTCCTAAGATTTAACCCGGCTGCATACACAAGGCAGGATTCGAACTCCTGACCTTGCTTAAGCGTGGATCAACCCCTACCACTAAACCACACGCTTGGGATTATTTGAAAATAACTTTAATAATTGATTTTTTACAAAATCATTCTCTTTAAACCTCTAAGATATATCATATATATACTTATATTTAGGTCCTTTAGGTGTAGGTGTGGGTCTAATCAAAATTTCTAATTATAGCCGTACATTTGAATTAATCACAAAATACTTTACAATCATATTTGGATCCTTATACATGTAAATAACATCTAGTCGCAGAGTTGGTTTAGCTGATGTTTGAATTAGTTTATGCCAAAAATATTAACTAAAAACTTAAACTATATATTTTTATGATGTGTGTTTTAAACTTTGGTTAAAATTTTGTCTTTTCACTAATATATTTGTCGTAAAAGTATTAATTTTCAAAAATAATAATTTTTAAAAAATATTTTTCAATTAAAAAGTGATTTTGTAGTTACTTATATCTTTATCTGCGGATCTTATACCGATGGGTCATGCACGAGTGACTACAAATACGCGTCTTAAAAGGTGCATGTGATATGTTCTAGGTATTTTCCTCGTGAGCTTTTAGATTTAACACGTGGGAGAGAGAGAGAGAAAGAAGTGATATATAAATTATGTGGATAAATTGTTTCACACGTATTTTGGTAACTGAGTTTTCTTCTAAACCTGAATAATTAATGAACATAATTAATCATTTTTATATATTAATAAATGCAGAGTTGATATGGAACTATACTATCTGCTAAGATAGTAAGTAGTAATTGAAGTTTGGAAACGAATTAGTTGACTGATTAAGCTTGACTAAACCACTCATTAGAAATATGATTTGAAGCACATGCGGCGATATTTCCTAGTTCTTTTAAATAAACTCAATAATTATTCACAAGAAGACTTACATCGGTTTGGTGTTGCATTAATTTTTTTTTCCGGAAATAACTAGAGTATAAATTTAAAATATTTAAAAATTAATGTAATTATTGAGAGGTGCAATTATTTTTATTTTAAAAGTGTATTTTCATTTCTTGAAAAGTTATATATATAATTCGTTTTAATATGAAGAAATTATTATAGTTTTCTAAACTTTTATTTTATTTAACTTCTAAAATTATCAACAACTATTTTAAAACATTGTATTATTAAATTTTGTACTTTATATTATAATATCAATTTTTTTAAATTGACACCTTTGTTTCATCTTCTAAAATTTTAAAGAATATAGGAAAGATTCAAAACTAGTCATTCCGTTAATGCTGAGAATTGTAAAATCTAATTGATAATAAGAATGTTTGCTACATGAACATGAGCTAAATCCAAACTAAATCCAAACCTAGAGTTATTCTATTGTTTATATATATATATATATATATATATATATATATATAGGGAGCATATCAAGTGAGAGGAAATTTATTATGAGAGATGAGAGAGTTAAAATATAATCCATAGATTAATTTCCTCTCACTTGATTAAATCCCAAATTTTTTCTAACTTGATTAATCTAAGGGTTATATTTTAACCCTCTCATCTCTCATAATAAATTTCCTCTTACTTGATATGCTCCCTATATATATATATATATATATATTGTGTGTGTGTTCATATCACTTTATATGTGTATATCAAATTTTGTTAAAATTGAACAATAACTTGAGGGTAATCAAAGTGTTCATATTTTAGTATATTTTGAAAATAAATATATTACGTCAATTTTGTTTTATAAGAATGAAGTATCAAATCATCTTGGATTAATATAAAATTTTTGTATATATGATCTAAGAGTAAAGAACTTTCAATCTAACGGTTGGATTTACAAAATTCACATTTAATATAAAAGTTATTGAGCCGTGTAATACTTAGTAAAAGTTACACCAGTATTGTTTGAACTCTCTCTCTCTCTTTCTCTCTCTATATATATATATATAATGATATTAATAGGAATATATATGAATTTCGCTAGAAATTAGTCTTCCTTGAAATCTTGAGGACATTAAAATTATCTCTGTTGATATTATTTTTTTATTAAATTTAAAACTCAAATTTGATATTTTGATGTTTAAATATCGACAGTATACCAACTAATATGGATAGAACTATTCTATTCTTAAAATATACTTTTACAGCATTTTTTTATATCACTTTTGTTTGTTTTTTTCAAAGCAATTAATGATCATCTTAAACCATTAAGAAAGAAAACGGAATCCAGTGTTTCTCAAACCACACGTTTCATTATTATTATTATTATTATTATTATTATTATTATTATTATTATTATTATTATTATTATTATTTTCGCGTTACAATCTATACCAAACGGAATGTTCAATATATATCCAACCAAAAAGGATAAAAAGAATTTTTTTTTCCACGCAAACAAAATAAGACAAGATATACATATATAAGAATATATGAAAAGTATATGTTTTAATAATAATATCGTTTCTTCTGTAAAGTCATTGACCTTGGACACATAGAAAACATTCTATGGTTTATGCTGCTTTCATATATTAGATGCAAAACAAGTCTTATTTATATATATTCTTCCATTAAGCTTCTCTTGCTGTTGCTGCTGCACATCGTGAAGGTGAAGAAAATGAAGAATTCAAAGAAAACGGGTGTACGGAAGTACCACAAATCGGATAATCCACGCTTGCGGTGGACACCTGAACTCCATGAATACTTTGTTGAAGTTGTGGAAGGTCTAGGTGGAAAAAACAGTAAGTTTTTCCTTCATATACAAGATCTAGGGTTAGCAGATTCATTTTTTCTGGTCCATATCCATTCATAGAATTTCTTTTTCAATTTTTGCCTTCATGCTTGATAATTATTAAGCTAGATTAATTTCTTGCATGTGACTGTGAGTTCTATTTATAACTTATTTTTTCTTTATTTTCTGTTGTTTTTCTTCTAATTCTTCTTGATACTCTCACAAAGGCCAAGAGAACAAAGATAGGATATTGGGGGAAGAAAATGAAAAGGATAAATTAAAAGATTGTTTACATACAATTTAGAAGTATTTTTATAAAAAAATAAAGAATTATTGAAAATTTTTAGTAGAGTAATTCTAATAACTTATATGCAAACAGACTCTAATATTATTAGATAAACAACTTGATTGAGCATTTTGCAACATATAATATGAAATATATCTGCTAAAGCATAGTAGCACAAATGATAATTAAGTTATATTGATTCATCTCCTTTTTCCTCTCTTATAAGTGTGGTATGAAACAAGTGGGTAAGGGATCTTTTGGCTATGCTTCAACTATATATTGCTAACAATTTTTCAAACTGGATTTTGCAGAGGCAACACCAAAGAGCATTCTGCAGATGATGCATGTGAAAGGACTGAGGATCTCTCACATTAAAAGCCATCTTCAGGTATATATATAGTTATCCCATGTGGTCCAATATTCTTACATATAGAAACATAATACTTGTGTACAAGCTTTATTTGTTTCTTTTACAACTAATATTAAACCTGAGTTAGTTTTGGTTTTGGGGCTGTTTTAGAAAACCCCAAGATTTGAAAACAGTAATGTTTTTTTTCTCATATGAGAATTTTTTGTCACTGTGCCAAGATCAATTCTCCTCCCTCACAAGGGAAAAGTCCTAATCTCTTGTCTCTATATATTTCTTTAAAATCAATCAAAGCATGAGACAAAAAATACGGTCTAGGGTATTTTTCCGTACCAACAATTATTGCTGAAACAACGAAAGGAAAATACTGTAGTTTGTGGAAAGCAAAATTTGTCACAATAGCTATATCCTATATATATGTATGTTAATTCATTCATGATTATATTCCATTACTTTTCAGTTCACGACAAAGCACTCATGAAGAGCCATCCCATTATTATTCTCACTTCTTTGTGTTACTTTATTTATTTATTTTTCTTACTTTTTATATGTTTGTTTAATTACTTGGTACAAACAAACACATAGCATATTCGCTATCTCATACTCAGAAATGATCATATAATATATCTTTTGTATTTACATTACACCCTTCATGTTATACGTCTTCCTCATCAAAAGAATGAACGAACATTGATTTAGTATTAAAATGCATTTTGTGCACGCGCAACTTATAAAAATAATAATATATCTGGGTTAGGTACATTTGCATACTCTTCACGAAGAAGTATATAAATTTTATCATGTGAACCTTCTTTTCTCACCGTCTTTCTTCTTTGGCAGAATCTATAAAAACAAGCTTGTTACATTGTGAATTTGCAATAGAAGAAAAAAAAAAGTTAGTTACGTTGTGTAGCTTGCTTGCTTTTTGAGATGCCAAAAGTGTATAACTGTGTAAGCTTTAAAGAAAGTGAAATACTTTTTTTTTCTCTTTCCTTTATTAGGCTTGAAATTTGGTTCCACACTACACCTATATCTTCAGTTTCAATGTACTATCGTACTAGGCTTTAGCAATATTATAGTAGGCCTTTATAACCATGCGTTCTAATGTTATTAAATGAAATTGAGTACAAATATATATGTGAGAAGAAAAGAGAATGAGAATAAGATGATATTCCACTAGAAATTGAATGTTCTATATATATAAAGCACTTTAACTTACGTACGTATCATAATGAAACTCTTATTTTAATTGCGGCTATACCTACTAGAATTCTCTTTTTCTTCTGGTTGCCTCCTAAAATAATTGCTGGCTGGTGAACTACTGATTTATATAAAGCAATTGTGTGAATATTAATTCTCATTTCCTTAGACTGAGTCTTTCAAATGAAATAATTTAGGGTTACATATTTCTTCATTCTAAGAGAAACATTCTGGGTTTTAGATGTACAGGAACATTAAGGGACATTCGATTCTCACATCAATGCATCAGGAGATGGAAGGAAATGAACATGTTAACGATATCCCAATGTGCTCCAATTGTTCATCTCAAAGGTAACCCATATATATGTCTAAACAATTACAAAACGTATTAAAAAGATTTGATAATCGTACATGAACTAATTTGTAATTAGATCAATCTTTAATCTTTTTTTTATTTTTCTAATTTAATTTATGAGGTTAAAAATTCATTTGCAATTTGTTAAATTTACAAAATATTCTTTATATATCTTCATATTTAGATAATCATATTAAATTATTATTTTATGTGATGATCTATAGATATTAAGTTTTAATCCATAATAGTAGAATTTCCTGGTAATCTTCCTAAGCATAAGAATTTTGAAATAATAGAAAATTTTATTGAATAAAGATTAAAACTTGATACACATGGATGATTCATGAAATAATAATCTAATATGATGATTGTTCATATATGAGATTATAAAAATATTTTATAAAATTTCATGGATTATATAAACAAAATTTTAACTTTCAAAAAACACTAAAAAAAATGTGATTTTTAGTGACTAAAACATAGTGATGAAATTGTCGCTTTGTTACTATAATTTGATTAATAGTGTCTAAAAATATAATTGTTACAAAAAAAACAATTGACACTAATGTCTACAAAATTTTATTTTCTTATTTTAAAATTATCACTAAATATAAATTCTACTAAACATAAAATATATTTGTGACAAAAAAAAAATTGACTTTATCACAAATTTTATAATTTGTAATTAACTATTTTTGAAGTTATATTTTTTTAATTACAAGTAATACGTTTTAGAAAAGTTAGTTTTAATTTATAAATAAATTTATTTTTATTTTTTCTTCGTATTTGTCTTCTTAAAAGTACTTATGAGGAAAAACAATTATCTAAACAGGCCTAAAATACATTTCTTACTTCAGTATTACTGTTTTATCACTCATTTTGATCGTATTTCTTTTACATTGTTTACATACTCTTCAGATCACAAGAAAATAAAGTAAGAGCATCAAAATATGATACGGGGATCAATCAAGAAATTTATCCGTTAGACAATAAAGGATTTTCGCAGACCAGTGAAACTGATTACGATCTAAATCAGGTACTATATATTTTAATTTACTATTTGATATACCACACATGTCTCCTAATTTCCTTAGCTTTAGCAATTCAATCTTTTCAAGTTTTAAAGCATTGAACCATTGCTTAGAAAACCTTCAGCAAGTTTGATTTGTACAACGTTGTTTCTATTTCTTGATTTTATATATTATAAAAATATCATGTTACTTATATTTTCCTTGTTTATGTGCGAATTAATAAATTATTATCTGTGTAATTAATCATCATTTATAAAAAATTTATAAATAAAAAAGTAAGAATGACAATACTTTTCATCAGAAAATAATTGAATTAAAGAAGTTCAAACGAGTATTCTAGGGTTTTGTTTAAATAAATTTATCTTCAAGCGCATATAGAGGATGAAAAATTAAGAAGGTAAAATGCAATGAATTTCATCACAAGATAAATTAATCAACCTATCTAGCTACCTTAACTTTTAGAGAAGTTAAAGAGAGAGATTTTATAAAATTAATAGCATAAATTGATTTTATCTTATACAAGAAATTCAAATTATTTTATCTTCTTATTTTCTTCTCCCTTATATGAAGTTTGTTCATATAGGTCTATCTGTCTCTTATGCAATGCAAAACCCATTCATATTCTAAAAAATCTCCCTACTTAAAAAAAAAAAAAAAAATTCCACCAACAAGGCACCTATTTGAAAATTATTTCATTTTAGGAATTAAAAAACAATAATATTTTCTCCGATTAAACAAATTTTATGTTTGGATACTTATGTAAGTGGGTGAAGTAATTAACGTAGTTTTACTGATATTTCCCATATAATTTTGGTTCTTTATTAATAGTACTCCTGATTGAGTTTACACTTATATTTCTTCATAATTTACTTTAATATGATGTAGCTTTGGCTTGTACTTAATTATAAGTTGAATGAAATCATTGAATATTAACTATTAACAAACTACCAAGTAACTGAATGGCACTTTAACTTATACTGAGTAATGAATAAACTTCCACAACTCCTTCTTTATGATATTGAAATAATATTTATTATACTATTTTGCAGGAACCTGAATCAAGTGCATTACTTAGTGATACGTCAAATGAAGAAAATTGTAGGACAATGAAATTTCTTGATCTCTCATTCTCTTTTAGCTCTCCTCTAATTCCAACGATGCAAAATGAGCGAGAGAGGATGCGTTTTTCTCCACCAAATACAGCTGATAATCATGTCGTTGATTCTAATTCTGTACAATCTCATGGGAGCAATTATATAAATTTAAACCTTACAATATGAACAGAATATCATTTATGTAAACTTAATTAATTACTAGCAATACTTATCGTAGGTTTAGTTTTTTTTTTTTGGAAAATTAAAGTTTTGTAAAAGTTAAGAATTATTTTTTGTTGACACCAAAAAAGCTAATGAATTATTGTATTATCTCTTATAATTAAAGAGGTTTTAGCAGAGCTATATTTAATTAAGTTATTGCTTAATATTGTTTTTATAGAGTTATCTTTTGTGACTACTTATAACATTAGGGATTTAATGATTTTCTTAGATCTAATTTATGACTAAGAACTCAAATTAAACTTTTTACTTGAATTTTCACAGCTCAACCGCCTGACCATAGATGCAACTAGTTACATGAGTTTCTTGGCTTAAATTGCACGTTTTAATTAATTTATTTATTTATATCATATATGATTTTAGTTCTTTAAGTTTTTTAATTAATTAGATTTTTTACTATTTTAAAGTTGTGTAAATATAATTGTTATATTTTTTTAAAATATTTAAATTCACATTTTTATTCAAAATTTTAAAATTGAGTTGATTTTTTTAATCTTTCTAATTCTATTCAGAGTTCATCGTGAAAAAACTAAATTTCACCGGAAAAAAGAATATTTTATATTCTATATTTCAAAAAATATTTTAATTAATTTTTATCAAACATAGACTCAATTTCTAAGATCTAAACTTTTAAAAAAAATTCATATTTCAAATTCATAATAAAATTTTAAATATTTAGATAAAAATAATAATAATGTGTGAATTTTATATAAAAAAACTACATAATAAAACCAAATTTGTTTACTTGTAAAATTTAAGAAATTTAATTAAACCAAAATAATATTAAAACCATGTATTAAGTATAAATTAAAGAAATTAAAAAATAATTGTTTACTATGACACCCTTTACCCCAACATTAATACACAATAAATGTAAACAATAATTTTTTTTTCTCTTATTGAGTAAATAAAATCTTTCATAATTGACAACCTCTTTCATAAATAAAATAATTGTTTAAAATATCATAAGGTAGAAGATTCACATTCGTAACTCATAAATCCTATAAAGTCAACATGTAAGTATTAAAACTCAAGAAATCATATAAAGAAAAATATAGATTAATTCCAGCAAAGGTGGCACTGCCTCCTAGTTAGGAATTAATTTACAACTTTCAAATCATATAATAAAATAATATAACAAAGATACACATTTTGGTCTTTTGTCAAGAACGTTCAAAATTACAAAAGAAAAGTAGACTAAGGCTTTTAAAACAATAATATCTCAAACTAAGCCTAGTTATGCCCGATGTCACATCCTATCAGAGCATGTCCAACTGAAGCCTTAAGCCTCATCAACAACATCTTCATGATGATGATCACCTGCAACATAATTTAAACATATACAAAAATAACAAGGGAGTGAGAAACATCTCACTCAGTTTCAGGTGAAGAAATAAAGGTTAGATAGCACACACACAACAAATATAAGTCACACGTAAACAATACACATACATAATCAATATCAAATATACACTCATTTATCATGCTATGATGTCATGGACTCGACTCATAAATGCATGCATGTGGCGCCATAAGGAAGTTTTACATTTCATCACTGGTGACCCTAAGGTACACCTGGTTACATCACTGGTGACCCTAAGGTACACCTAGTTACATCACTAGTGACCCTAAGGTATACCTTGTTAGCATGTTACATCACTAGTGACCTTAAGGCACACCTTGTTAGCATGTTACGTCGTGGGTGACCCTAAGGTACACCTTGTGTAGCATGTTACGTCGTGGGTGACCCTAAGTACACCTTGTTAGCATCACTGGTATGCAGCTTCAGCGGCACACCTGGAGTCATATATGTATATGATGCATGTCACACATTCATTATTTCATTGACTCAACATTTGACTTATTACAAAATTTCATTTAGTACATCATGTCCATTTTTCATATTTTCATCATCATAATCTGTCTCAATAGTCCATTCTTTTGTCTCATGTCATTTGGGCATATTTCACATATTCATGTCATAATTATTCCTCATAAGGCCCGTACAGGAATCCACAGAGAGCATTCTTATTCATATTAAACTTATTTATTTTTAACATTAATTTCATATTCATTATTACTTCCAACAAGGAACAAGGTAGAGCAAACAG
Organism: Cajanus cajan; assembly: GCF_000230855.2. Taxonomy (NCBI): domain Eukaryota; kingdom Viridiplantae; phylum Streptophyta; class Magnoliopsida; order Fabales; family Fabaceae; genus Cajanus; species Cajanus cajan. Next base: position 49,790,907 of record NC_138518.1, read on the forward strand.
AAAATAAAATAAAACACATTAATACTTTGCATGTTCAAAGGAGCATGCAACAGGCAAGGGATTGGGAGCCAATCCGACAATCATACTATCCAAAAATTATTCCCACACCCACGAGCGAGGTTTCTCACTCCCCCCCTTAACTGGATAAGCAAGAGCTAAAACTTGAGCAGAACCTCCTCCTCTGGATTCCCTCTTTTTCTTTCTCTCTCTTTCTTTCTCTTTCTCTCTCTCTTTCTTTCTCTTTCTCTCTCTCTCTCTTTCTCTCTCTTTCTCTCTCTCTCTAAGATTTTTACCTTCTCACTAAGTTATAAATTTTTCACCCCCTCCCTTCTATTTATAGGCATCCTGGTGTACCCGGACCGACCCATACTGAATTCGAAACGGCCCGTTCCGGAGCCTTCGAATATACACAAAATTTTCAACTAGAACGACCCGTTCTACAATTAGAACGGCTCGTTTTCAAAAAGCAGAACGACCAATTCTAAAATTAGAACGGCCTGTTCTGGGGTTCGTGTTAACACTGATTGACCATAAGTAGAACGACCCGTTTCCAACTTAACTTTCTAGGTATTTTTAGAATCTCGGAATGGCCCGTTTCCCTTTGAGAACGGCCCGTTCCACTTTTGGAACGGCCCGTTTTGCTGCTTCAAAAATAGCTTATTTTCTTCGTTTGGAACGGCCCGTTCCACTTTTGGAACAGCCCGTTCCGGCGTAAAAAAAAATAGAATTTACAAAAATTTTCACAAATAATTTAAATTATTAAAAACCTTTACAATATTTTATAAAAAACCCTTTTAATTAACTAAAATAACTACAAGAAAATAATATTCATAAATATAAAAATAAATAATAGTTAATATTGTATTTAGTAGAAAATTCAGGGTATTACAATTTTTCCCTCCTTTTAGAAATTTCATCCCCGAAATTTACCTGAAAACAGAAATGGATAAGCTTCTCGCTTCTTGCTTTCTAATTCCCATGTAGCACTTTCTTCAAAATTTCCTCCCCAAACGACCTTAACCAAAGGGATTTCCTTTCCTCTCAGTTGTTTCACCCTCGTGTCATCAATCCTTAAAGGAACCATTTCATAGGTAAGATTATCCTTCAACTGAATGTTGTCAGACTCAATGATATGGGAAGGATCATGGACATATTTTCTGAGTTAGGAAACATGAAAGACACTATGGAGATTTGAAAGAGATGGAGGCAAGGCAATTTGATAGGCTACTTCACCGATCCTTTTAAGAACTTGATAAGGACCGATGAAACGTGGAGTAAGCTTACAGGATTTCAGTGCTCTGCCTATTCCTGTCCAAGGAGTGACTTTAAGGAATACATGATCACCTTCTTTAAACTCAAGGTCTTTTCTCCTCTTGTCATTATAACTCTTTTGCCTACTCTAGGTTGCTCTCATCCTCTCTTGGATCATCTTAACATGTTTAGTAGTTTGTTGAACTATCTCAGGTCCTAACATGACATTCTCTCCAGATTCTGCCCAACATAAAGGTGTTCTACATCTTCTACCATACAAAGCCTCATAGGGTGCCATCCCAATATTAGAATGGTAGCTGTTATTGTAGGTAAACTCAATCAAAGGTAGGAAACTATCCCAACTACCCCCATGTTCTAAGATGCAAGCCCTCAACAAGTCTTCCAAAGATTGTATGGTTCTCTCAGTTTGGCCATCTGTTTGGGGATGGTAGGCTGAACTCAATCTAAGCTTAGTGCCTAACGCCTTATGCAAACTCTCCCAAAATCTAGCGGTGAACCTACGATCTCTATCAAACACTATACTAGTAGGAACTTCATGCAACCTCACGATCTCACTGATGTACAACTTGGTTAACCTCTCCAAAGGGTATCTAATATTAATGGGAATAAAATGGGCAGACTTAGTCAATCTATCCATAATGACCCATATAGAATCCAAGTTCTTCACAGTCTTAGGTAACCCAACTACAAAATTCATAGAGATGCTATTCCATTTCCACACAGGCACATCTAAAGGTTGCATCAGACCTGAAGGTTTTTGGTGTTCTACCTTATCTTTCTGACATACTAAGCAAGCATACACAAATTCCTCCACTTCCCTCTTCATCTTAGGCCACCAAAACATCTTTTTAAGGTCTTGGTACATCTTAGTGGCTCCTGGATGGATACTAAGGATACTCTTGTGACCTTCATCTAGGATTGCTCTCTTAAGCTCTAGCACATTAGGAATGCACAACCTATCCTTAAATCTCAAGACTCCACCCACTCCAAATCTAAACTCACTCTTCACACCTTGATTCAACTTCTCTACTTGACTCAATAAGAAATGATCTATCTTCTGACCTTCTCTAATCTCATCTATCAAGTTATTAGTCACTGTCAAAGCTCCCAACTTACTTTTAGACGTCAACTCACACTCTAAGCTCATATCCCTAAACTCTTCAATCATATGCAATTCCCTAATCATCAAAGAAGACATTCTCAAAGATTTTGTACTTAAAGCGTCAACTACAACATTAGCCTTATCGGGGTGATAATTCAATTGAAAGTCATAATCCTTAAGGAACTCTAACCATCTCATCTGCCTCATATTCAATTCCTTTTGGTCAAACAAGTACTTAAGGCTTTTATGGTCACTAAAATCCTCAAATCTAGATCCAAACAAGTAATGTCTCCACAACTTAAGTACAAATACTACTGCAGCTAACTCAAGGTCATGGGTAGGATAGTTTTGCTCATGAGTTTTAAGTTGTCTAGAAGCATAAGCTACTACCTTACCTTCCTGCATAAGCACTCTTCCTAAACCCAATTTAGAAGCATCACAAAATACCTCAAAAGTCTTACTAGGATCAGGTAACACTAACACAGGGGCACTAGTTAATCTCTTCTTGAGCTCTTGAAAGCTTTCCTCACACCTAGAATCTCACACAAAAGGCTGGTCCTTCTTCATCAGGTTAGTCAAAGGAAGAGCTAGCCTAGAGAAATTCTTTATGAACCTTCTGTAAGAACCGGCTAGTCCTAGAAAACTCCTAATCTCAAATACTGATTTAGGTGTACTCCACTCTGACACAGCTTCTACCTTAGCAGGATCTACAGCTATCCCACCCTTGGAATCACATGTCCTAGAAAGTTCACACTATCCAACCAAAATTCACATTTTGACAATTTAGCATACAACTGCTTTTCCTTAAGGGTTTGAAGAACGATCCTAAGGTGCTCAACACGATCCTCCCTAGTCTTGGAATAGACTAGGATATCATCTATGAAAACCACTACAAACCTATCCAAGTAAGGGTGAAAGATCTTATTCATGTAGTCCATAAAAACACCAGGTGCATTAGTAACACCAAAAGGCATAACTAAATACTCATAGTGCCCATAGCGGGTCCTAAAGGCACTCTTAGGAACATCCTCAGCTCTCACTCTAATCTAATGGTATCTTGACCTTAAATCTATCTTACTGAACACACAAGCCCCAACTAGTTAATCCATAAGGTCATCTATTCTAGGCAAAGGATACTTATTCTTAATGGTCACTTTATTCAGTTGCCTATAGTATACGCACAACCTCATGCTCCCATCTTTCTTCTTAACCAATAAAACAAGCGCTCCCCAAGGCGAGACACTAGGCCTAATGAATTGTTTCCCTTGCAGTTCCTCTATTTGTTTCTTAAGCTCAACTAACTCCTTAGGGGACATCCTATAGGATGCTATAGATATAGGTGAGGTATCTGGTACTAAGTCTATGCTAAACTCAATCTCTCTCTCAGGTGGTAAACTAGACACATCCTTAGAAAATACTTCTAGGAATTCTCTCACTAAGGGAATCTCATCTAGCTTACTATCAGTCTCAAGTGTTAAGGAAGCGAAAATCATGTACACTCTTTCATTTTCTTTTAAACAAGTTTTAATGTCGGCAACGCTAAGAAATTTCGTACTCTTACATTCACCAAAGGAAATAGATTTATAAAAGCAGTTTAAGAGGACATGGTGGGAAGATAATCAATCCATACCAAGAATTACATCTAATTGACTAAGAGGCAAACAAATTAAGTCAACTAGAAACTGCTTATCAAAAACTGTCAAAGGACATTTCAAACACACTAGGGATGTAGTCACGTGACCATTAGTAGGGTTTCAACAACTAAATCAAAATCTAACAAAGACACAGGCAAATTCAATTTTTGGACGCAAGAGACAGAAATAAAGGAATGAGTTGCACCAGAATCAAATAGTACAACAAAAGGAGTCTCAGCTATGAAACAAGTACCTTGTATCAAATTTTCCGACCGAGCAGCTTCAGCACCACTAAGAGTAAATACTCTCCCTATATTCTTTGGACGCTCAATTTGCGAACCCGATCCAATAACACGTGTTCTTGATGGTTCAGGACATTGGGTGCTGATGTGACTTTTACCATTGTAGTTGAAGTAGGTAATCTCCTTGTCATGACACTCAGACTGATTATGACCAGCACGTCCACACTTCCCGCATCTTTCTAAAGGAGTGGACACAGACCCTCCAACACTTCTAGTAGCACTGACAGTGGATACTCTAATAAATGACTTGCTTTTATTAGCAACAGCTTTACTCCCTTGAAATCTAGTAGGAGCGGAGTAAGGCTTACTCCTACCTGAAGTACTAGAACTTACAACACGGATAAGACCTCCAACTCCTTTATAGAAAGTAGCACGAGCACGGTTGTCACGATCATAAATGCTGCACTTATTGACCAGAGTGGGAAAGTGATATATCTCCTGATAGTTAATTGCAGTCTATTCACTTCAAGACGCAAACCATTTACAAATTTTATGCATTTAGCTCTTTCACCACCCTCACCATGGTACTGTGTACAATAACGGACCAAAGCATCAAATATGGCAGCATACTCTGCCACTGTGTCGTTCCCTTGATTCAGTTCAAGGAATTCCATTTCTTTCCAACTCCTTACATCATTCGGAAAATACTTCTCAAGAAAGGCCTTCTTGAAGTTGTCCCAATTCAAGTGCACCCCTCCATCAATCATCCTTCGAAGTGCTCCTTCCCACTAAAAGTGAGCATCAGCAGTCAAGATGAAGGTGGCCAACTTCGCCTTCTGAGAGAGGGGACAATCCATAACATTGAAGATCTTCTCGATCTCCGTTAGCCAATTCATAGCAGCATCTGGGTCATATCCTCCTTTAAAGGTAGGTGGGTGATTTCGCTGAAATTACTCCAACCAGTTAGGAACGACTCCAGCACTATTGTTATTATTCATAGCTTGTGCTAATGCTTGAAGAGCATCAGCAATCGCACAATCATTTCTACCAGCCATAGTCTAAGAAAATAATACAATTAATAAACATAATCAATCATTACACTAGTATATCAACAAGTTCCACAATCAATTCAATCCATCATTCATCTATCAAATAAGCACAGTAAACTCATAACTCTCGGTCGATTGGATCGACCTGCTCTAATACCACAAAATGTGACACCCTCTACCCCAACATTAATACACAATAAATGTAAACAATAATTTTTTTCTCTTTCTGAGTAAATAAAATCTTTCATAATTGATAACCTCTTTCATGGATAAAATAATTGTCTAAAATATCATAAGGTAGAAGATTCACATTCGTAACTCATAAATCCTATAAAGTCAACATGTAAGTATTAAAACTCAAGAAATCATATAAAGAAAAATATAGATTAATTCCAGAAAGGTGGCAGTGCCTCCTAGTTAGGAATTAATTTACAACTTTCAAATCATATAATAAAATAATATGACAAAGATACACATTTTGGTTTTTTGTCAAGAACGTTCAAAATTACAAAAGAAAAGTAGACTAAGGCTTTTAAAACAATAATATCCCAAACTAAGCCTAGCTATGCCTGATGTCACATCCTATCAGAGCATGCCCAACTGAAGCCTTAAGCCTCATCACCAACATCGTCATGATGATGATCACCTGCAACATAATTTAAACATATACAAAAACAACAAGGGAGTGAGAAACATCTCACTTAGTTTCAGGTGAAGAAATAAAGGTTAGATAACACACACACAACAAATATAAGTCACATGTAAACAATACACATACATAATCAATATCAAATATACACTCATTTATCATGCTATGATGTCATGGACTCGACTCATAAATGCATGCATGTGGCGCCATAAGAAAGTTTCACATTTCATCACTGGTGACCCTAAGGTACACTTGGTTACATCACTGGTGACCCTAAGGTACACCTGGTTACATCACTAGTGACCCTAAGGTACACCTTGTTAGCATGTTACATCACTGGTGACCCTAAGGCACACCTTGTTAGCATGTTACCGCGTGGGTGACCCTAAGGTACACCTTGTTAGCATGTTACGTCGTGGGTGACCCTAAGTTACACCTTGTTAGCATCACTGGTATGCGGCCTCAGTGGCACACCTGGAGTCATATATGTATACGATGCATGTCACACATTCATTATTTCATTGACTCAACATTTGACTTATTACAAAATTTCATTTAGTACATCATGTCCATTTTTCATATTCTCATCATCATAACCTGTCTCAATAGTCTATTCTTATGTCTCATGTCATTTGGGCATATTTCACATAGTCATGTCATAATTATTCCTCATAAGGTCCGTACAGGAATCCATAGAGAGCATTCTTATTCATATTAAAACTTATTTATTTTAACATTAATTTCATATTCGTTATTACTTCCAACAAGGAACAAGGTAGAGCAAACAGAAAATAAAATAGAACACATTAATACTTTGCATGTTCAAAGGAGCATGCAACAGGCAAGGGATTGGGAGCCAATCCAACAATCAGACTATCCAACAATTATTCCCATACCCCCGAGCGAGGTTTCTCACTCCCCTCTTACCTGGATAAGCAGGAGCTAAAACTTGAGCAGAAGCTTCCTCTGGATTCCCTCTTTTTCATTTTCTCTCTTTCTTTCTCTTTCTCTCTCTCTCTCTCTCTCTCTCTCTTTCTTTCTCTCTCTCTCTAAGATTTTCACCTTCTCACTAAGTTATAAATTTTTCACCCCCGCCTCCTATTTATAGGAATCCTAGTGTACCCAGAACGGCCCGTACTGAATTCGAAACGGCCCGTTCCAGAGCCTTCGAATATACGCAAAATTTTCAACTAGAACGGCCCGTTCTAAAATCAGAACGACCCGTTTTCAAAAAGCAGAACGACCCGTTCTAAAATCAGAACGGTCCGTTCTGGGGTTCGTGTTAACACTGATTGACCATAAGTAGAACGACCCGTTTCCAACTTAACTTTCTAGGTATTTTTAGAATCTCAGAACGGCCCGTTTCCCTTTGGGAACGGCCCGTTCTGGAAAAATCCAAATAGGCCTTTTTATTACTTTGGAACGGCCCGTTCCACTTTTGGAATGGCCCGTTCTGCTGCTTCAAAAATAACTTATTTTTTTCGTTTGGGACGGCCCGTTCCACTTTTAAAACAGCCCGTTCCGACGTAAAAAAAATAGAATTTTACAAAAATTTTCACAAATAATTTAAATTATTAAAAACATTTACAATATTTTATAAAAACCCCTTTTAATTAACTAAAACAACTATAAGAAAACAATCTTCATAAATATAAAAATAAATAATAATTAATATTGTATTTAGTAGAAAATTCAGGGTGTTATATTTACTCTTTTTGACAAAAATTAAATTGCTAAGTATCTAAGACCCGAATGGTGATGAAGACAGGATAGGATATAATATATATGATAGGATAAAAGTAGGATAAACATTAATCCCATGTAACGTTTTTTTTTACATCATAATAACAAATTAAATAATATTACTATATATGTTTTGTATTTCTCTTTTATATACATTACACATAAATGTTTTAAAAGATAAGTATTAATTTATTTTTTTTAAAATTCAAAGTTAAAAACATAATTTTAATTATATAATATAAAGTTGTTTTTTTATTTACATAGCTACTTTTCCTAAAATTATATAATATTTTTAAAATTTTAATTATTTAGCAAATACTTTTATAAAAAAATATTTAAATAATCATTTTTTATTTTAATATCCTAGTTAATAATATTTTTATATTGACATCTCAAAATTGTTATAATTATAGAAAATAAAATACTAATGTGAATTTCTTAAAATATATTATATAAATTAATATATAGATTATAATATATAAATTTATATTATATATTGTTATTTAAATTAATATTATACAATATATTTTATATATTTTATAAATTTATATTTAATAATAATATAGTATAATATAATATATGACGTAATATAGAGAGAGAGAGAAGGATGAGAATTTATCCTACTTCCACAACATGTATTAAGTAAAAAGGTCAAAATATCGATGTTGAAAAGCAAATAATATTGTAACATTTCATGCATTTACTATCAAACATTGATAGGCTCGAGAATGAAACCCAAAAACAAACCAAATTAAAAGTCTACTATAGGAGGAAGAATAAAAGAGTGAATCAGTTAGTTAAGAATCTATTATGAATGTATTTCAAAAATAAGGTGTAACGGGTCAGTTACAGTTGCTGATTTTTTTACTATAAATAACTCTAATTGGAGAGGTAGACAAAGGGAATGTTATGTTTTAGGCGACTGGGATTTCCGGTGTGAAAGGGGAGGGCTCCTTTGAGTGCATTTGTGTATAAATGTTAATGGTTTAGTGATTCTAGCTGATATAGAGGCACTATTTTTTTGTCTTTTTCATTATGTTTTTCTTGGTGTTCATTTCTGTCAAAGAAAGGATCCTAACAAATTGGTCCGACTTGTCGGATCATTCAAGAACGAGATGGAAAATCGAGTGGAGAATTTGGAGAAGTTGAACAGCGAGCAAGGAATGAAATTAGCGGAGTTGAAACGTGACATTGTTTACATCAAAGATAATATGTCAAACATGAAACAAATTAGGGAACTGATTCTTTACTGTATGAATAAGAAGAAAGAACCAATTTCTAAGGAAGGGGATAATGATTCAGTCAACAATGTGAATGTGTCTGAAGTGAAGGAGGGAGGAGAGTTGTTAGAAGGAGAGAATGGTGGAATTAATGCACCATTCTTGGATGGAAAAAGTGGAATTGCCCACTTTTGAAGGATGTTACCCATTGGGATGGATAACTAGGGCAGAAAAATTCTTTGAAGTGCAACAAGTCAAACCTACAGAGAAATTGCGTCTAGCATTCATAAGTATGGAAGGGAATGTTGTTCAATGGTTCCAATTTTAGGGACAAAAGTCCAAGAATCCGTCTTGGGAGGAGTTCTCGATAACTTTGTTGAGAAGGTTTGGTGGAAACGGTTGCAGCACGGTGTATGAAAGGCTAACAACACTAAAACAGACTTCGAGTGTGGAAGACTATGTGCAAGAATTCGAACTGTTGGTGGCACAAGCAGTTTCGGCACCTGAGGATTAGTTGCTGGATTATTTCCTAGCGAGACTACGTAAAGATATCAGGGGTCAAGTGTGTCCTCATGATCCAAAGGATCTAACCCATGCCATGGAGGTGGCGTGCGATGTGGAAGAGGCAATGAAAGAAGCGCGCACATATCACTAGTGAAAAAAAAGCTTTTAAAATCAGTTATTTTCAACTTTTAAAATCGGTTCTCTAACCAATTTTTAAAAGAGCCGATTTTAAAAGTTAGACTTTTAAAATCGGTTAAATAACCGATTTTAAAAGTTAACTTTTAAGATCGGTTGTTTTATAACCGATCTTAAAAGTCTTGGCTTTGTAAAAATTAAACTGGAACGGTCCATTCCAAAACTAGAACGGTCCATTCCAAAACTAGAACGGGTCGTTCTAGGTTGTTAAAAAGACCTAAAATTGTAATTTGGAATTGGCCATTATAGCATAGTTTGGCATGAGTTAAAACCAATCCAGAACGGGCCGTTCTGATTGCAGCACGGGTCGTTCTCATTGTAGAAAAGGCTATTTTGATTGCAGAACAGGTCGTTCTCATTGCAGAATGGGTCGTTCTAGATTCAAAATTTACCCAGAATAAACCAACAACGAAACTAGAGACACGAGAAGTGCATGAGAAGACGAAAACAAACCCGCAGAAACACCAAACGCAAGCATAGACGGTGACAAGGTCGTGATCCCGGTGCCCACGGTTGAAGCAGTGGTGGTTGTCACCGTTGAGAACAACGACGCCGAAGACGAAAATGAACCCGGTGCCTTCAACCCTCCTACATCCCAGAAAATCAAAAACCCATTCTTTGGCTTGAAAATAACCCTATTTTTGTGTGAAGAGAAAAATCTTGTTTAAAATGTCTCAACAATCCAACTATAGTGAAAGTGATAGCTCTCCTAAAAGCATTTCTTACTTAACAAAAAGAGTTAAAATCACTTAAACTATGGAGGAAGCAAGAGGCCATCCTAAAGGAGAAGGATAAAATTGAAAGGGAGGTCCAACTTGCTATCCTTGATGAAGAATTGAGACTTCTTAAATAAGAAGAAGAAAAACTTAAAGAAGACATGAGAAAACACAAAAGAAGAAGACAAATAAAAATCAAAAGAAAAGAAGAAATAGAAAAAAAAAGAAAGCACTTTGTGTATGGAAGAGTAAAGAGGAAGAAATATCCTCTAAGGGATTTGTGACTAAAGAGAATTGTTTTAGTACTAAAAATCCTATGAAGAAAATTCTCTTTATTCATAAAGATCTTAACTCTTGCCCTCCATGCTGCCCCTAGTCTTGAAGAGGAGATTCATAAATCCATTATTTTTAAAGAAAAAGAGTCTCAACTTCAAGATTTAGTGAAGAAGAGGTGGACTTCACTTAGTCTTACTTCTTGTGCTACTTCCTTAGTGGTGCCCATGGTAGATAACCCTCCTTTGTGTAAGACTCTTCCTACCTTAGTTGTTTTAATAAAGCACCCAACTCTTGGAATATATTATTTGTTGGATACAACATATGAACCTTCAAGGTTCCTTGTGACAAATCTTTTTCATAATTGTCCAACAAATAATATAATCCAAAATTGCTTAGTAAATTTTCTAGTAGTATTTTCATTATTTTCCATGGAATGCCTAGGTTACCACATAAGGTACTTTAGGCAAGATGTTCTAGTTGTTAGGATTAAGTCTTTAGGATGTTATAGTCATAGTTTTAGCATATTCTTAGGATTTAGTAATATATCTAGATTTTGTTTAGGAAAGGATCGTCTTCATTATCTTAGAAGGTCTAGTATCATTAATTTCTCTATTAGGTTCTATGAAAGGATTCCTTATAGGATATACCTTTCACAGTTATTAATGGACAATGTCACCTCTAATGAATGTTATTATATACTTCTAGGTATGGTTGACCATCATGAAGACTCTCGAGATTTGAGGTCAAATCTTTTTCAAGAAGGAGGGGATGATGGAAATATGCCAAGGCCAAGGAATCCAAGAGGTGATACTTTAAAAGAACCAAGAGGAATGGGATGATTTTGAAGACCTTTTTCATATGTTGTATATAAACTTGTACATAGTTTCCTTGTATAGGCTTATTTTTGTCTTTGTATTTGTGAGACACTTTATTTCATTTTATAGACCATTGTATATTGTTTCTAGGGTAGGTTACTTGGAGACTTTGACTCCATTTAACCTCATTTTGAGGTACACTCATTTTCTATTTTTTCAGTAGTAGAAGTGGGGTGACATTTAGCAATGTTTGAGGGTATGACTAGCAATTGGGCTAGAATTGGGCCTAGGCAAAATTTTATATATTAGACTCATTTTGCTCCTAATTTTTCATAGATTTGATCTAGCTAGGTCTCATCATTTTTGGATGGACCTAACTAGACCAAATCAAACATTTTTTAAAATAATTCAAGGAGCCAAAATGAAGGAAATCCACCTAGCTCACCTAGTTCTCCTTGGCCGAAATTTGCTTCTCCTTCTTCAAGCTTGGGAAGCTTGTGCTACAAGCTTCTCCTTAGCTTGCTTCCCAAGCAAGCTAAGTGAGAAACTTGCTCCACAAGCCTCTTAACTAGCTTGGACGGTCAAGCCAACCAAACCATAGTTCACTTGAACCATGGTTAAGGTTAGCTTGCTCCCTAAGCTACCTCCTTCTATATATTTGTAACTCCAACCTTTTCCTTCACTTTTGAGTATATGAATTCAGAATTTTTCATTAAAATTCTCTCTCTCAAGAGTCATAAATTTCGTGGAGAAGAAGCTTCTCCCCTATGCTTCTTAACAAAATAATTCCTTCTTTTTTCTTTGGTTCCTCAAGTTTCTTCCTCTTAAAGGAAGAAATCGAACCTCCTCAAGTTGCTTCTACAAGCTTTGGAGCTTGTGTTGGCTTCATCAAAGTCACCATTGAAGACCTCAAGAGCTAGATTGGGACTTGAAGGTGGAGCTTGGAGAGGAACATCAATCACCTCCTCAAGTACTTCTATCAGTAACCGATCTTAAAAGTTGTGTCAGACATACCTTTTAAGATCGGTCATAAAATAATCGATCTTAAAAGTGTTCACATTATTTACAAAATTGTCACCGTGTGACTTTTAAGATCAGTCACCTTTTAACCGATCTTAAAACCCCGATTTTAGAACTAATTTTTGCACTAGTGTATGGTGGTTCTTTTAATCGTCAAAACGCAAGTTCATGATACCAAGCAGGAAGGGGAATTGTATCGCAAGTGGGCATTGGAGGAGTGAGTAATTCCCAAACATCTAATGGGATGTGTCGCCATGCACATGGAAAAGGTAAGTCAGGAGTCGTGTCTTTTGGAATAAAACCAAGCGAAAGTGTGAATTCATGGTTGAGAAATGGAGGAACGAGAAACCTATCTTATCCTGAATATGTGAAAAGGAGAAAGAAGGGCAGGTGATTTCATTGTGGACTAGCGTATGGACTAGGTCACCATTATTCAGAGAAGAATTTTTACAGGTCTTAATTTTGGCTGAGAATGAACACATTGGAGTTGAACAAGAGGAGGAGCTAGAGGAAGAAGGAGGAGAAGAACCGGAAGTGGTATGCCAATGGATGGACCTGTCCATGTGTTTAGTTGGAGGGTGGACCCAACCTCAAACCATGAAACTCCAAGTGATGGAGTTGGCAAGTGAAGTGAAAGGTATTTCTTCCTTTTCCTACTCCAAGCACACGGATCTTCCTCCTTGATCATGGATTCTGAATTGAAGAAGAATTTGAGGTTAAAAAGAAGATGATTCCCTAAGCTAAGATGTGTGACACCCTCTACCCCGCATACCATAACACATAATAATAAAATTTGAATAACATAAGATTTCATAATTAAAATATCAAACGTGTTCAGATAAAGAGTACCACATCCATAACTTAACAAAATTAGCGAAAATTACAAAGAAATAAAACTAAAGTTTCCAAAATAATTTAATAAATGAAACATCTTAATCTAATCCTATCTACGCCTGATGTCACATGTCCTATCAGAAAAAAGCCTAACTCTAAAGCCTAAGCTTCATCACCTACATCTTCAGCCTCATGCTGATAATCACCTGTATAACGATCAAAGAAAAACAACAAAAAGAAAAACGAGTGAGAAACATCTCACTCTAGCTCATAGTGTAGAAATACACACAAGATAGCCAAACACAAACAAGACAGATACAACATAGATATATTAACAACAATATTACATCTCACTTATCCAAGACATAAAAATATCAATTTATCATATAACATTAAAAATGCACATGTATGGACACGGACTACATATTATCATGCATGTGCGCCAATAAAACATCACATGGCATATTGCCGCTAGCAATACACGAATAGTAGTCTAGGAGTACATGCTGGGTCACACCCTCTACGCACTCTCACTAGAAGGACATACTACCATGGTTTCGTCGGGATAGCTAATCCGCGCAAGATACATCCCATGCACACAATGGGCGAGACTAGAACTTCCAAACCGAGCTATCCCCAAGGACTAATCCCCAAAGTTTTTACACTAGGGGGCCTTCCCTGGCAGTGTATTCCATATCGTATCCTTAAAAACATTTATGCAAATGATGCATGTCAATCAAGACTCTATGCATTCTCATATCACATTATTATCATCACATCTCATCGTCACATTTCATCATCACATTTCACCATCATATTCCATCATCATATTTCATCATCATATCTCATCATCATATTCACATTATCACATTATCACATTATATTCCACTACAAGAAAAATGTAAATTTCTGACGGAAAATTTGTGACGGATATGGATCCGTCGGAAATTTCCGATGGATTTATATTTTTGTCAGAAATTTCCGACGGATATATAAATTCATCAGAAATTTCTGACAGAAACTTTTCGACCTGTCAGAAATTTCTGACGGAAAAATAATTCTGTCAGAAATTTCTAACGGAAAATTTCTGACGGAATATTCCGTCGGAAATTTCTGACGGATTTATTCTGTCGGAAATTTTCAATAGAATTTTCCGTCGGAAATCTTATTTTTAATTTTTATTTTTAATTTTTATTTTTAATTTATTTTTTTAATTTCTTATTTTTAATTTCTTATATATATTTGTAGTATTAAAAATTTTATATATCTTTTAAAGGTATAAATATATATTATAATTATTTATTATAAGTTTTTTATATCTACGATTAGTATTAAAGATGAAAATACATTAGATCATACTATATTTTATTATAATTTACTTGGTTTGAAACTAATTTTCTTTAAAAATATATATTTTAAGTATGACTTATTTATCTATCATAAATAATTTTTAAATGTTTGGGTAGAACTACAATCATAAAGACTTATTTTATAATAATTTAACACTATTAAAAATATAAAAATAAATATGTTAAATTTATAAAAATAAAGTTTAATTTATTTATGATATAAATATGTTTTTAATATCTAATATATATTTTTAGATGATAATTTATCTTAAAATATATCTTATAATAACAATTCTAAATGGAATATAAATCTTATGATTTTTCTTATTTTTATTTTTTTAATCAATGTATACAATTTTACTATTTTGATTTTTTCAATCGACGTATATAATAAATAAAAAACACAAAAGAGAAACATGCATGCTACAAATTTTATTTTATCAAAAAATTATTTGTTTTAATATATTACATTATATATGTGAATATTAAGATATATATATATACATATATATTATAATTAAATTTTTTTAAAAAAATTAATTCATTATTAAGAAATTTTTTTTATCACATGAGAATTAATTTCTTTCAAAAATTTGACAGATATCAAATAAATAAACATTTTTTCTGAATCTATTATTAGAATATAATTTTATTTTTTTAAAATATATTATTATTTTAGATAAAAAATTATGTATATGTCAAATAGTAGTGAGGGCAAGTGCCTCACTATTCCAAACGTGCAGCTGTCCATGTATATATATGTATGTATATATATATATATATAATATAGGGGGTTATAATTATACTGGTGTAACTTTTACTAAGTATTATACCGCTCTATAACTTTATATTAAATGTAAATTTTATAAATCCAACCATTAAATTGAAAGTTCATATCACTTTATACGTGTATATCAAATTTTGTTAAAATTGAACAACAACTGGAAGATAATCCAAGAGTTCATATTTTAGTGTATTTTGAAATGAATATATTACATCAATTTTGTTTTATAAGAATGAAGTATCAAATCATCTTGGATTAATATAAAGTTTTGTATATATAATCTATAAGAGATATGAACTTTCGATCTAACAGTTGGATTTACCAAATTCACATTTAATATAAAGTTATTGAGCGGTGTAATACTTTGTAAAAGTCACATTTAATATATATATATATATATATATATATATATATATATATATATATATATATATATATATATATATATATATATATATATATATATATATATATATATATATATATATATATATATATAGACACACACACACACACACACATATATATATATATAATTACAATGGTATAAATTTTACTAAGCATTACACCGTTCAATAACTTTATATTAAATGTGAATTTTGTAAATTCAACTGTTAAATTGAAAATCTTTTACTCTTAAATCATATATACAAAATGTTATATTAATCGAAGATGACTTTTTATAAAACAAAATTAAATCTGTCGAAAAATTTATATTTTCGATGAGAAAATTTTTGTAGGAAAAACTATATTATTGATAGAATATTTCAGACAAATTATATTTGTCGAAAATGTAAGAACTGGTTTTAAATTTGATATGAAAATATTATGATATAATTAGATAAGATTTTAAGTTAGTATTTTATTAATGGTTGATAATTAAAAAATAAAACATGGATAAATACATTTTTTGAATTTTATATGTTTGATTTAAGATAACTTACAAAATAACTCTTGGTAAAGTTATTCCGCTCAATAACTCATGATGTGTGTTGAATTTCATCGATCCAATTAATTGTTAAATTAAAAGTTATTAAATTTTACTAATAATTAATATATAAAAAATTAATTAGTTTTGGAATAAATTATTTGCTAATTAACAATATAATTGAAACATTAATTATTTTAAATTATTTAACTAAAATCTTATTGACAATTTACTATATGATCTTAATATTTTTGTATAACTAATATCTGGTTTTAAATTTTATATGAAAATATTATATATAATTAGATAAGATTTTAAGTTAGTATTTTATTAATAGTTGATAATTAGAAAAAAAAATAAGGATAATACATTTTTTGAATTTTATATGTTTGATTTAAGGTAAATAAATATTTTAAATTAATTAATAATTTATTTAAAATATTAAAATTTAATTTATAAGTATGTAATAAATAAATATTTATAATTTTATAAATTATATTATCATTATAAATTATAAAATTAAATAATTTAAATTATAATTTTAAATAAAAATAAGTAGATGTTAATTATAAAAGTAAGTACATATAAATAAAGAATAATTAAATATATTATTATTATTATTATTCGTAATATAAAATTATTATATATTATTATTATAGTACAAATATAAGATTGTATATTTGAGGATGACTTAAATGAATTAATTTGTACATGTTATACTGACAACATATATAGACATTTTGGTAACTTACTCATCAGAATTTCACAGTTAAGCGTGCTTGACCTGGAGTAGTACTAGGATGGGTGACCTCCTGGGAAGTCTCCCAGAAATTGCACAAGTAAGGATAAAACATGCTAAACAGTGAAATATTGTGAAATAGAACCCTTGAGAGGTCAAATATGAGAGTTGTTACATTAATAAATTTATTAAAATTAAAAAAAAATTATAATTTCTGACGGATTTTTTCGTCAGAAATTTTGACAACAATTTCCGACGGATTTTTTCGTCGAAAATTTTCGACAGAATTTTCTGACAGATATTTCTGTCAGAAATTTCCGACGGAATTTTTTGTCAGAAAATTCTGTCGAAAAATTATTACTGACGGATTTTTTTTCCGATGCCACTTTTTCTGACAGATTGAAATCCATCGGAAATCCGTCGAAAAAAGAAAAATCCGTCGGGAATTTGCCTATTTCCGTCTCGGAAATTTTCGTCGGAAATCAACATTTTTCTTGTAGTGTTCACAATTCTCACAGAGCACTTTAATCTATATTAAAACTCATCCATTTGCGAAATTAAACACATATTTACACTCTGCAAACATTAAGGAACACAAAAAAAAAAAGTTAGAAGGTAAAATAAAAAACATTTAAAATTTGTCTATTTCTCATAAGGTTCCCACAGAAACCCACATAGCACTCTAATTTATACAATAAACATTTAAAATAATACAATTAACTCATACAATTACCTCTTCAAACCATCTCCTCTTACAATCACCAATGCATTCCCTTAAGGTTTCACATAGGAACCCATATAGATCTCAAAATAATAGGCGAAACAGATACAATTGGGGAAAACCCCTCATACATGAGCATACAACAAATACAACAAACACAGGATTGGGGGCCAATCCCACTACCCAGCATATATTCCCACACCCAAAGCGAGGTTTCTCACTCCCCCTTACCTCGATAAGCAAGAGCTGAAATTGAAGTAGGATCTTCCTGGTCTCCTCCTCTGGGTTCCCCTTGGTCTTCAGAGAATGTAGAAGGAAAGAAGTCAGAAATGAAAAATGTGCTTTTGGGAGTGCTAGAGCGTTCTATTTATAGACGTCAAGTGTGGCCAGAACGGCCCGTTTCAAATCCGGAATGGCCCGTTCTGAACTCATTCTTCATGCGTAAATTTCACATTCAAAAAAGCCTATTCTAAAATTAGAACGACCCGTTCTGAAATCACATTTTACCTACAACGGCCATATTTAGAACGACTTGTTCCCAAATCGGAACGTCCTATTCTGGATTCACGTTTTACTCACAGAATCATGTGTTAGAACGACCCATTCCAGTCTAGTCTTTTTAGGCCATTTTAGTAGCCTGGAACGGCCCGTTCCAGTTTGAGAACGACACATTCTAGGCTACTAAAAACCAAAATATTGTCCAAAAAAATAATTTTCATAAATATTTATTATTAAAATACTAATAATTATTAAAAACCTTTAAAACATCCTATAAAACCCATTAAAATAACTATAAGAAAATAATCTCCATAAATATAAAAATAAATAATAATTAAATATTATACTAATAGAAAATTCAGGATGTTACAAGATGGAAGTATCTTAGCAAGGAACTCAAAAGAGTGCTTATAATCAAGCCTAGAAACTAGGGTTCCTAAGGCTAAAACTATAAACTATAGGTGACTTTGAGGGAGAGAACAAGCTGAAGAAATGTTCAGAAATTCTCATATATGCCAAAGTGAATTACAAGAGTGAAGGATTAAGTATTTAAAGCCACGGATCAAGGAAATTGGCGCCACTCCCATGTGCACACAAAGTGCATGGCGCCAAATTTGAATTCAAATTTGGATGTCCACTTGCACCATGCCATGTGCAGCCATCCCTTCTAGAATCCTAATTGCATTTAGAGGTAATTTAGGGTTCATTTAAGTGTACACATGTGCAGCCACCTTTGGCATAAAACATGTGACTCAAATGAAACTCTAATTAGTCCTAAATGTAATTAACATTCTATGATTCATGCCTAATACTTATTCCTTTTAAATTCCTATTCTAATGGCATAAATACAATGGCCAATCAAATACAATATAAAGGAAAAATTACAAGGATTAAAATGATCCCCATATTGGGTACCAAAAGCTCAAAGGCCCATGAAACCCAAAACTAGGCCCAATAAGCCTATGGCCAAAAATGCTACCCTATGTGATCCAAAATACAAGATCAAAATATATGAAACCTATGCTAATATAAAATATACAAAATAGAAAAAAAAATGAGTATCTCAAAGCTATGGTCCATGTGAAGCTCAACTTGGGCCTTCAAAGCCCATCAGGCCCATTGGGCCTTGACTAGCCCAAATCTTCATGTCTAGCTCATTCCTCTTGGGTCCTTCAAGATGTCACGTCTTGGCCTCCTTGGCATGATTCCATCATCCCCTCCCTCTTGAAAAGGATTTGTCCTCAAATCACGAGGATTTCTATGATAGAAATCATCACCTTCAACAACAAAATGCCATGCATAAGAGGTGACAGATTCAAGTGAAAATTGTACCCTAAAAAAATTCCTCCTATAAATCCTATCAAAGAAGTTTGCACTAAGGAAGATAGACTCGTCTAGGTTAGGTATAGGATCCTTACTCACACAAAGTCTATGTGTATAATTAAACCCTAAAAGTGTGAAAAAGGTAAGACTATAACATTTGAAAGAAGTATTTCTAAAAACTAAAACATTTTGCCTAAGGTACCCTAAATGATGACATAGGTGTGTCCTAGAATATAAAGACGACAAAACAAAGAAATTTCCTAAGCAATTTTGAATTTTATTATTTGTTAGATAGTCATGAGAAAATAATGCCCAATGAGGTTTCGAAAACTCATATAAGCTATATTTGTCTTGTAGGGAAGGAATCAAATTAAGTTCAAATGAAAAGGAACTTCCCCTAGGATCAAACATAGAATATTGGACATTACAAGTTGTACCTACTAAATAATATAAACCAAAAATTGGGTACTTTATTAAAATAGCTAAAGAAGAAAGATTCCTAAAAATAAAAAGATTATCTTCCTTGGGCACCTCCAAGTAAGTAGCAAAAGAAGTAGGACTAGTAATAGTCCACTCCTTCTTCACCATATCTTGAAGTTGAGAAATCTTTTCTTGAAAATTATTTTGTTTATCATTTCCAACTTCATGATTAGTGGAAATATTAGGATAAGAGTCAAGATCCTTATATATAAAGAGAGTATTTTTTATTGGTTGTTTGGTGATAAAGTAACTCTCTTTAATCACAAGTTCTTTAGAGGAGGCCCCTTCATCCTCACTCTTTCCTAATAAATCTTTTTCTTTTCTTTCTTTCTTTCTTTTTCTTTTCATTTGTTTTTGATTCGCAAACACTTGGGGTGGTGTTAAAGGATGAAAAACAATTTTTCTATTTTTATGAGTGAAGGATATTTTGTTAGTAAGGCCATCATGTATAGTTTGTTTGTCAAATTTCCATAGCCTACCTAGCAAAATATGACAAGCTTCCATAGGGATCACATCACATAAAACTTTATCTTTATATTCCCCTATAGAAAACTTGACCTTCACTTGTTGATTTACCTCCAATTCCTCACCTTCATTGAGCCAATGAAGTTTATAAGGTTGAGGATGAATAATAGTGGTAAGGGCTAACTTGTGAACCAACCTTGTACTACAACAATTAGAACATGATCCACTATGAACAATGAGAGAACAAGCTCTTTTGGACACTAAACATCTTATATGAAAGATGTTCTCTCTTTGTGATAATGACATGGGACAAGGTTGGTTTCCAAGAAGCCTTTTGACCATAAGAAGATCACCATCAACAGGATAAAGTTTTTCTATTTTCTCTTCTTGGTCACTAGCTTTCTCCTCATTCTCACTAGAAGAAAATGAAGAAGAAGAAGACTCTTCACTGTAAATGCCTTTACCCCTAAGGATCATAGTCTTTTTGGTGGGGCATTGAGAGGCAATGTGGCCTCTACCTAGACATTTGAAACATTTGATCTCACTTGTCTTTGAACTAGTGTGTGAGCCGATCTTTTTTTTTTTCCTCATCATTTTTCAATTTCTTGAGTTTTAGAGGGGTTTTCTTTAGAGTGATTATTGAATGAACTTCCTTCCCTCTTGAGATCATCCTTGATATAAGATCTAGAGTTGGTACTTTTAAAGGATTTTCTAAGAAGTTGTTGTTCAACCCTTATACAAAGTTGGACCAAATCATCAAGGTCCCTATAAGGGAGTAATTCAACTATATCTCTTATATCAAAGTTGAGACCACTCAAGAATCTTGTAATTGTTAATCTCTCCTCTTCCCTTATTCCATCCCTCATTAAGTACAACTCCATTTTTTTATCTATATTCCTCTACACTCATGTTCTTTTGTTGGAGTCTTTGGAGCTTATCCATAAGCTCCCTACTATAATAAGAAGGTATGTGCCTTCTTCTCATAGCACTCCTCAAATCATTCCAATATGGAGTCGCATTTCCCTAACCAAGGTTATCCACCAATACATAGCTTGTCCTTGGAAAGCTAAGGTGGCCAAGGGAACTTCTCTTTCTTCCCCTACTTGATGACAAGTGAAGATTTGCTCCACTTTCATTTCCCAATCCAAGTAGGCATCCATATCTTCTTTGCCATGGAAGGAAGGGAGATCAATGCGTGATTCCCTAACCTTTGGTTCTCTAATAATTTTTCTAGGGATAGGTTGATAGTATTCATCTAAATTTAAACTTCCTACCTCTTCTTGGCTTCTGGAACTATGGGAATCCTTATGACTTTTCTTTTTTTTGCTTTAGTTTTTCTAAAAGTTTAGCCTCTTGCTGCTTAACCTTTTGTATCTCCTCTTCAAAGATAGCAAGTTGTACTTCTCTTTCAATTCTTTCCTTTTCTTTAGTAAGTACTTCTTGCTTCCTCCAAAGTTTTAGTGATTCTACCTCCTTAACAATTTGGGAAAAACTTTTTGGAGATTCCAAATCACTACCACTTTGAGAATGATTACTCATGGTTAAGTTTCAAGAAGTTTTTAAAATGCAATGCAAAAGAAAATGTTTTTTTGTAATTTTCTAGGAAAAAAATTAGGACTTGGAGGTCTAAGTGTACAAATTGCACTATCAAGGGAGGTGAGCTACTAAGAGCCACTTAATAACCAAGCATTTTCAAGTGGAAATCACTAAACCTCTTTATGTTAATCTCAATTCCACAAAACTTTTCACAAATTGTTTTAATGCTTTATGATTTTCAAAATATTTCTTGACTTATATGTAAAACATGAGCAATTAATTCTACACAAACTAGTCAAATTTACAAATTAAAGCAAGCAAAGAATTGAAACAAATCAAAGAGTAAATATTAAGCAAACTAGTCAGATTTCCCTAAGTGGAAGCTTGAAATCATATGAAATTTTCAAGGCACTTCCACTAGATCTACACGTGAACAAGCTATAAGGGTTTAGATATACCTGACCAGCTTCTTAATACTCCCTCCAAGCTATTAAAATTTCATTGGAATTAAAGAAAATGCAACAAAAATTAAACTAGCCTAAAACAAGTTTTAGTGATGGAAATGGAGACAACTTTAGTGACGGATTTGGCAACCAATTTTCCAGCAACAATTTTATTGCTATAATCCGTCACCAATCTTGAGACCTTTGTTCCTCTTAGAATATGCACAATGAACACAACAATTCCAAGAAAATAGGCTGCTCACAATGATGATAGCAATGGTCACTCTTGTGAATGGAAATTTAGGAGTTTTAGGTCACCAAATTAGGTCAAATTTTAAGTTCATTTGCCTTAGACTTAGCAACCCTTCTTTTCTAATCTTGTTGAGTTAATGTTTGAGTTTCTTGTAGGGATTTGATGCCACTTCCAGCACTGAAAATTTAGAAAGCAAACTTGACAAGAAACAAAACCACAATTAGCAAAGCTTATACCAAAACTAAAGAATCAAATATATGTTGACAAGACTCAAAGATAGCCAATGAAATAAAAATGAAAATTAAGACTCTCAAGAAAGGCTAGCACTAAAAAAGAATGTCTTAGAAAGGCACTAGAATGGATTAAGAAAACCAAAAGAAATTTAAAAGACATCAAAAAGAGAACTAGTAGTTGCTTGATTTCAAATGTTGATTTGTGATTTTGCTTATCTTTTGTCCTTCTCGGCTTTAATATATATATATATTTTATATATATATGCTTGATTCTTTCAATCTTGATTCACCAATCCAGAGAAGTAATTTTGCCTTTTACAACCACAAATAATGCAACAAGATAATGACAACCGGATCAAGAATTCTTCAAGCAACTTCAAGTAAGAACCCAAAATTTAGTGCACTAGTTCATGCCTTGGTTTCAATTTCTTTTTGCCTTGCTTTTTTTTTCTTTTCTAAAACAAATTAGGATCAACTTCCTCCGTTTTTACTATGTTTCCAGCAACTCAAATGATCCAAAAATTTGTTGAGATGAACCAAGACAAGTCACTAGATCAAAGAGTTTTTACTTTTTTAATCAAAAATTTCAATGACACTTATGGAAGCAAATTAAAATTTGAAAACTCATAAAGGCATAATGGAAGCCTAACTCTAAAGAATTCACCAATGATCTAATAGTGAATATGAACTTAAATTTGCAAAGAAAAAGCACTCAAATAAAAGCACATGTGGTGAAAACAAGTCTCGGCCAAAGACTAAAAATGACTCAAAATTTCAGCACAAGATTACAAGGATACCTTGAATGATTTTGACATTTTTAAGAACTACACATGACTTGACAAACTTAAGATTCAGAAATGAAAAACAAACACATGCATAGGAAATAAGATGACCGAATCAAACAATAGAAATGAAAAATGACTCAAACAAATGACAATTAACACAAGTTGAATCCTAACACAAATTGATTGCGGATTTAAAGTGAAAAACAATCAAACCTTTGGATCTTTCAAGAAATTTTTTAGAACAAATAGATCCAAAAAGAAACTCAAGATATGACAAGTCTAAAAACCAAAAATCCAGAATCCAATCGGTAGAAAAGAAACACTTAACTCAAGGAAGATAACCTTGCTCTTGATACCAAAAATGATGGATTTGGCAAGTGAAGTGAAAGGTATTTCTTCCTTTTCCTACTCCAAGCACACAGATCTTCCTCCTTGATCATGGATTCTGAATTGAAGAAGAATTTAAGGTTAAAAAGTGTAGACACCTAACTTCGTCCGGGGGCATACAAACAAGGGAATTGACCTCTGTTACGAAGGGAAGGAGCTCCCGAAGCATGCAAACAACAAGATAGGACTTTAGAAGGCCCAAAAGCCCAAATAAGCTAATTTTACAAGACTGGAACGAGCTGTTCCAAAATCGGAACAGGCCGTTCCCAATTTGGAACGGGCCGTTCCAAGTTCCTAAAAGAGCCAATAACCCTAATTTGGAACGGGCCGTTCCTAAATTGGAATGGGCCGTTCCAAGATTGGAATGGGCCATTCCAGGATTGGAACAGGTCGTTCCAACCTCCTCAAAAAAGGGTTAAAATCTTAACTGGAACGGGCCGTTCCAAGTTAATAAAATGGCCTAAAAATCCTTGATTGGAATACCCGTTCCAGTCCAACAATTTGTGTGTTAATCTTATCTTTGGAACGGGTCGTTCCAATTTCAGAACGGGCCGTTCCAGTTATGAAATTTACACAAAACAGCCAGATCCAGAACGGGTCGTTCCGATTTTGGAACGGGCCGTTCTGGACCCTTTCTGAAGTCTATAAATAGACTGCTTGGGCTCATTTCTCAAGACTGGAAAATTTCGTCCAGACTCCTTAGGGGCTCGAAATTTCTCTCTTTTTCTCTCTCTTTCTCTCTTTTGTATTTCTTGAGATTTTGTAAGGCATTTTAGTGTGAAAGATTGCCACAAAGCACGTAAATTTCCCTATTTGAAGATTAATAGAGCTCATTCAAGAGGTATTTAAGCTAATTTTCTTCTCTCTCTTTTATTTCTTATTTTTGATAAATATTGTTTATAATAAAAGAAATCATGTAGACATTTTAGGGTCAATTGTATAATTTAAATTTCAAGCATGTAAATAGTCATTAATAAAAGGGAATTTAATATTTATATTATTATTATTTATAACGCTAACTTTATCATAGGGTATCGATTGAGGGCGTTGTAGGGGTGCTTAATACCTTCGCTACACGTAACCGACCCCCGAACCCAATTCTGGTTATCAAGGCCATTATTGAATTTTTAAAAACCTTTTCTTTTTCCAATGTTTTGAGTAAAACATTGGTGGCGACTCCAAGAACCTATTTTCAAAACCATCAATTAAGGATTAGTCTGGCGTCCGGGCATTCCTTAATTGATGAGATCTTCAAAAGGATGTCTAAACCATTAGTCGCGAGATCGGAAATTTTCGGGTTGCGACAAAAAGAAGATGATTCCCTAAGCTAAGATGGAAGTATCCTAGCAAGGAACTCAAAAGAGTGTTCACGGTCAAGCCTAGAAACTATGGTTCCTAAGGCTAAAACTATGAACTATAGGTGACTTTGAGGGAGAGAACAAACTGAAGAAATGTTCAGAAATTCTCATATATGCCAAAGTGAGTTACAAGAGTGAAGGATTAAGTATTTAAAGCCACGGATCAAGGAAATTGGCGCCACTCCCATGTGCACACAAAGTGGCACCAAATTTGAATTTGAATTCAAATTTGGACGTCCAATTGCACCATGCCATGTGCAGCCATCCCTTCTAGAATACTAATTGCATTTAGAGGTAATTTAGGGTTCATTTAAGTGTACACATGTGCAGCCACCTTTGGCACAAAACATATGACTCAAATGAAACTCTAATTACTCCTAAATGTAATTAACATTCTATGATTCATGCCTAATACTTATTCCTTTTAAATTCCTATTCTAATGGCCTAAATACAGTGGCCAATCAAATATAATAGAAAAGAAAAATTACAAGGATTAAAATGAGCCCCATATTGGGTACCAAAAGCTCATAGGCCTATGAAGCCCAAAACTAGGCCCAATAAGCCTATGGCCCAAAAATGCTACCCTATGTGATCCAAAATACAAGATCAAAATATATGAAACCTATGCTAATATAAAATATACAAAATAGAAGAAAATGAGTATCTTAAAGGTATGGCCCATGTGAAGCTCAACTTGGGCCTTCAAAGCCCATCGGGCCCATTAGGCCTTGACTGCCTCAAATCTTCATGCCTAGCCCATTCCTCTTGGGTCCTTCAAGATGTCACCTCTTGGCCTCCTTGGCATGATTCCATCACCAAGGAATGATTTAGGGTAAGGAAGTACTAATCTTAATTGATAGTGGAGCTAGTCACAATTTTATTTCCAGCCAATTAGTATAGAAATTGGGATTAGAGGTGGAATCAACTGAATCGTACGAAGTGAGGCCCGGAGATGGGAAAAGGAAAAGAACCCAGGGGCGTTGCAAGAACTTGAAGGTACGCTTGGGAAATTATGAATTATCTGAAGAATTTTTTCTATTTGACTTAGGAGGCATGGATGTGATTCTGGGAGTAACTTGGTTGGCTACTTTGGAGGAGGTAAGGGTGAAATGGAAGACTTTGAGCATGAATTTTGTATATCAATGACAAAACATTCGGATACAAGGGGATCCAAGCTTGGGTAAATCAGTTATATCTATCAAGTCCTTGATTAAACTACCACAAGATGAAGTAACATGTATGTCGATGCTGTGGGTCGTGGAGAAAGAGGAGAGAAAAAATGAGGTTCTGCTGTGTCAATGGAAGGTAGACTGTAGAAATTGTTAGAAGAATTTGGTCATATTTTTGCTAAATTGATAGGGTTACCACCTCACAAGGAAATTAATCACAAAATTCCAATCAAGTTTGGAACGAATCCTATAAGTGTCAAGCCCTATTGATACCCTCACCTACAGAAAAATGAAATTGAGAAACAAGTGGCTAAGATATTATCTACATGGGTTATTAGACTAAGCAACAATCCATATTCAAGTCCAATGATTTTAGTAAAAAAAAAATGGTAGTTGGAGGTTCTGTGTGGAGTATCGGGCCTTAAACAAGGCTACAATTCTAGATAAGTTTCATATTTCCATGATTGAAGAACTTCTTGATGAGTTGAATGATGCTGCATATTTTTCTAAGATTGATTTGAAGGTTGGCTACTACCAGATAAGAATGTATAAGGTAGATATTTCGAAGACCACTTTTCGTACCCATCAAGGGCATTATGAGTTTTTAGTAATGCCATTTGGATTAACCAATGCCCTAGCAACTTTCCAATGTGTCATGAATGCAATATTGGAACCCTTCCTAAGGAGGTATGATAGAAGAAGTAGGAGAAGTGAAGATTGAACTCCTCCTAAGCTCCTCCTAGGCACGAATCCACTTCAATGGAGATAACACCGAATGGATAAACACTTTTAGAAGGTGAAGTACTCGCGGAATGAAGGCCTAAGCCTTGAGGGAAGCATCCAAGCTCAAGCAATCAAGAGATTGCTCACTTCAAAGAGAAGGAACTAGGTTTTCCTAAAGTGTTTTGAAGGCACTCTCTTTTGCTCTCTCTTAGAACTTCGGTGACTCTTGTTGAGTGTCTTTTATGCATGATTTACACTCAACTTTTTGGTACTCTTTTTGGTAATTGTAGATATTATATATGTTATTTTAGCCCCTTTATTTAAAGAATCAAGTTATACTAAAAGAGTAGAGGAGTAGTAGAAAAATCTTAAGGAATTTCCTTATTTTTTGCAGGCTTTTTAGGAAGGCAGAGATCCACAGCCATAGCTGTGGATCTGGAGCTCGAGCTGTGGAAATCTGGGGAGAAATTGTGAAGGTCAGAAACTTGCAGCTATAGCTGTGGTTCTGCAGCTATAGCTGTGGAAATCTGGAATGCTCATTTTTGGTTCCAGAGACTTGAAGCTATAGCTGTGGATCTGGAGCTCGAGCTGTGGAAATCTGAAATGCAAACTTGAAGCTCCAGAGAGTTGAAGCTAAAGCTGTGGACTCTCAGCTAAAGCCATGGAAGCACCCAGGACCCAACACAAACTCCAGAGATCCACAGCCATAGCTGTGGCTTCACCGCTTGAGCGTTGGAGGTTCCTTAAGTTTGAAGGAGTTGCCACAGCTATAGCTGTGAAACCACAGCTACAGCCTTGGAGGTTTCTTCACCCTGAAGGACTCTCCATAGCTATAGCCGTGGATCTGCAGCTGCAGCCGTGGAAATAAAAGTTACTTTTTGGCCTTGTTTTGAAGCCAATATAAAAGGGAAAAACAGAGGAACCAGGGGCATCACGAAATATACAGAGAAAAAGAGATTAAGGGCTTGGGAAGAAGGAAGAACAAGGGGAGAGAAAAGATTTGGAAGCTGGATCCTTTGGGAACGAAGATCAACTCCATTTCTTCATCTTTTACTTTGTAATTTCTTCCTTTCACTCTTTGATCTTGTAATGGCCATGTGTGGCTAAACTCATTAAGGATTGGTTGGATGTAACTACTAACTCCTCTTCTTCTTAAATATATGCATTTTGATCTCATTATTTGTGCATTGATTCTTCTCTTAACGCTTATATCGGCTTGATCACCCGTTGTATGATTTTTGGTTTTTGAATCCAGTTGGAAAACGTTTTCGAAAACCCGAACTGAATCTTGCACCTAATCACTTCTTGTTCTAGGAATAGACTTGATTTGGTTAGTCACATTGTTCAAGTCATTGTTCTTAATGCAAAGTGTTAAACTCAAAAGATAGAGGAATCATGTTTTGAGCTTAATGACTTTAAGATTCAACCTTGAGGAATCTTGTTGGATTACTTAATGAACGTGGAAATAATGGAATTAGAATCGCATTTATTTTAAGAAGATCTATGAGTTAGCAAGTGCTCTGAACCAATCCTTGTTCTTAATCATTGTCTTTACTACGTTTATTTTATTGTGTTGTTCTAATCTGTTTTCACTCATCTGCAATTTTAACATCACTCTCTTTTAAATCATTAGAGCAAGAATTACTAAACACTCAAATCCCTGAGGACAATATTTAATTACTACATCGAAACTTGGTCCACTTGCCAAGTGGAGTGTTTGTGAAAAATCTTCGTCAAGTTTCTGGCGCCGTTGCCGGGGATTTGGTGCTATTTAGTAATTCTTAATCTTGTGACTTTGTAATTGTGTAGATAATTCATTTTGTGAATATTTATAATATATAGATATTTGTCTTGTTGTGTTTTGTGGACTTACCTTGCTGTGCAGACTTCTTTAAAAGTGTATGCGAGGGAAAACTCCAGCCGAAGAATTGCATTTTGATCCCGAAATTGAAAGAACGGCAAGGAGGAACAACAGTAGAACAAGAAGGCTGAGACAGTTAGAGAGAATCCAAAAACAACAACAAGATCTTCTGAGTTCTTCTACTTCATCAAATCAACCACACTTCGAAACAGAAATGGCTGAAGAGGGAACAGGTGGACCAGGTAGGCAGCCTAGAAGGACCCTAGGTGATTATGCACAACAACATGGTCCTAGGCATTTTTCTAGTATTGCAGCTCCAAATACTTCTAGGGCAATGGAGATGAAGCCTGCCTTCCTTACCTTGGTTAGCTCACAACAAGTTGCTGGCCTTGATCATGAAGACCCATACTCACACCTTTCAAATTTCTATGAGTTATGTGGAACAATGGGAATACCTAAAGGTGATGAGGAAGCTGTATATTTGAGGTTGTTTCCCTCCTCTTTAACATGAAAAGCTAAAGTTTGGTTACAATCTCACCCAAATCAGAGTTTGACAAGCTGGGGTGATGTGGAAAACAAGTTTGTGAACAGATTCTATCTATCATCCAAGTATATTAAGGCCAAGTCAGAAATTACTACTTTCAGGCAAGGTGCAGATGAACCATTTTGTGAAGCCTGGGAAAGATTTAAGTCATTGCTTAGGAAATGTCCTAACCACGGGTTTGAAGATATAGCTCAACTCAATTTCTTTGTCAATGGAATCAAGCCTGAGGTGAAGATGTTATTGGATGCAGCAGCTGGTGGCACTATGATGACTGTGAGTCCAGAGGAAGCCACTCAAATCATAGAATCTCTGGCATCTTCTAATCACCAAGCAGAGCATGGGAGACACCAATCTCATAAAAGAGGAGTTCTTGATCTTAGCACTAATGATGCAATCCTTGCTCAGAATAAATTGTTGTCCCAATAGATTGAAGTATTGACTAAGCAGATGGCCAAGATTCCACAACAGCTTCATGCTATTGCTTCTTCTTCAAATCAACCAAATCCTTCTCTAAAATGTGATTTTTGTGGAGGAGATCATCCCAATGGTCACTGTGCAGAAATTCCAAATGAAGAAGAGGTCAACTATGCGGGGAACCAACAGAAAGGAGGTAATTTTAATTCCCGTAATTATAATACTAATAATTATATGCAGGGAAATCAAGGTTGGAGAAACAACAACAACAACCAAGGATATGGATGGAGGAATGAAGCTGGACCATCCAATAGGCCACCACCACAACAACAATGATGTATGGAAAACCGCAAGTGTACGGTTGTCGTCAAGTAATAAATATCGAATCACAGGGACTACGTGTTTGACCTAGAATTACTAGTATTTTAATTTGAATTTTAAAACAGATAGAATGTTTGTTTTGAGATGATAAGATCAGATTCGCTGGTAAAAGAGATAGTAATGCAATTAATGAATAAGATAAAACTTTAAGATAAGATAAGGAGATTTCCGGGAATCTAGGGTTCGCACAAAGAGTTCCAACAATATTGAATTATTATTTTCATTAATTAATTCTATTCCATCTTGAAGGTAGTCTTAACCTAATTTAATCCTTGCACCTTCTCAGGCTACGAGGACGTGTTTAATTAAAATTAATCCCTACTCTCGTGGTAATTACGTTCAATTAAACCCATTAAGATCTTTGTTAATCTATTACTCCTCGAAAGCTTAAATCAACTCTCGTGATTTAACACTCAAGTCTGTTCCTTTAGGTTCCGATAATTAGGTTCTCCTCTCAGTTCATCCCTAATTATCTATGATTATGAAAATTAAGATTAATTGTTTATCATAATTATAATCAAGTTCTCCTCTCAGTTCATCCTTAATTAATGTTATTATGAAAACAATAATGTTAAAGTTCATATATAAAATATAAAAGAACAAATCAAGAATTGGAATAAAATTAAGAAACTGAATAATGCATTAATAAAGAGGTTCTCAGAGGCTAAGCCCTGATCCCAGAAAAAGGGAAACTACTCACAGGAGTTCATAGTAGTTCTCCAAGAAAAGAAGAATAAAAGAAAAGCAAACCTTAGAGTCGATGGCACAGGCGCCCAACCTTCTCCAAGTGTCAAAAACTAAATAAAACTGTCTCCGAAACAAAAGTGCTGTTCTAGGCTAACCTCATCTAATTTATAACCTAAAAGGGTAAAAAGGTAAAACTACCAAGATAAAAATTACAAAAATAAAAATAAAACATAAAACTTAAAAAGCTGGGACGCGAAGTGAATCATGGCCGTGACTGAGAATCACGACCGTGATCTTCTCTGGAGCACATCTATGAAGGGTCAGTGGCGTTCACGGGTGTGATTGGGAGTCACGGCCGTGATTTTCTCTGGTGAATCACGGGCGTGATTTAGAATCACGGCCGTGATTTTCCTTGTAGCTCAGCATTTCCTCTTTAATTCTTAAATCTTGATCCTGCTCAGAGAAAACACAACACATACCAAGAAAAGCATAAAATAGGAAAATGATATAAAAATTTATTAAAAACATGAAAGATATGCATGATTATGCTATGAATTCTTGTGAATTAAAGTGCTAAAATACGAGTAAAATACACAACATCAAATAACCCCAAACTTGAACTTTTGTTTGTCCTCAAACAATAATTAGCACTTTGAAAAAAAAATCATCAAGAATTAACTGAGCATTTAAAATCTTCACTCTTAGTCTCACAAGGTCCAATTAGAATCTTAATCTTTCATTACTAGCGCCAACTCTTAGTTTCTAAGAGTTTCATGATGTCAAATCTTGTAAAGCTCATTAGTCAAACGAAGATAATTTAACAGAAATAATTTTTCAATGCTTGTGACACAAATAGGGGTAATATTTTTATTTTTGTTTTTGTCTCACCTAAAACATTTCCCCAGTAGCCAATCAGTGTAGAGAGGATGATAATTTCAAGAACACGTAGCCTCAAAGGGGGTCTAGCTATTTTACTAAACAATTCCCCAGTAGCTAATTAGTTCCCTTAGTTTTCTAAGGTTAAGAATATTCTCCCTCTAACCTATGACCTCAAAGGGGTGCTAGGTGATTTTTTTATTTTTTTATTTTTTTATTTTTTTTTTATTACTCCCCAAAAGCTTTTAAGCACGAATTAAAAAGAATTTATCTTCAAGAGACTATTTTTATAATTCTCGATCATTTCAAGCCTCAATACTAAGAACCAAGTGCTAGCCACAAAACCGGCTAATTTTTCAACCTTTTGTTCTGAGACTTCAAGATTCAATTCATCACATTCAGTGTTTTCAAAGACGAACAATTTCATTAAAAATATTTACTTTTCAAACACAAATTCAAGCTGGGATTAACTGAATATGTATATATGCATGATTTTTTTTTTATTTTTTTTATTTTTTTTTTTTACTTTGCATGAATGAATGAAATGCGTACATCCTCCTAACCCCAAACTTAAAGATTTGCTTGTCCCGAAGCAAAGAGCTAATGAATGCATGATAGATTATTTTGACAAAATTATAAAATGCATGAATATGCAACCAACCCACAACAGAAAGGAATGCTTGTCCCTAAGCATCAGAGTAAAATAAGGAATAAGAAAGATCTCACTGTGGTGGAAAATCATCTGGATACCGTTGAATGTGCCATTGATACATTTGATCAACCATGTAATTATAATGCTGCTGGCGTTCATCCATTTGTTGCAGCCGGTTATCCATTGATTGAATAGCTGCCAGGATAGCAGCATTGTCCACCTCAGGTCCAGGATGTAGAGGGGGTTGTTCAGGAGCTGCTTCCTCATCTGCAGGAGCCGCTTCCTCAGCTGCTGGAGGTAGGTCCTCTAATGGCTCCAGTGGAAACTGCCGTGTAGCCCGGTTCTTCACGGTGTATGTTGGATTTGGTAACTGGTGGTGCACTCCCGACTGGGTTACTACAAAGTAGTATTTATCATCTTCATCTTTCGCAATGCAGTTCATAGAAGAGCAGGTAGCAAAATTAATAGTACGGCTTCCAGGGAGTGGTTCTAACTGGTCCAGCCAAGCGTGATAGCCAAGGTGTTTGGCTATAGTGGTAATGAGGCCGCCGTTCACAATCGCACCGTGGCTGGTATTGGAAATACTCTGGAACTGTCGTGCCAAATGACTGCCAGAATCAATAGGCTCCTCTCTGTTTTCCATCATATCCCATAAAAGTAAAAGGTCGCTCAAACGAACCTTTCCTTCAGAATCACCTCGGGCCAAAACAGTAGAGGCAATAAAGCGGTGCATAATACGGATGGCGGGATGGCGGAAAGCAGAGGAATTACATTTTCCAGCGACCCAATTACTTGTACCTGTCAAACTATACCAAAAAGAACCAGGGTTGAAAGAACTTGGGGTTCTCGTGCTCCCTCCAGTGGGAAATCCAAAAATATTATTGAACTGAGCCAGGGTTAATTCGTGTTCTTGGTTAAACATACGGAAAGAAATCAAACCTTCAGAACAATTTGGCCCAGATAATATTTCCGTGTGGAGAGAGCTCAAGAACTCAAGAACTAGTCGAGGATAAACAACATCATTATGCACGGTAGCAAAGGTTGTCCACCTAATGTTAGTTAACATGAAATTGATATCAGCACGTAAACCCAACTTACGAATAAATGGGAAGTCGAGATACCTGGTAGGATGGATAGTGCGGAAGCGTAATACCTCGTTCCGCTCACGCTGTTCATCGTTCCGATAGAACCTCGGAGGAAGGTGCGGAATTTCACTTGCTTCTTCCTCGTAACTGTGGGTATCGGAAGCGGTGGAGGACGAACCAACGGTACGGGTGCGCTTGGGAGCCATGGATGAACGGAAGGAGTGAATGTGGGAGGAAGAGGGAAGAAGAGGAAGAAGAAGTGAGAAGCTAGGGTTTGGGAGAGAAGAAAAGAGAGAATGGGCAGAGTTCGTAAGTTTGAGAGAAGTGAGAATGTAAAAGGAAGGGGAAAAATATATAAGGGAAAGGGGAATTTCAAAAATCACGGGTTGTATCGGTTGAGCCTCAGCAGGGAATCACGGGCGTGATTGGAAATCACGGCCGTGATTCTCTTTGTGAGTTTTCAAAAATTCAAACAGAGGAGATCACGCCCGTGATTTATAATCACGGTCGTGATTCTCTCTGGAGTTTTCCAAAAAATTTTCCAGAGAAGATCACGCCCGTGATTTAGAGTCACGGTCGTGATTCTCTCTGGAACTCTGAAATTTTTTTTTTTTTTTTTTTTTTTGGAATAAAATTAATGAAATGCGTACATCCTCCTAACCCCAATCTGTTGAAGGCTCAAGAAGACTTTCTACTAGAGGATCTTTTTCTTTACACGGGGGACTTGAATCGATCAAGCAAGCATAATTAGGTTGAATCCCCTCAAGATCTATGTGCTTTCCTCCAACTAGAAAATTCTCCAAGGGATCCCTCAAAATAGATCTCATGACTTCTTCCTCCATGTCTTTAGGCAATATATCAACCCTGCAGCAAATATTTTCAAGAGAAGGTTGTCTAACAGATTTAGCAATATTAAATTCCATTGTTTCATCATTAATGGATAAGGACAATTTTCCATGTTTGACATCTACTATCACGCCTGCTGTAGCCAAAAATGGTCTACCTAGTATGATTGGTATTTGTTTGTCCTCTTCCATTTCTAAAACAACAAAATCTCCCGGAATTAAAAATTTACCTATCTTAACTGGAACATCTTCTAAAATTCCTATGGGATATTTTATAGATCTATCTGCTAACTGGATTGACATTGCTGTAGGCTTTAATTCTCCCATATCTAATTTCTTGCAAATTGATAAAGGCATTAAACTGATACTTGCCCCAAGGTCACATAAGGCTTTTTCAAACCTTAGATTTCCAATGAGACAAGGTATAGAGAAACTACCAGGATCCTTAAGTTTTTTGGGCAAATTATGATGGATCAATGTAACAGTCTCTCTATCATCCAATTTCCTTCGGTTAGCTAAAAGATCCTTAAGAAATTTAGCATATGTAGGCATCTGTTGTAGAGCTTCTACAAATGGAATGTTTACATACACTTGTTTGATCATATTTAAAAATTTTTCAAATTGTCTATCAAGTTTAGTCCTTACTAACCTTTGAGGAAAAGGAATTGGGGGGTGATTGTAGACCCCTAAAATTGTCCGGGTCGGAAATAAAGCTTGAAGACTCTCGAAGACTGAAGGATAATCAGCCAGAAGGACTCCTCGAAGGCCCTAGGAGGGTTCTCTGTAGGTCTAGAGGTCTTAGAATAGCTCAAAATAAAGAAGTGGAGGGAAAAAGCCCAATACGGCCGTACTGAATTTAATACGGCCGTATTGAAGCTTCAATACGGCCGTACTGAAGTCAGTACGACCGTATTGACACTTCAATACAACCGCAGCGAACTCAATACGGGCGTATTGAAATTTCTGAACTTCAATACGACCGTATTGAACTTCAATACGACCGTATTGAAGTTCAAAAATTTCAATACGGCCGTATTGCCCCTGTAGGCCGTATTGCGCCTATTCCCTATAAATATGACGTCAATTGGACGTCATTCCACACTTTTTTAGATAGTTTCAACCCTCTCCTTGAGTATTCTAGGGTTTTTGAGCAGTGTTCTGCCCTAGAAATCACTCGGAGAGTTGATCCGACGAAGTTTTTGAGCCCCGAGCCATTTTGCTTGAGGATCGAACCTAGTCGAGGGGAAATCTTTTTGATTCCCTTAGTTAAAATTTTGTTCTAGGAGAGCGAGGAGCGGGCTTGTAGAGCGAGGGAACGCCAAAACGCTTCCCAGTTCTTTGCAATATATAAAAGCACGCTTCAAGAGGTTTCCCTTCAATCCTTCCTTTTACTGCTTTCTGTGTGCATATTTAAACTGTCATCATGTAGATAGTCAATTTATAATTGCTTAGAATAAATAGGGGTAATTTAGTAATTTTATATTGTTCTTTTAAAAATAATCTGTCATAGGGAACCCGAAAGGGGCGCCGTGGGGTGCTAACACCTTCCCCACGCGTAACCGACTCCCTTACCCAACTCTGGTTGTAGTGGCCAAAGTTGATTTTTAAATCAATTGCCTTATCCCTTTTTCCAATGTTTTGAGTAAAACATTGGTGGCGACTCCACGAACCCTCCTTTTGCGAAAACCACTAATCCATGGAGGGTCCCGCTTGGGATTAATATGGATTGGTGAGCCTTTTAATAAAATTGCTCGTTTGATGAGGTCTCAGTTTGAGAATAAGTCATTCTAGCAATCCACATTTTTTTAAACAAATAAACGAGTCCAACCATCCTTCGCGAATGCCGAAAGCCCCGTTTCGGGCCGGTGGCGACAGATGGCGACTCCACTGGGGAAGTCTCGAGAGTCAGTCCCATTTAGTGACAGATTATTTTTAATAAATAAAAGTTAAAATTACTTCATTACCCCTTGGCTTGTATGATAATATGTTTTATTATATGGCTTTAATAACTGTTGTATTTTTAAATTTACGCAATTGTTTGAAATAAAAACTGCACACGAACCTTTGCACACAACAGTTCCCTCTATACCCGGGGGCATGAGTGATTAACCATAGGGAGTGGATGTTAGTACGGCCGGTTGTCGAATGGGTCTATAGGTGCCCGTAGACCGTTGTCGGAAAACATCACTCAAGGTGATAACCATGAACTTAAGTCCGACGGTGCGTTGGAACTTTCCATCGACCCACGACGAGAGGAATTGGGTCCCTATAATGGGGGCACCTTGGGGGCCTTTGACCAAGTGAGAACAGTTAGATCCTCCTTGAATATGCACTTTTCTGCAGGAGACCCCTACCTCGTGATTCGCTCGTGACTGTTCGTGGATGAGTGAATTGTTTGTGTAAATGCTTATGTGCAATTGTTTGTGCATTAATAAATAACCTCGTGATAAGGTCCAAAAATAATCCCCATGCATAAAAAACCATGACATGAGAGGAAAGACCATGTGTGAAAATATAATAAAAGTGAGGAGCATGTACATCATAAGACATCATGCATACATTTTAGGATCACCAATACCTCTTGACATGAGTGAAAGAGACCCATGACTATAGAGATTCTCCGTTGGGGAGAAATCATAGATAAAGAAGGGTGGTAAACTTCCGTCTTAAAAAGGCAGCGCCTTAAAGATGGAGGTTTATCAAGCTCATGTTAAAGAGTGTATTCATTCCATAAAATAAACTAACTAAACATTCATTTTAGAAAGTGGCTGGTCATCTCTCTGTCCTTACGCGCGCACGGAAAATCAAGAAAATGGAAGCATTGGAGGAGCAAAACAAGAAGCTCACAACCGAGCTTTCACAGCTTAAAGAGCAGATGGCGCAAATGATGGAACTCATGCGTCATCACAACATCCATGATTCTCATCATAGTGATCATGGGTCCCATCATGAGGGAGAGGAGGAAGAGCATGAAAAAGATCCTCCAAACGCCGTACCCCTTGGGGCAGGAATTATAATAAAAGAGCCCGAGGTCTCAAAGGAACAATTCCATGCCCTCGAGGATCGGCTAAGGGCTATGGAGGGGCATGACTTTGACATTAAGGATGCCGCCGACATGTGTTTAGTGAGGGACATTCAATTCCCTCCCAAATTTAAAGTGCCAGATTTCCCAAAGTACGTGGGATCGACTTGCCCTAAAAGTCATCTCACCATGTACTGTCGCAAGATGGCTGCATATGCCACAAATGAAAAGCTCTTGATCCACTGTTTCCAAGAGAGCTTAGCTGAAACCGCGCTCAACTGGTATATGCAGCTAGACGGAAATCTAGTACATACATGGAGGCAGTTGGCCGACGCCTTTCTCAAGCGCTACAAATACAACATCGACCTAACACCCGATAGGTCTGATCTTCAAGCCTTGAGTAAAAAGAACGATGAATCCTTCAAGGCGTACGCCCAACGTTGGAGGGAGTTGGCGGCACAGATAGAGCCCCCGCTGTCGGATAAGGAGACGGTGTCCTTATTCATCAACTCGTTGACTGTCGCCACCGGCCCGAAACGGGCTTTCGGCATTCGCGAAGGATGGTTGGACTCGTTTATTTGTTTGAAAAATGTGGATTGCTAGAATGACTTATTCTCAAACTGAGACCTCGTCAAACGAGCAATTTTATTAAAAGGCTCACTAATCCATATTAATCCCAAGCGGGACCCTCCATGGATTAGTGGTTTTCATAAAAGGAGGGTTCGTGGAGTCGCCACCAATGTTTTACTCAAAACATTGGAAAAAGGGATAAGGCAATTGATTTAAAAATCAACTTTGGCCACTACAACCAGAGTTGGGTAAGGGAGTCGGTTACGCGTGGGGAAGGTGTTAGCACCCCACGGCGCCCCTTTCGGGTTCCCTATGACAGATTATTTTTTAAAAGAACAGTATAAAATTACTAAATTACCCCTATTTATTCTAAACAATTATAAATTGACTATCTACATGATGACAGTTTAAATATGCACACAGAAAGCAGTAAAAGGAAGGATTGAAGGGAAACCTCTTGAAGCGTGCTTTTTATAAAAAATGAACTGGGAAGCGTTTTGGCGTTCCCACGCTCTACAAGCCCGCTCCTCGCTCTCCTAGAACAAAATTTTAACTAAGGGAATCAAAAAGATTTCCCCTCGACTTGGTTCGATCCTCAAGCAAAATGGCTCGGGGCTCAAGAACTTCGTCGGATCGACTCCCAGAGAGTTTTCTAGGGCAGAACACTGCTCAAAAACCCCAAAATACTCAAGGAGGGAGTCAAAACTGAGTAAAAAAGTGTGGTTGGACGTCCAAATGACGTCATATTTATAGGGAATAGGCGCAATACGGCCTACAGGGCCAATACGGCCGTATTGAAATTTTTGAACTTCAATACGGTCGTATTGGAGTTCAATACGGTCGTATTGAAAGTCAGAAATTTCAATACGCCCGTATTGGGTTCGCGGCGGTCGTATTGAAGTGTCAATACGGTCGTACTGACTTCAGTACGGCCGTATTGAAGCTTCAATACGGCCGTATTAAGTTCAGTACGGCCGTATTGGGCTTTTTCCCTCCACTTCCTTATTTTTAGCTATTCTAAGACCTCTTGACCTATAGAGAACCCTCCTAGGGCTTTCCAGGAGTCCTTCTGGCTGATTATCCTTCAGTCTTCGAGAGTCTTCAAGCTTTTATTTCCGACCCGGACAATTTTAGGGGTCTACAGCTGCCCCCCCTTTACTTAGTCGGACGGCCTTTTGGTGTATCGGCTGACAAGTAAAGGGGTTGACCCAATTGTCCGGGTATTGTGCCGACCTTCTGACTTGTAGCGTCTTCCGGTGGAAAAATGTTGAGTAGCCTCTCCAGGTGGGTGCATACCTCGGCGCTTCTGACATCCTCGGTAGCTGAGTTTACCTTCTCCAAGGCCAACTTCACTCGACGCCCGAGCCGGAAGTTGGACATCAACGCGCCTCTGATGACGCTGATGGTTTGAGTACCGCCTCTCCAGGCTTAGCTTCACTCTTTGTTCGAGCCGGAAACCAAGCACCTTTGCGACGACGGTGAGCAGTGTGAGTTTTGCCTCTCCAGGCCTTGCTTTGCTTGTTGCCCAAGCTGGAAGCTGTAAGTACCGTCTCTCCAGGTTTAGCTTCACTCTTTGTTCGAGCCGGAAACTAAGCACCTTTGTGACAACGGTAAGCAGTGTGTACCCCTTTTCCAGAGATAGCTTCGCTCATTGCCCGAGCCGGAAGCTGCATACCTCCGTGTTTGTGACGACGGGGGTAGCGTGAATATCTCCTTTCCAGGGATTTGGTGATGATTTTGTCTCCACAGTCCACGATGCTGCTTCGACGGTTGTTTTTCGATTTTGTGCCACTAGGGGCTGGATAACGCAGGGATCCGTCTAGGGGATGTGCAGTTACTCATAGGTTCTTGTGTCCCAACTTTCCATTGCGTAGTTGGTGCCCACTGGGGAATTTTTGATTCCTTTGGGTGCAGACACAAAGATGCTCTTTCTGATGTGAGCGGTGCCTTATGATTGGCTGACGT
This sequence comes from Cajanus cajan, assembly GCF_000230855.2. Taxonomy (NCBI): domain Eukaryota; kingdom Viridiplantae; phylum Streptophyta; class Magnoliopsida; order Fabales; family Fabaceae; genus Cajanus; species Cajanus cajan. The sequence goes on from NC_138518.1 coordinate 49,831,256, forward strand.
CCTTTCGACGTTGGTGGAGTATCCCGGTTATCCTTGTTCGGGTGTCTCTTTTGGTTTTCTGATTTTGCTGCCTCTGTGTAGGCTGTTATCCACTGGGGGATATTGTCGTTGATTTTGATTAGCCTCTTCTGTTAGGCATATCAGCTTGACGTTCAGTGATTGGCTGAGAGCCAGATTCCGCTTGGGGAATGATTATTGATTTTTTTATTTTTTCTCCTTCTGCAGGGATGCCTCTTGGATAGGCGACTGGGGATTTGGGGATCTTATGTACCCCAGAGTATTATTTAGGAAGCCTCTACAGGCTTAGCCTCACTCGACACTTGAGTTGGAGAGCTATCTTCACTGAGGAAGTTTAAGTCCTTTGACTTGGATATTCTGTTTGGGTGATCGTACTTCCATTGAGGATGTCGTCGATCTTGCTTTGATAGCTTCTGTTGGGGATTTTGAGTCCAAGAGCGTGAGTTGAGGTTTCTTTGGGGAGTATTATTTCTGCGAGCCTCTCCAGGCTCAGTTATTCTGAAATGTGGGGGATGAGGAGTATTGTTTCGGCAAGCCTCTCCAGGCTCAGTTATTCTGTGCAAACTGGTTGTTGGATTTTCTGTACCTTTGCCTTTTTTATTTTTTGGCTTTTTCTGTATTTTGCCCTTTTTTATGTTTTTTGGCTTTTGCTGTACAGAATTTAAATTGCTAGAGAATTTTGAATTCAAAAGTGGCAAATTTCATTAAAAATGAATTTGTACAAGAAAAATTCGGGAAATGGGGCTAAGCCCAACCAAATTAGTACATGAAAAAGCACTAAAACAGAAGCCAGTCTTCACTCCTCTGCTGGCGGGTCCTGTGGCGAGTCCGGGAAGCGGCGATGCATCCAGACGGAGAGGTTGTCGAACCCCTGCACCAAGGTATCTAGTCGAGCATCGGTACTCTGCTGCCATGTACCGACACTATGCTGAAAAGCATCGAATCGCGTGTCGATGCTCTGCTGAAAAGCATCGAATCGCGTGTCAATGCTCTGCTGCAGTGTGTCGAAGCGGGCGTCAAAGTATCCCCTGTCCGACCGTGACGTGCTAGCCTCTGGCTGCGGGGTGTCGCCTCCCTCAAAGTCGAGATTGTTGAGGAGGTCGTCGAAGGTCTCGAGGCCATCTACTCGCACAAACCCCCCTCCTGGCGATCTAGCGATGATCTTCATGTTGATCAGGGTGGAGGCACCAATCAACTTTGGCGCCAACGCCCCTGGCTCCGCACCATCGGGACATCCCCATGTCTCCGCCAGCTGTGAGAGGAGTGGGGCAACCAAGATGTACCCCTGTCTGGACTCTCCTCCCTCTCGTATCCCAAACTTCTTCACGTGCTCAAGGAAGAAATATCCAGGGTTGGCCTTCCGGCCGGTGGCCATGCAGTATAAGGCCAGCAGATCCGGTCGTGTAATCGACTCCTGACTCTTGGACCTGCCATGAATGGTACTGGTGAGGATCTTATGACAGATCCTAAGAGCAGTCGGGAGCCGGGAGCCCTTCACCCCTGAATGATAATCCCGTCGGCCAGTGAGCAAACTCCACATCTCAACCGGAGTCCACTGATCAGGCCACTCACATATGGCATCTCGGAAGGCCAGCTGATCAGTGCGGCTGAAAAACCCTGCCTGGACGTTGAACTCGTCCAACGTCAGCGTGCGGTATCCTTCATTCATCCAGAAATCCACCGCGCAAACATCCTCCCCGTAGCTGTTAGTCGACTCCGTGACGCCGACTGTGGCCAAGAACTCCTTCGTGGCCGTCAAATATAGCTGGGATGGTGGATTAAGGACAAATCCCCATCCTATAGCGTCGAAGTAGTTCCTGACATCATTCTCCAAGCCCACCGCTTGGAGAAGCTCAAAGTCGAGCACTCTTGACGGCTCGATGGTGAACGTCTCTATGAGCTGCAGACGGTCTCGGTGTCGGTCTGTCATTACACGTCTGGCCGGGGCTCTCTGCCTTTTGCGAGAAGATTCTGCCATTTCCGATAATCTCTCTAGGAATGCACTCACAAGCAAGGAATGTGGAGAATGAAGAAAGGTATGCAAAATGAGGGAGGGGAAGCCTTTATTTATAGGCAAAATTCCGCCAATACGGCCCGTATTGGATTCAATACGGCCGTATTGGCCTTTCCGTTGATGTACAAAATCTACAACCAATACGGACCGTATTGGATTCAATACGATCGTATTGGGATTCAATACGATCGTACTGGATTTTAATACGCCCGTATTGGAGTTGAAACGTTGTGCTTAACGTTAACTCCAATACGACCGTATTAATACCAATACGGGCGTATTGGATTTTTTCTGATTTTATGGTTTTTTTTTTTTTTTTTTTTTTTTTTTGATAAACAGAGAATAAGTGGTCTTCTAGTACACCTATCATCTGTATGTATGTATGCGAATGAGATGCACCTAATTCTATTTGATTCAGTTTTTCAAAAGAATTAATCGATGCGTTCTTTGTTTGGATCTTGCCATTCCTCCAGACAGACTGTGCTTTGCCGATTTCTGTAACCGAGGAATGATGCGTATTTGTTTTTTGGTGTTATCAACCAAATGATTCTCCCTTCCTTTAGAAGATGTGTCAACCCTCCTATTGACCACTATATCTCCATGTTTCCATTAGATTATTCAAAAATCGTTGGGGACAAGAGAGAAAAGAAGGAAAAGGTATATTTTTCGAAAGTTTGTGTTTTAGAGGGGATTGTTTTATTTTTGAAAAATGGATTTTGTAAGAATGGCTGGCCATGGTAGGCTTATGTGTTTAGGTTTGTTCGATTAAACATTTATGAAGTTAAGCACATCTTCGTTATTAATGATTGTGCTTTGACAACTTGGATAACTTTTCTTGAGCCCCTTGTTGAATTCGATTGATGGTACCATCATGGATTTATTTTGTTTTTCTTTTTTTTTGACGGCCCTAACTTTTGCCTAAAACACCCATTTGTGATGTCTTAGCGGGCTTTCGTTGTTATTCATTATTTTGTAACCCTAATTTTTGCCTAGGTCACCCTTTTGTGGGATTCCTAACGGGTCTTTTGCTCTTATTTTTGCGCAGTCCCCTTTTCGGGTTTCCTGCCGAGCTTATTATCTTTAGTATTTCTTTATCCATGATGGCACTTATTGATGCCAAGAAAAGGTGCTCCAAACTGTCATGCACACTTCCACATAAAAATGATGCGGGTTTATTGATTATTAAGACGATCTTAACCTCATTTATGTTTATTCAAACAGGGTTAAATAATGTGGTCTAGAACTTTATTGTAAGCAAGAAAAGAATCAATAAGAAATTAATGAAGAATGATTTTATTCTAATCATAATGGAAACATGCGCCCTATCGAGGCTCGGGGGTCGGGCTGTCCCCGAGGAGTGATCTCTAATAGTCACTGAGTCTATACATCCCTATCGGAAGGAGAAAGACACTTGATGACAACAGCTGGCCTCGACATTTTGTGAACCAGCCTTCCTAAAGATCTGGCTTAAAGAACGTCGAGAAGGATTTTGATTCCTCTTCGTTCTTTGATCTTTAACAGGGTTGTATCCTAACCCTTGCTTCCCCGGATTGTCCTTGATAATAGGTAGCTCCGGGATTCCTTGGGAGTACTTGCCCAATCCTTGTCCTGGCAAGTATCCGTTCTTTGTGAGCATATGGGCTACCTTCTTCATTTCTCGGGGAAACGTTTCAACATTGGCAATTTCCAATGCTTGGAAGGCGGTTTCTAAAGCTTCCTCTGCTGCATCCACATAAGGTATGTTGGATGGCTTACTGATGAGTATGTCATCTTCAGCTTGCACGGTCACCAGTTTGTCACCCACGATGAATTTGACTTTTTGGTGGAGCGTAGAGGGTACAGCTTTCGCATCATGAATCCAAGGTCGGCCTAGGAGACAGCTGTATGCAGGAGTAATATCCATCACTTGGAATTCGACGTTGAAGATGGTGGGTCCAATTTGGATTGGAAGATTGACTTCTCCCACCACTTCTCTTTTAGAACCGTCGAAAGCTCGAACGATCATGTTGCTCGGGCGCATTTGGACTCCCTTGATTGCCACTTGATCCAGAGTTCTTTTGGGCATCACATTCAAGGAAGATCCGTTATCCACCAAGACTTTTGCGATGTGGTATTCCTTGCACTTTACAGAGATGTGCAAGGGCTTATTGTGATTAGGTCCCTCGGCGGGGATTTCTTCATCGGTGAAAGTAAGGTGATCATTAGCCGTGATGTGGCTAACAATTCCCTCAAACTTGTCTTGGGAGATGGTATGCGACACATACGCCTCGTTCAAGACCTTCAACAGAGCTTGCCGATGCGGTTCGGAGCTTAGGATCAACGACAACAAAGTGATCTTTGCTGGTGTCTTGTGAAGTTGATCCACAATGGAGTACTCGCTTTGTTTGATGAATTTTAACAACTCATCAGTCTCCTCCTCGGATTCTCTATCTTTCTCGGTTTTCTCCTTTTCTTTTCCTTTATTCTTGGGAGCTTTATCGTGCAGATCTTCGGAAGTGTAGATCCTGCCACTCCTAGTCATGCCCCCAAGTCCAGCGATGTTGGAGATATCGCTGTCGGCAGAAGAGTGGATGTCGTATATCCACGGCACAGCCTTATTTGTTTTGTAGGGGAAAGGCCTCGGAGCGATGATCCTTAACGGTGTCGGACCTTCCCTTTCGTCTGTCTTGATTACCAACAACGGCGTCGTCGTGTGTTCGCTTTGCGCAGTTGTTGGTTTGCATTTAATGACCAACGGCGTGCGATCCATTCTGAACATACGCATTGATTATTTCTTTCTTTTTATTAACATTTATTATTAAATTACCGGGAGAGATAAATGCAAATGAATGACTATGAGATGCAAAGGCGATAAATCTCAAGAATTCGATTTTATTCATTGAAGAAAGTGTACAACTTTTTATACAATGCTTTGAAGTAATTTTTTACAATAAGAGAAAAGCCGGTAAAAACCCACAGGCGGGTTCATGTTTCTTTGCCACTCATCTTCGGCTTCCTCGATGTGACGACCCATTGCTTTAATCTGTGTATGGACCGCTTGGCTCATATCGTCACTGATTTTCTGAGCCTCCTTCGCTTTCTGAGTATAGTAGTTGATCATGGCCTGTAGCTCATTAAGCTCGTCTTCGGCTCGATCCTTCTCTTCTCGGAGTCTAGCCATTTGTGCTAGTCCCTCTCTCTCCTTTTTGCGGAAATCGGAAAGGTTTGCGGCTTGTTGTTGAGCAACTTCCCGCCATTGTTGTGCATCGGATCGAGTCAAGAGCAGATCTTCTTGCATGTTCTTGATCAACTGAGCCTGCCTTGCATGTTCGGCTTCCAGGTGTGCTATCTTTGCATTGACTTCTTGGAGTTGACTACTCGGTTCAATCTTTGGCATTTTGGATGCCCGCGTAGTCTCCTCGTTGAGGTTAGCACACTCGTCCTTGAGCCGCTCTATCTCGTGGTCTTTCTTCTTGCATTGCCTTTGAAGACCATCAATAGTAAAACTGGATTCTTCATTTTTTTCTTCAAGAAACCTCATTTGAGCTTCCATACTTTCCAGCTTTTTGGTCAAGGCGTCGACTTGTTCTTGCATTAACCTCCTTGTGGTTGTGGTTGCGCAAGAGGTGGATGGTTGAGGCACCCCTCTCTCGTTCCTCCATATCTCGTAGTCGGTGGAGGCGGATACCCGAGGCTTTCCAAGCTCGCGATCTCCCTCATAGATTGGTTTCTCCCACGCTCTAATGACAGCATGCATGTCCCTCTGATGTTCGGAATTAAAGGAGAAACACAACCCTCCAAGCTCCTCTTTGGTAAGAACAATTTGAGTCCTCATGAGTTGCCTCATAGCCAATCTAGGTGAATAAGCTATGCAACCTCTGAGGCCCATTAATGGTACGCTTGGATAATTGCCGCATCTTGTTAATACATTGCTTGGACGGAACCAAGGACAAACCCACGTGAAGTGCTCAATACTCCACTGTTCCATCTCTTCCTTCCACTCGGAAGCATACCGGCGGCGTACGGGGATCTTCGAAAAACTTCTCAAAGGGTCGGGCAAAGACCCCATATGACTAGAGGCATAAAAGTGTGTGATGCCCCACACATACAACAAGGAGGTACAGCATCGGATAGTTTTCCCTTGCTTCTGTTGAGATAAGTTGACAGAAAGCAAGGTGTCGGCAAGAATGGCAGGCACGGGACTCTTCATATGTACGTCCCAAGCGAAGAAGGCGTCCATAGCAGCATGGTCCACTGTGTTAGCGTGAAAGGGGAATAGGATCATCCCAAATACGGCTAACGCTAGAGTCTTGTTGAAAGCTAACCAATCTCCCTCATCAGCCAAAGAAGAAAGGTGATTTTCGATCATAGCAAGCTTCCAACCCTTGATACTACCGTTCCCCACTAAAGCAGATAATCGTGGCGGTAGTTTGACTTGAGTGGCAACTCTCTCTACGGCCACATGATTTCCATGGAAAATATAGACCCCTGTTGATTTGGGCCATCGAAGCATGAGTTCGTACTCCTCGAGAGTAGGAACTAAGTCAAACTGGGGGAACTCGAAACAATGTAGATCGAGACTCCAAAAGTGGACCAATGCTCTCAGAAAGGATGGATCTACACAAATCTTCATCAAGTCGAGAACTCGTCCATAGGATTTTTCAAACTCCAAACGAGCCTCTCGTGGCATCAAGGTACAGAGGTGATCCAACCTCTCGGCACGGTATAATAAGAAGTCCACTTTCTTTAATTGCCCTTGCAATCCCCTAGATCCCTCCATGATCTACAATAAAATGCATGTTATGAGATGATGGAGATGAATATGCATGCATAGTGTTTATTTAACTAAACATTATCATGTTTCTTGGGATTTTCCTAACATGATGCATGATATTGCTTGGTTTGGGTAAATATCATTTTTTGTATTTTTGTATTTTTTGGGTGAAAAGGGAAACTGCCTACATGAATGTGATGAGGGTAGATGTTAACACCATGCACTAGAAGATCCTTATTTCTATTTATTTTTATTTTACTAAGGATGTTGTATGTTTAAAGAATGCAAACGTATGCTCATACAATGTCACATAGTCAATGCACAGACAATTCACTCATCCACGAACAGTCACGAGCGAATCACGAGGTAGGGGTCTCCTGCAGAAAAGTGCATATTCAAGGAGGATCTAACTGTTCTCACTTGGTCAAAGGCCCCCAAGGTGCCCCCATTATAGGGACCCAATTCCTCTCGTCGTAGGTCGATGGAAAGTTCCAACGCACCGTCGGACTCAAGTTCATGGTTATCACCTTGAGTGATGTTTTCCGACAACGGTCTACGGGCACCTATAGACCCATTCGACAACCGGCCGTACTAACATCCACTCCCTATGGTTAATCACTCATGCCCCCGGGTATAGAGGGAACTGTTGTGTGCAAAGGTTTGTGTACAGTTTTTATTTCAAACAATTGCGTAAATTTTAAAATACAACAGTTATTAAAGCCAAATAGATAAACATGTTATCATACAAGTGAGGGGTAATGAAGTAATTTTAACTATTATTTGTTAAAAATAATCTGTCACTAAATGGGACTGACTCTCGAGGCTTCCCCAGCGGAGTCGCCATCTGTCGCCACCGGCCCGAAACGGGCTTTCGGCATTCGCGAAGGATGGTTGGACTCGTTTATTTGTTTGAAAAATGTGGATTGCTAGAATGACTTATTCTCAAACTGAGACCTCGTCAAACGAGCAATTTTATTAAAAGGCTCACTAATCCATATTAATCCCAAGCGGGACCCTCCATGGATTAGTGGTTTTCATAAAAGGAGGGTTCGTGGAGTCGCCACCAATGTTTTACTCAAAACATTGGAAAAAGGGATAAGGCAATTGATTTAAAAATCAACTTTGGCCACTACAACCAGAGTTGGGTAAGGGAGTCGGTTACGCGTGGGGAAGGTGTTAGCACCCCACGGCGCCCCTTTCGGGTTCCCTATGACAGATTATTTTTTAAAAGAACAGTATAAAATTACTAAATTACCCCTATTTATTCTAAACAATTATAAATTGACTATCTACATGATGACAGTTTAAATATGCACACAGAAAGCAGTAAAAGGAAGGATTGAAGGGAAACCTCTTGAAGCGTGCTTTTTATAAAAAATGAACTGGGAAGCGTTTTGGCGTTCCCACGCTCTACAAGCCCGCTCCTCGCTCTCCTAGAACAAAATTTTAACTAAGGGAATCAAAAAGATTTCCCCTCGACTTGGTTCGATCCTCAAGCAAAATGGCTCGGGGCTCAAGAACTTCGTCGGATCGACTCCCAGAGAGTTTTCTAGGGCAGAACACTGCTCAAAAACCCCAAAATACTCAAGGAGGGAGTCAAAACTGAGTAAAAAAGTGTGGTTGGACGTCCAAATGACGTCATATTTATAGGGAATAGGCGCAATACGGCCTACAGGGCCAATACGGCCGTATTGAAATTTTTGAACTTCAATACGGTCGTATTGGAGTTCAATACGGTCGTATTGAAAGTCAGAAATTTCAATACGCCCGTATTGGGTTCGCGGCGGTCGTATTGAAGTGTCAATACGGTCGTACTGACTTCAGTACGGCCGTATTGAAGCTTCAATACGGCCGTATTAAGTTCAGTACGGCCGTATTGGGCTTTTTCCCTCCACTTCCTTATTTTTAGCTATTCTAAGACCTCTTGACCTATAGAGAACCCTCCTAGGGCTTTCCAGGAGTCCTTCTGGCTGATTATCCTTCAGTCTTCGAGAGTCTTCAAGCTTTTATTTCCGACCCGGACAATTTTAGGGGTCTACATTGACTGGTCCCTATTACGATAAAATGATAGGGAACACAACGACACTCTTCTCGGACATCATCACCATAGGAGAAAGGGTGGAACAAGGACTTAAAAGTGGGAAGCTGGCTAAGCCTTCCCAATCATATGAAGCTAAGAAGGCCTTTGGGAAGAAGAAGGAAGGAGGAGTCAACGCTGTAACCATTGCTCCGTCTTCTTCCGCTTCGAAGTCAGGCAAATCGCAAAACAACTCTGTGAAGAAGTTTGATAGACTTCCGACCACTTATAGCGATCTCCTGCCGAAGCTAGTAGAGGCGCGTCTTATAGCTTACATTCCACCAAAGAAGGTGAATCCACCCTACCCCGATTGGTACAATCCACAAGACAAATGCCTATACCACTCGGGGGCACAAGGGCATTCAACGGAGAACTGCCGAGCTCTCAAGTATAAGGTCCAAGACCTTATCGATGCTGGGTGGGTCACTTTCGATTCGACGGCGCCCGACGTGAGCAAGAATCCTCTACCGCAGCAGGAGTAGAGAGAAGGGCAAGCCATGATAGGGCCCCTCCACATTTTTTCTTTTAGGGACTCATGATCAGTACCCGAGATCATGAGGACCTTTTCATGTAAATAAAGGGTTTTGTACAGTTTTACACTCATATATCAATAAAAAGGCATTTTTCACACATTATTCTCTCATTTTGTTCTATTCTCTCTCATTTATATTAATAAACTCTAAACCTAAACAGAACCAATAAATAATTATGTCTGTGATTGCTCGCTCTGATCGGGATCCGAAAGCCGAGGGTGAATGGGTTGAGTTGGACAGTGATGAGGAGACCATCTCTCCGGATCTGCAAAGACTGCTAGATCAAGAAGCTCGTCTACTCCAACCAAATCAAGAAGAATTGGAGACCGTGAATTTGGGGCAAGGTCAAGAATTGAAAGAGGTCAACATTGGGACCCGTATCAGTGATGGAATAAAAACGCAATTAATTCAATTATTGAGGGAATACAAGGACGTATTTGCATGGTCGTACCATGATATGCCCGGGTTGGACTCCAACATTGTCGAACACAAGTTGCCCTTAAAAGAGGGGTTTCGACCTATTAAGCAAAAGCTTCGACGAATCAAGCCCGAATGGTCCTTAAAAATTAAGGAGGAGGTGGAAAAACAATTGGACGCGGGATTTTTGGTTGTATCCCAGTATCCCGAATGGCTGGCTAACATTGTGCCAGTCGTCAAAAAGAATGGGAAGGTTAGAGTGTGTGTTGATTATAGGGATTTGAATCGTGCCAGTCCAAAGGACGATTTTCCCTTGCCACATATTGATACACTCGTGGATCACACCGCCACAAACACACTCTATTCCTTTATGGATGGATACTCGGGGTATAATCAAATCAAGATGAATATAGAAGACCGCGAGAAAACTTCTTTCATTACACCCTGGGGAACTTTCTGCTACAGGGTGATGCCTTTTGGACTTAAAAATGCGGGTGCCACCTACCAACGAGCGATGGTGACTCTATTCCACGATATGATCCACAAAGAAATTGAAGTATACGTGGATGACATGATCGCAAAGTCAAAAGACGAAATGGACCACATCCAATATTTGAGAAAATTATTCAATCGGCTTCGTAAGTATCAGCTTAAGCTAAACCCGGCTAAGTGTACTTTCGGAGTTCGATCGGGTAAGCTTCTTGGGTTCATCGTCAGTGAAAAAGGCATAGAGGTGGACCCCGATAAAGTAAAGGCAATAATGGAAATGCCTCCTCCTAAAACTGAGAAAGAAATTAGAGGATTCCTCGGCAGGGTGAACTACGTCGCAAGGTTCATCGCACAGTTGACTGACACGTGCAAACCGATATTCAAGCTGTTGCGCAAGAATCATTCCGAAACTTGGGATGAGAATTGTCAACGAGCTTTTGACAAGATCAAACAGTGCTTGGCCAATCCACCAGTATTGGTGCCACCTGTCGAGGGAAGGCCATTAATCCTCTATCTAACAGTGCTTGATGAGTCCATGGGAGCCGTGCTAGGGCAACAGGACGAAACTGGAAAGAAAGAACAAGCCATCTACTACCTGAGCAAAAAGTTCCTTGATTATGAAACCCGCTACACGCCATTAGAAAAGACTTGCTGTGCGTTAGCGTGGGCAACACAAAGGCTCAGGCAGTACATGATAAGGCATACTACTTGGTTGGTTTCCAAAATGGACCCAATTAAGTACGTGTTCGACAAACCAATAATCACTGGGAAGATTGCCCGATGGCAAGTGCAATTATCAGAATTTGACATCATACATGTCACACAAAAGGCCATCAAGGGTAGTACCTTAGCTGATTACCTAGCACACGGGCCGACCAATGACTATCAATCCCTTCAGGATGATTTCCCCGATGAACATATAATGAGTATACAACATGAAGATCCTAAGGACGATGCGTGGACTATGTATTTTGATGGAGCCTCCAACATGCTTGGACAGGGGATCGGGACAGTGTTAATCTCCCCACAAGGAAAGCATATCCCTCTAACAGCAAGACTCAATTTCGACTGTACAAATAATATGGCCGAATACGAGGCTTGCGCGTTAGGAATCCAAGCGGCTATCAACAATGGTATCCTCAAACTCAAAGTATTTGGAGATTCGGCTTTAGTCATCCATCAGCTACGAGGTGACTGGGAAGTCCGAAATCCTAAACTGATACCATATGTTGAGCATATCAAAGATTTGACACAATTCTTTCAAAGTGTCATCTTTGAATACATTCCAAGGGAGGAGAATCAGTTCGCTGACACCCTTGCTACACTATCATCGATGTTCGCCTTGGATAAGGAGCATGAAATGCCCATCATCAATATCCGGCGGCACGATAAGCAAGCGTTTTGCCTACTGATAGATGAAGCTGTTGACGATCATCCATGGTTCCATGACATCAAACAATATCTGTCAAAAGGGGAATATCCTGATATGGCCAGCGATAATGATAAAAAGCATATCCGAAGAAGGGCCATGGGATTTCTGTTGATTGGAGAAACCCTCTACAAAAAGAATTATGACTCGGTCTTGTTGAGATGTATAGACCAAGTCGAAGCTCAAAATGTAATCAAAGAAATACATGAGGGGGTTTTTGGTACCCATATTCCCGGGCCTGCAATGGCTAAGAAAATCCTCAGAGCAGGATATTATTGGTCGACCATTGAAAAGGATTGTTACCAATACGTCCGGAAATGCCACAAGTGTCAAGCATATGCCGACAATATTCATGTCCCACCAACGCCACTCAATGTTCTGGCTTCACCATGGCCATTTGCAATGTGGGGCATGGATGTTATTGGACCCATCGAGCCAAAGGCATCCAATGGACATAGGTTCATCCTTGTGGCCATTGACTATTTCACCAAATGGGTAGAAGCGGCATCGTATGCTCATGTGACCCGAAAGGTGGTAACATCCTTCATCAGAAAAAATATCATATGCAGATACGGTATTCCCGATAAAATCATCACTGATAATGGATCCAATTTGAACAATAAGATGGTGGAAGAGCCGTGCAAAGAGTTCAAAATCCAGCACCATAACTCTTCCCCATATCGACCAAAGATGAATGGGGCAGTCGAGGCAGCCAATAAGAATATCAAGAAGATAGTACAAAAGATGGTTGTCTCATTCAAAGACTGGCATGAGATGCTACCCTTCGCTCTCCATGGTTATAGGACTTCAGTACGTACATCCACAGGAGCTACTCCATTCTCCCTTGTTTATGGAATGGAGGCAGTTCTGCCGGTTGAAGTCGAGATACCGTCTCTGAGAGTAATCATGGAAGCAAAACTTTCCGAGGCAGAATGGGTTCAAAGTCGATACAACCAATTGAACCTTATCGAAGAAAAACGACTGAACGCCATATGCCATGGTCAAGCCTACCAAAGGAAGATCAAAAAGGCTTTCGACAAAAAAGTCCATCCTCGAATCTACCATGAGGGAGAGCTGGTGATGAAGAAATTGCTACCAGCTCAAAAGGACAAAATCGGAAAGTGGGCCCCAAATTACGAAGGACCATATGTAGTCAAGCGAGCTTTCTCCGGAGGAGCATTGATTCTCACAGACATGGACGGAGAAGAACTTCGATACCCAGTCAACGCTGACGTGGTAAAGAAGTATTATGCTTGAAGACGTTGCTTGCATCAGCCCGCTAGGATGAAAACCCAAAAAGGGCATCCTAGGCAAAAGTTAGGGCAAAACAAAAAGCCCGCCAGTACAAGGGTACTAGGCAAAACAAAGGCAAAATTATCCCCGCTAGGACACGTCCTAGGCAAAAATTAGGGGCAAAAGAATAAGATGCAAAAAGTAATGCAAGCAACGATCACTTGAACCGAAAACCGAAAGGCGGTTCAAGTGATAATCTTCTAGAAGCAAGCGTCTTGCAGTATCTACACTCCTGGCTCAGGCATCTCACCCAAAACGATTAGGGGAACGAGAAAAGCGACAATTACAGATATAATTGTTTAAGCCAAAAATGTATAGCCTACCTTGGCCAGCCATTCTTCAGAAATTCCTTTTGTAAATCTTTCTGTATAAACATTTGTGAATATCAATAAAATATTCATTTGTTTCTTTTCTCTCTTGACCATGTGATTATGCCTTTAAATTGATGTTTCTAAAAATTGTACGAAACTCTTAATAATCGGCCAATAAAAGAAAATTGGAGGGGTTCCCGTAAAATCCATAATCTCCTGCATAAAGGCTCACAAAAATACTCCCTCGCGTCAATGACAGAAAGTCCTCCAAGAAGAAGAGGATAGGGAGAGCCACTCACTTTTCTAAATAAATGAACAAAAATAAAAAAAATGAATTGCATTTGTGCATCACACACACATTAGTTGCACATTCAAAGACCTTATCATGAGGCAACTGCATAAAATAGAAAAATAGAAAATCGCTTGTGTATGACAGCAGCAAGCAGAATGCGAAGATTCAGAAAATCAACAGCATCGTACAAAATAACTGAGCCTGGAGAGGCTTGCCGAAACAATACTCCTCATCCCCCACATCTCAGAATAATTGAGCCTGGAGAGGCTCGCAGAAATAATACTCCCCAGAGAAACCTCAACTCACGCTCTTGGACTCAAAATCCCCAGCAAGAGCTATCTAAGCAAGATCGACGACATTCCCAATGGAAGTACGATCACCCAAGCAGAATATCCAAGTCAAAGGACTTAAACTTCCTCAGTGAAGATAGCTCTCCAACTCAAGTGTCGAGTGAGGCTAAGCCTGTAGAGGCTTCCTAAATAATACTCTGGGATACATAAGATCCCCAAATCCACAGTCGCCTACTCAAGAGGCATCCCTGCAGAAGGAGAAGAAAATAAAAATCAATAATCATTCCCCAAGTGGAATCTGGCTCTCAGCCAATCATTGAACGTCAAGCTGATACGCCTAACAGAAGAGGCTAATCAAAATCAACGACAAAATCCCCCAGTGGATAACAGCCTACACAGAGGCAGCAAAATCAAAAAACCAAAAGAGACACCCGAACAAGGATAACCGGGATACTCCACCAACGTCGAAAGGACGTCAGCCAATCATAAGGCACCGCTCACATCAGAAAGAGCATCTTTGTGTCTACACCCCAAAGGAATCAGAAATTCCCCAGTGGGCACCAACTACGCAATGGAAAGTTGGGACACAAAAAAAAACCTATGAGTAACTGCACATCCCCTAGACGGATCCCTGCGTTATCCAGCCCTCAGTGGCACAAAAATCGAAAAACAACCGTCAAAACAGCATCGTGGACTGTGGAGACAAAATCATCACAAATCCCTGGAAAGGAGATATTCACGCTACCCCCGTCGTCACAAACACGGAGGTATGCAGCTTCCGGCTCGGGCAATGAGCGAAGCTATCTCTGGAAAAGGGGTACTCACCGCTTACCGTTGTCACAAGGGTACTTAGCTTCCGGCTCGAACGAAGAGTGAAGCTAAGCCTGAAGAGACGGTACTTACAGCTTCCAGCTTGGGCAACAAGCAAAGCAAGGCCTGGAGAGGCAAAGCTCACACTGCTCACCGTCGTCATAAAGGTGCTTGGTTTCCGGCTCGAACAAAGAGCGAGACTAAGCCTGGAGAGGCGAAACTCACACCGTTCACCGTCGTCACAAAGGTACTTAGCTTCCGGCTCAAACAAAGAGTGAAGCTAAGCCTGGAAAGGCGGTACTCAACCATCAGCGTCATCAGAGGCGCGTTGATGTCCAACTTCCGGCTCGGGCGTCGAGTGAAGTTGACCTTGGAGAAGATAAACTCAGCTACCGAGGATGTCAGAAGCGCCGAGGTATGCACCCACCTGGAGAGGCTACTCAACATTTTTCCACCGGAAGACGCTACAAGTCAGAAGGTCGGCACAATACCCGGACAATTGGGTCAACTCCTTTACTTGTCAGCCGATACACCAAGAGGCCGTCCGACTAAGTAAAGGGGGGGCAGCTGTAGACCCCTAAAATTGTCCGGGTCGGAAATAAAGCTTGAAGACTCTCGAAGACTGAAGGATAATCAGCCAGAAGGACTCCTCGAAGGCCCTAGGAGGGTTCTCTGTAGGTCTAGAGGTCTTAGAATAGCTCAAAATAAAGAAGTGGAGGGAAAAAGCCCAATACGGCCGTACTGAATTTAATACGGCCGTATTGAAGCTTCAATACGGCCGTACTGAAGTCAGTACGACCGTATTGACACTTCAATACAACCGCAGCGAACTCAATACGGGTGTATTGAAATTTCTGAACTTCAATACGACCGTATTGAAGTTCAAAAATTTCAATACGGCCGTATTGCCCCTGTAGGCCGTATTGCGCCTATTCCCTATAAATATGACGTCAATTGGACGTCATTCCACACTTTTTTAGATAGTTTCAACCCTCTCCTTGAGTATTCTGGGGTTTTTGAGCAGTGTTCTGCCCTAGAAATCACTCGGAGAGTTGATCCGACGAAGTTTTTGAGCCCCGAGCCATTTTGCTTGAGGATCGAACCTAGTCGAGGGGAAATCTTTTTGATTCCCTTAGTAAAAATTTTGTTCTAGGAGAGCGAGGAGCGGGCTTGTAGAGCGAGGGAACGCCAAAACGCTTCCCAGTTCTTTGCAATATATAAAAGCACGCTTCAAGAGGTTTCCCTTCAATCCTTCCTTTTACTGCTTTCTGTGTGCATATTTAAACTGTCATCATGTAGATAGTCAATTTATAATTGCTTAGAATAAATAGGGGTAATTTAGTAATTTTATATTGTTCTTTTAAAAATAATCTGTCATAGGGAACCCGAAAGGGGCGCCGTGGGGTGCTAACACCTTCCCCACGCGTAACCGACTCCCTTACCCAACTCTGGTTGTAGTGGCCAAAGTTGATTTTTAAATCAATTGCCTTATCCCTTTTTCCAATGTTTTGAGTAAAACATTGGTGGCGACTCCACGAACCCTCCTTTTGCGAAAACCACTAATCCATGGAGGGTCCCGCTTGGGATTAATATGGATTGGTGAGCCTTTTAATAAAATTGCTCGTTTGATGAGGTCTCAGTTTGAGAATAAGTCATTCTAGCAATCCACATTTTTTTAAACAAATAAACGAGTCCAACCATCCTTCGCGAATGCCGAAAGCCCCGTTTCGGGCCGGTGGCGACAGTGATAAACAGTTTGAGGCTTTGATGAAGATACTTTTTCTTTTTCTAATCTCTCTTTTTCAGGTTTTTCAACCATAGGAGAAGCGTCTTCATCAATCTCAATATTATCATTTTGATTAGACACAGGACTGTCTAATTTCTTCCCACTCCTTAAAGTAACAGCATTAACATTTTCAGCTGGGTTTGCAACTGTTTTACCTGGGAACTTACCTGGAGAATTGTTTGAACTAGGCATCAACTGTGCAATTTGATTTTCCAGCATCTTGTTGTGGAGAGTAATATTCTCAACCTTGACAGCAAGGTTTTGAATAGAATTTGCCATTGAATCATTGGTCTGTTTTTGATTAGTGACAAAATTCTCCATAAGGTTTTCTAATCTTGAAACACTTTGTTGAATTGAGGGTGTCTGTACTGGATTTCCTTCCCCATTAATGAAGTGATTGGACGGACGGAAATTAGGTTGCTGATTGCTAGTTCCTTGAACTGGGTTATTCTTCCAAGAAAAGTTAGGATGATTCTTCCAACCAGGGTTGTATGTGTTGGAATATGGATTACTCCTCTCTCTTCGAGGAGTGTCATAGAAATTATGAGAAGCTACCACCTGTTCAGTAGTATCTTCTTTTTCTCCAGTAAAAATTGAGGTACAATCTACTGCAGTGTGCCCTTGTTCCCTACAAAGGTCACATACTTGATTTGTAGCCACTGAATTAACCTTAGCTTTTTCCATCTTGTCTAATCTTTGATTAAGAGTATCAAATTTTGCTAAGAGTAACTCAATATTGTTCACTTCATATCGCCCCGGAGTTCCTTTCCTTGCTGTGACTTCTCTTTCACTGTATTGGCTGTGATTTGAGGCTACATTTTCCAAAATAATCATGCAGTCATTAATAGGTTTCCCCATGAAAGATCCTCCAGCTGCTGAGTCTAATATCATGGTGCTTTGTTGGTCCAATCCTTCAAAGAAAAATTGGATGGTAAGCCAACGGTTGAAGCCATGTTGTGGGCATGCTTGAAGATATCCTTTGAACCGCTCCCATGCTTCATAAATAGTCTCTCCAGTGCCTTGTTGGAAATTAGTGATTTTCTTCCTCAATTCTTTAGTTTTAGAAGGAGGAAAGAATTTCTCTAGAAAAGCTCTTTCACATAATTCCCAAGTTGCTATCTTTTCTCTAGGCACTGTTCTTAGCCACACCTTTGCCTTATCTCTCAAGGTGAGTGAGAATAAGCGGAGTCGCATTCCATCAGAAACTTCATCATCAAATTGCTGGGTCTCACAGATTTCCAAGAACCCCTCTAAGTGGTCATTAGGATCTTCTGATGGTAGTCCTCCAAAGGTGTTCTGTTTGAGCATATTCACCAGAGAAGCTGGTACAGTAGCTCCAGTTCGCATCTCCCCTCCAGGTATCCCACGAGCTACGGGTGCAGAGTAATCCCGAAGCGGTAAATTATCTCGTTTTGCAGCCATGTCAAATTCTCTAGAAAGGTTTCTTTTCCTTCTCAGGAGAGTTCTTTCAATCTCAGGATCAAGTGGTGTTGGTTTCCCAAGACGTAGAGATCTCTTTTGCATTAATCCTAAGGCACTGCAAAAAAAAAGAAAGTGACCCGTGAAATCTGAATTGGAGAAGTAAACACTAAAAAAAAAAAAAAATTATTTATTTATTTAAATTTTTTTTTTTTTAAATTCGAATTAAAATAATTGTAATTTAAATCAAGAGACGTAGTCCCCGGCAACGGCGCCAAAAACTTGATGTATGGAAAACCGCAAGTGTACGGTTGTCGTCAAGTAATAAATATCGAATCACAGGGACTACGTGTTTGACCTAGAATTACTAGTATTTTAATTTGAATTTTAAAACAGATAGAATGTTTGTTTTGAGATGATAAGATCAGATTCGCTGGTAAAAGAGATAGTAATGCAATTAATGAATAAGATAAAACTTTAAGATAAGATAAGGAGATTTCCGGGAATCTAGGGTTCGCACAAAGAGTTCCAACAATATTGAATTATTATTTTCATTAATTAATTCTATTCCATCTTGAAGGTAGTCTTAACCTAATTTAATCCTTGCACCTTCTCAGGCTACGAGGACGTGTTTAATTAAAATTAATCCCTACTCTCGTGGTAATTACGTTCAATTAAACCCATTAAGATCTTTGTTAATCTATTACTCCTCGAAAGCTTAAATCAACTCTCGTGATTTAACACTCAAGTCTGTTCCTTTAGGTTCCGATAATTAGGTTCTCCTCTCAGTTCATCCCTAATTATCTATGATTATGAAAATTAAGATTAATTGTTTATCATAATTATAATCAAGTTCTCCTCTCAGTTCATCCTTAATTAATGTTATTATGAAAACAATAATGTTAAAGTTCATATATAAAATATAAAAGAACAAATCAAGAATTGGAATAAAATTAAGAAACTGAATAATGCATTAATAAAGAGGTTCTCAGAGGCTAAGCCCTGATCCCAGAAAAAGGGAAACTACTCACAGGAGTTCATAGTAGTTCTCCAAGAAAAGAAGAATAAAAGAAAAGCAAACCTTAGAGTCGATGGCACAGGCGCCCAACCTTCTCCAAGTGTCAAAAACTAAATAAAACTGTCTCCGAAACAAAAGTGCTGTTCTAGGCTAACCTCATCTAATTTATAACCTAAAAGGGTAAAAAGGTAAAACTACCAAGATAAAAATTACAAAAATAAAAATAAAACATAAAACTTAAAAAGCTGGGACGCGAAGTGAATCACGGCCGTGACTGAGAATCACGACCGTGATCTTCTCTGGAGCACATCTATGAAGGGTCAGTGGCGTTCACGGGTGTGATTGGGAGTCACGGCCGTGATTTTCTCTGGTGAATCACGGGCGTGATTTAGAATCACGGCCGTGATTTTCCTTGTAGCTCAGCATTTCCTCTTTAATTCTTAAATCTTGATCCTGCTCAGAGAAAACACAACACATACCAAGAAAAGCATAAAATAGGAAAATGATATAAAAATTTATTAAAAACATGAAAGATATGCATGATTATGCTATGAATTCTTGTGAATTAAAGTGCTAAAATACGAGTAAAATACACAACATCAAACAACAGCAACACCAGCCTGTTTATCCTTCTATGCATGAAAGAACCAGCAAGTTGGAGGATACTTTGAACCAGTTCATGCAGGTGTCTATGAACAATCAGAAGAACACAGAGGCATCTATCAAGAACTTGGAGGTGCAGGTGGGTCAGCTAGCTAAACAATTAGCTGACATGTCTGGAGGACCATTCTCAGCTGTAGACCCCTAAAATTGTCCGGGACGGAAATAAAGCTTGAAGACTCTCAAAGACTGAAGGAAGATCAGCCAGAAGGACTCCTGGAAGGCCCTAGGAGGGTTCTCTGTAGGTCTAGAGGTCTTAGGATAGCTCAAAAATAAGGAAGTGGAGGGAATGAAGCCCAATACGGCCGTACTGAACTTAATACGGCCGTATTGAAGCTTCAATACGACCGTAGTGAACTCAATACGGCGTATTGAAGTTTCTGAAACTTCAATACGGTCGTACTGAAGTCAATACGACCGTATTGACACTTCAATACAACCGCAGCGAACTCAATACGGGCGCATTGAAATTTCTGAATTTCAATACGACCGTATTGAACTTCAATACGACCGTATTGAAGTTCAAAAATTTCAATACGGCCGTATTGCCCCTGTAGGCCGTATTGCGCCTATTCCCTATAAATATGACGTCAATTGGACGTCATTCCACACTTTTTGACTCAGTTTTGACTCCCTCCTTGAGTATTCTGGGGTTTTTGAGCAGTGTTCTGCCCTAGAAATCTCTCTGGGAGTCGATCCGACGAAGTTCTTGAGCCCCGAGCCATTTTGCTTGAGGATCGAACTTAGTCGAGGGGAAATCTTTTTGATTCCCTTAGTTAAAATTTTGTTCTAGGAGAGCGAGGAGCGGGCTTGTAGAGCGAGGGAACGCCAAAACGCTTCCCAGTTCTTTGCAATATATAAAAGCACGCTTCAAGAGGTTTCCTTTCAATCCTTCCTTTTACTGCTTTCTGTGTGCATATTTAAACTGTCATCATGTAGATAGTCAATTTATAATTGCTTAGAATAAATAGGGGTAATTTAGTAATTTTATACTGTTCTTTTAAAAATAATCTGTCATAGGGAACCCGAAAGGGGCGCCGTGGGGTGCTAACACCTTCCCCACGCGTAACCGACTCCCTTACCCAACTCTGGTTGTAGTGGCCAAAGTTGATTTTTAAATCAATTGCCTTATCCCTTTTTCCAATGTTTTGAGTAAAACATTGGTGGCGACTCCACGAACCCTCCTTTTATGAAAACCACTAATCCATGGAGGGTCCCGCTTGGGATTAATATGGATTAGTGAGCCTTTTAATAAAATTGCTCGTTTGACGAGGTCTCAGTTTGAGAATAAGTCATTCTAGCAATCCACTATTTTTTAAACAAAATAACGAGTCCAACCATCCTTCGCGAACGCCGAAAGCCCGTTTCGGGCCGGTGGCGACAGATGGCGACTCTGCTGGGGAAGCCTCGAGAGTCAGTCCCATTTAGTGACAGATTATTTTTAACAAATAATAGTTAAAAATTACTTCATTACCCCTTGCTTGTATTATAATATGTTTTATTATATGGCTTTAAATAACTGTTGAATGTTTAAATTTACGCAATTGTTTGAAATAAAAACTGCACACAAACCTTTGCACACAACAGTTCCCTCTATACCCGGGGGCATGAGTGATTAACCATAGGGAGTGGATGTTAGTACGGCCGGTTGTCGAATGGGTCTATAGGTGCCCGTAGACCGTTGTCGGAAAACATCACTCAAGGTGATAACCATGAACTTGAGTCCGACGGTGCGTTGGAACTTTCCATCGACCTACGACGAGAGGAATTGGGTCCCTATAATGGGGGCACCTTGGGGGCCTTTGACCAAGTGAGAACAGTTAGATCCTCCTTGAATATGCACTTTTCTGCAGGAGACCCCTACCTCGTGATTCGCTCGTGACTGTTCGTGGATGAGTGAATTGTTTGTGTAAATGCTTATGTGCAATTGTTTGTGCATTAATAAATAACCTCGTGATAAGGTCTAAAAATAATCCCCATGCATAAAAAACCATGACATGAGAGGAAAGACCATGTGTGAAAATATAATAAAAGTGAGGAGCATGTACATCATTACCAATAAGACATCATGCATCCTCATAAAAACATACATTTTTAGGATCACCAATACCTCTTGACATGAGTGAAAGAGACCCATGACTATAGAGATTCTCCGTTGAGGAGAGATCATGAGTCAAGGAGGGAGGTAACACTCTATTTTAAAAAGGCAGCGCCTTAAAAGTGGAGGGTTATCAAGCTCATGTCAAGAGCGTATTCATTCCATAAATTAATTAGATTAAATATTCATTTTTAGAAAGTGGCTGGTCATCTCTCTGTCCTTACGCGCGCACGGAAAATCAAGAAAATGGAAGCATTGGAGGAGCAAAACAAAAAGCTCACAACCGAGCTTTCACAGCTTAAAGAGCAAATGGCGCAAATGATGGAACTCATGCGTCACCACAACGTCCATGGATCTCATCACAGTGAGCATGGGTCCCATCATGAGGAAGAGGAGGAAGAGCATGAAAAAGATCCTCCAAACGCCGTACCCCTTGGGGCAGGAATTATAATAAAAGAGCCCGAGGTCTCAAAGGAACAATTCCATGCCCTCGAGGATCGGCTAAGGGCTATGGAGGGGCATGATTTTGATGTCAAAGATGCCGCCGATATGTGCTTAGTGAGGGATATTCAATTCCCTCCTAAATTTAAAGTGCCAGATTTCCCAAAGTACGTGGGATCGACTTGCCCTAAAAGTCATCTCACCATGTACTGTCGCAAGATGGCTGCATATGCCACAAATGAAAAGCTCTTGATCCACTGCTTTCAAGAGAGCTTAGCTGAAACTGCACTCAACTGGTATATGCAGCTAGACGGAAATCTAGTACATACATGGAGGCAGTTGGCCGACGCCTTTCTCAAGCGCTACAAATACAACATCGACCTAACACCCGATAGGTCAGATCTTCAAGCCTTGAGTAAGAATAATGATGAATCTTTCAAGGCGTACGCCCAACGTTGGAGGGAGTTGGCGGCGCAGATAGAGCCCCCGCTGTCGGATAAGGAGACGGTGTCCTTATTCATCAACTCGTTGACTGGTCCCTATTACGATAAAATGATAGGGAACACAACGACACTCTTCTCGGACATCATCACCATTGGAGAAAGGGTGGAACAAGGACTTAAAAGTGGGAAGCTGGCTAAGCCTTCCCAATCATATGAAGCTAAGAAGGCCTTCGGGAAGAAGAAAGAAGGAGGAGTCAACGCTGTAACCATTGCTCCGTCTTCTTCCGCTTCGAAGTCAGGCAAATCGCAAAACAACTCTGTGAAGAAGTTTGATAGACTTCCGACCACTTATAGCGATCTCCTGCCGAAGCTAGTGGAGGCGCGTCTTATAGCTTACATTCCACCAAAGAAGGTGAATCCACCCTACCCCGATTGGTACAATCCACAAGACAAATGTCTATACCATTCGGGGGCGCAGGGGCATTCAACGGAGAACTGCCGAGCTCTCAAGTATAAGGTCCAAGACCTTATCGACGCTGGATGGGTCACTTTCGATTCGACGGCGCCCGACGTGAGCAAGAATCCTCTACCGCAGCAGGAGTAGAGAGAAGGGCAAGCCATGATAGGGCCCCTCCACATTTTTTCTTTTAGGGACTCATGATCAGTACCCGAGATCATGAGGACCTTTTCATGTAAATAAAGGGTTTTGTACAGTTTTACACTCATCTATCAATAAAAAGGCATTTTTCACACATCATTCCCTCATTTTTGTTCTATTCTCTCTCTCTCATTAATATTAATAAACTCTAAACCTAAACAGAACCAATAAATAATTATGTCTGTGATTGCTCGCTCTGACCGGGATCCGAAAGCCGAGGGTGAATGGGTTGAGTTGGACAGTGATGAGGAGACCATCTCTCCGGATCTGCAAAGACTGCTAGATCAAGAAGCTCGTCTACTCCAACCGAATCAAGAAGAATTGGAGACCGTGAATTTGGGGCAGGGTCAAGAATTGAAAGAGGTCAACATTGGGACCCGTATCAGTGATGGAATAAAAACGCAATTAATTCAATTATTGAGGGAATACAAGGACGTATTTGCATGGTCGTACCATGATATGCCCGGGTTGGACTCCAACATTGTCGAACACAAGTTGCCCTTAAAAGAGGGGTTTCGACCCGTTAAGCAAAAGCTTCGACGAATCAAACCCGAATGGTCCTTAAAGATTAAGGAGGAAGTAGAAAAACAATTGGACGCGGGATTCTTGGTTGTATCCCAGTATCCCGAATGGCTGGCTAACATTGTGCCAGTCGTCAAAAAGAATGGGAAGGTTAGAGTGTGTGTTGATTATAGGGATTTGAATCGTGCCAGTCCAAAGGACGATTTTCCCTTGCCACATATTGATACACTCGTGGATCACACAGCCACAAACACGCTCTATTCCTTTATGGATGGATACTCGGGATATAATCAAATCAAGATGAATATAGATGACCGCGAGAAAACTTCTTTCATTACACCCTGGGGAACTTTCTGCTACAGGGTGATGCCTTTTGGACTTAAAAATGCGGGTGCCACCTACCAACGAGCGATGGTGACACTATTCCACGATATGATCCACAAAGAAATTGAAGTATACGTGGATGACATGATCGCAAAGTCAAAAGACGAAATGGACCACATCCAATATTTGAGAAAATTATTCAATCGGCTTCGTAAGTATCAGCTTAAGCTAAACCCGGCTAAGTGTACTTTCGGAGTTCGGTCGGGTAAGCTTCTTGGGTTCATCGTCAGTGAAAAAGGCATAGAGGTGGACCCCGATAAAGTAAAGGCAATAATGGAAATGCCTCCTCCTAAAACTGAGAAAGAAATTAGAGGATTCCTCGGCAGGGTGAACTACGTCGCAAGGTTCATCGCACAATTGACTGACACGTGCAAACCAATATTCAAGCTGTTGCGCAAGAATCATTCCGAAACTTGGGATGAGAATTGTCAACGAGCTTTTGACAAGGTCAAACAGTGCTTGGCCAATCCACCAATATTGGTGCCACCTGTCGAGGGAAGGCCATTAATCCTCTATCTGACAGTGCTTGATGAGTCCATGGGAGCCGTGCTAGGGCAACAGGACGAAACTGGAAAGAAAGAACAAGCCATCTACTACCTGAGCAAAAAGTTCCTTGATTATGAAACCCGCTACACGCCATTAGAAAAGACTTGCTGTGCGTTAGCGTGGGCAACACAAAGGCTCAGGCAGTACATGATAAGGCATACTACTTGGTTGGTCTCCAAAATGGACCCAATTAAGTACGTGTTCGACAAGCCAATAATCACTGGGAAGATCGCCCGATGGCAAGTACAATTATCAGAATTCGACATCATACATGTCACACAAAAAGCCATCAAAGGCAGTACCCTAGCTGATTACCTAGCACATGGGCCGACCAATGATTATCAATCCCTTCAGGATGATTTCCCCGATGAACATATAATGAGTATACAACATGAAGATCCTAAGGATGATACGTGGACCATGTATTTCGATGGACCCTCCAACATGCTTGGACAGGGGATTGGAACAATATTAATTTCCCCACAAGGAAAGCATATCCCCTTAACGGCAAGACTCAACTTTGACTGTACAAATAACATGGCCGAATACGAGGCTTGCGCGTTAGGAATCCAAGCAGCAATCAACAATGGTATCCTAAAGCTCAAAGTATTTGGAGATTCGGCTTTAGTCATTCACCAACTGCGAGGTGACTGGGAAGTCCGAAATCCTAAACTGATACCATATGTTGAGCATATCAAAGATTTGACACAATTCTTCCAAAGTGTCATCTTTGAATACATTCCAAGGGAGGAGAATCAGTTCGCTGACGCCCTTGCTACACTATCATCGATGTTCGCCTTGGATAAGGAGCATGAAATGCCCATCATCAATATCCGGCGGCACGATAAGCAAGCGTTCTGCCTACTGATAGATGAAGCTGTTGACGATCATCCATGGTTCCATGACATCAAACAATATCTGTCAAAAGGGGAATATCCTGATATGGCCAACAATAATGATAAAAAGCATATCCGAAGAAGGGCCATGGGATTTCTGCTAATAGGAGAAACCCTCTACAAAAAGAATTATGACTCGGTCTTGTTGAGGTGTATAGACCAAGTCGAAGCTCAAAATGTGATCAAAGAAATACATGAGGGGGTTTTTGGTACCCATATTCCCGGGCCTGCAATGGCTAAGAAAATTCTCAGGGCAGGGTACTATTGGTCGACCATGGAAAGGGATTGTTACCAATACGTTCGGAAATGCCACAAATGTCAAGCATATGCCGACAATATTCATGTCCCACCAACGCCACTCAATGTGTTGGCTTCACCTTGGCCATTTGCAATGTGGGGCATGGATGTTATTGGACCCGTCGAGCCAAAAGCATCCAACGGACATAGGTTCATCCTTGTGGCCATTGACTATTTCACCAAATGGGTAGAAGCGGCATCGTATGCTCATGTGACCCGAAAGGTGGTAACATCCTTCATCAGAAAGAATATCATATGCAGATACGGTATTCCCGATAAAATCATCACTGATAATGGATCCAATTTGAACAATAAGATGGTGGAAGAGCTGTGCAAAGAGTTCAAAATTCAGCACCATAACTCTTCCCCATATCGACCAAAGATGAATGGGGCAGTCGAGGCAGCCAATAAGAATATCAAGAAGATAGTACAAAAGATGGTTGTCTCATTCAAAGACTGGCATGAGATGCTACCCTTCGCTCTCCATGGTTATAGGACTTCAGTACGTACATCCACAGGAGCT
The DNA here is from genome assembly GCF_000230855.2 of Cajanus cajan. Taxonomy (NCBI): domain Eukaryota; kingdom Viridiplantae; phylum Streptophyta; class Magnoliopsida; order Fabales; family Fabaceae; genus Cajanus; species Cajanus cajan. The sequence continues at coordinate 49,857,673 of NC_138518.1, forward strand.
ACTCCATTCTCCCTTGTTTATGGAATGGAGGCAGTTCTGCCGATTGAAGTCGAGATACCGTCTCTGAGAGTAATCATGGAAGCAAAGCTTTCCGAGGCAGAATGGGTTCAAAGTCGATACAACCAATTGAACCTTATCGAAGAAAAACGACTGAACGCCATATGCCATGGTCAAGCCTACCAAAGGAAGATCAAAAAGGCTTTCGACAAAAAAGTCCATCCTCGAATCTACCATGAGGGAGAGCTGGTGATGAAGAAATTGCTACCAGCTCAAAAGGACAAAATCGGAAAGTGGGCCCCAAATTACGAAGGACCATATGTGGTGAAACGAGCTTTCTCCGGAGGAGCATTGATTCTCACAGACATGGACGGAGAAGAACTTCGATACCCAGTCAACGCTGACGTGGTAAAGAAGTATTATGCTTGAAGACGTTGCTTGCATCAGCCCGCTAGGATGAAAACCCAAAAAGGGCATCCTAGGCAAAAGTTAGGGCAAGACAAAAAGCCCGCCAGTACAAGGGTACTAGGCAAAACAAAGGCGAAATTATCCCCGCTAGGACATGTCCTAGGCAAAAATTAGGGGCAAAAGAATAAGATATAAAAACAAAGCAAGCAACGATCACTTGAACCGAAAACCGAAAGGCGGTTCAAGTGATAATCTTCTAGAAGCAAGCGTCTTGCAGTATCTACACTCCTGGCTCAGGCATCTCACCCAAAACGATTAGGGGAACGAGAAAAGCAGCAATTACAGATATAATTGTTTAAGCCAAAAACGTATAGCCCACCTTGGCCAGCCATTCTTCAGAAATTCCCTTTGTAAATCTTTCTGTATAAACATTTGTGAATATCAATAAAATATCCATTTGTTTCTTTTCTTTCTTGACCTTGTGATTATGCCTTTAAATTGATGTTTCTAAAAATTGTACGAAACTCTTAATAATCGGTCAATAAAAGAAAATTGGAGGGGTTCCTGTAAAATCCATAATCTCCTGCATAAAGGCTCACAAAAATACTCCCTCGCGTCAATGACAGAAAGTCCTCCAAGAAGAAGAGGATAAGGAGAGCCACTCACTTTTCTAAATAAATGAACAAAAATAAAAATTGTATTACATTTGTGCATCACACACATTAGTTGCACATTCAAAGACCTTATCATGAGGCAACTGCATAAAATAGAAAAATAGAAAATTGCTTGTGTATGACAGCAGCAAGCAAAATACAAAGATTCAGAAAATCAGCAGCATCACACAGAATAATTGAGCCTGGAGAGGCTTGCCGAAAGAATACTCTCAAAATAACTGAGCCTGGAGAGGCTCGCCGAAATAATACTCTCTCAGAATAATTGAGCCTGGAGAGGCTTGCCGAAACAATACTCCTCATCCCCCACATCAAAGAATAACTGAGCCTGGAGAGGCTCGCAGAAATAATACTCCCCAGAGAAACCTCAACTCACGCTCTTGGACTCAAAATCCCCAGCAAGAGCTATCAAAGCAAGATCGACGACATTCCCAATGGAAGCACGATCACCCAAGCAGAATATCCAAGTCAAAGGACTTAAACTTCCTCAGTGAAGATAGCTCTCCAACTCAAGTGTCGAGTGAGGCTAAGCCTGTAGAGGCTTCCTAAATAATACTCTGGGATACATAAGATCCCCAAATCCCCAGTCGCCTACTCAAGAGGCATCCCTGCAGAAGGAGAAAAAATAAAAAAATCAATAATCATTCCCCAAGTGGAATCTGGCTCTCAGCCAATCATTGAACGTCAAGCTGATACGCCTAACAGAAGAGGCTAATCAAAATCAATGACAAAATCCCCTAGTGGATAACAGCCTACACAGAGGCAGCAAAATCAGAAAACCAAAAGAGACACCCGAACAAGGATAACCGGGATACTCCACCAACGTCGAAAGGACGTCAGCCAATCATAAGGCACCGCTCACATCAGAAAGAGCATCTTTGTGTCTGCACCCAAAGGAATCAGAAATTCCCCAGTGGGAACCAACTACGCAATGGAAAGTTGGGACACAAGAACCTATGAGTAACTGCACATCCCCTAGACGGATCCCTGCGTTATCCAGCCCTTAGTGGCACAAAATCAAAAAACAACCGTCGAAGCAGCATCGTGGACTGTGGAGACAAAATCATCACCAAATCCCTGGAAAGGAGATATTCACGCTACCCCCGTCGTCACAAACACGGAGGTATGCAGCTTCCGGCTCGGGCAATGAGCGAAGCTATCTCTGGAAAAGGGGTACTCACCGCTTACTGTTGTCACAAAGGTACTTAGCTTCCGGCTCAAACAAAGAGTGAAGCTAAGCCTGGAGAGACGGTACTTACAGCTTCCAGCTTGGGCAACAAGCAAAGCAAGGCCTGGAGAGGCAAAACTCACACCGCTCACCGTCGTCACAAAGGTACTTAGCTTCCGGCTCGAGCAGAGAGCGAAGCTAAGCCTGGAGAGGCGGTACTCACAACTTCCAGCTTGGGCAGCAAGCAAAGCAAAGCCTGGAGAGGCGAAACTCACACTGCTCACCGTCGTCACAAAGGTGCTTAGTTTCCGGCTCGAACAAAGAGCGAGACTAGGCCTGGAGAGGCAAAACTCACACTGCTCACCGTCGTCACAAAGGTACTTAGCTTCCGGCTCAAACAAAGAGTGAAGCTAAGCCTGGAGAGGCGGTACTCAACCATCAGCGTCATCAGAGCCGCGTTGATGTCCAACTTCCGGCTCGGGCGTCGAGTGAAGTTGACCTTGGAGAAGGTAAACTCAGCTACCGAGGATGTCAGAAGCGCCGAGGTATGCACCCACCTGGAGAGGCTACTCAACATTTTTCCACCGGAAGACGCTACAAGTCAGAAGGTCGGCGCAATACCCGGACAATTGGGTCAACTCCTTTACTTGTCAGCCGATACACCAAAAGGCCGTCCGACTAAGTAAAGGGGGGGCAGCTGTAGACCCCTAAAATTGTCCGGGACGGAAATAAAGCTTGAAGACTCTCAAAGACTGAAGGAAGATCAGCCAGAAGGACTCCTGGAAGGCCCTAGGAGGGTTCTCTGTAGGTCTAGAGGTCTTAGGATAGCTCAAAAATAAGGAAGTGGAGGGAATGAAGCCCAATACGGCCGTACTGAACTTAATACGGCCGTATTGAAGCTTCAATACGACCGTAGTGAACTCAATACGGCGTATTGAAGTTTCTGAAACTTCAATACGGTCGTACTGAAGTCAATACGACCGTATTGACACTTCAATACAACCGCAGCGAACTCAATACGGGCGCATTGAAATTTCTGAATTTCAATACGACCGTATTGAACTTCAATACGACCGTATTGAAGTTCAAAAATTTCAATACGGCCGTATTGCCCCTGTAGGCCGTATTGCGCCTATTCCCTATAAATATGACGTCAATTGGACGTCATTCCACACTTTTTGACTCAGTTTTGACTCCCTCCTTGAGTATTCTGGGGTTTTTGAGCAGTGTTCTGCCCTAGAAATCTCTCTGGGAGTCGATCCGACGAAGTTCTTGAGCCCCGAGCCATTTTGCTTGAGGATCGAACTTAGTCGAGGGGAAATCTTTTTGATTCCCTTAGTTAAAATTTTGTTCTAGGAGAGCGAGGAGCGGGCTTGTAGAGCGAGGGAACGCCAAAACGCTTCCCAGTTCTTTGCAATATATAAAAGCACGCTTCAAGAGGTTTCCTTTCAATCCTTCCTTTTACTGCTTTCTGTGTGCATATTTAAACTGTCATCATGTAGATAGTCAATTTATAATTGCTTAGAATAAATAGGGGTAATTTAGTAATTTTATACTGTTCTTTTAAAAATAATCTGTCATAGGGAACCCGAAAGGGGCGCCGTGGGGTGCTAACACCTTCCCCACGCGTAACCGACTCCCTTACCCAACTCTGGTTGTAGTGGCCAAAGTTGATTTTTAAATCAATTGCCTTATCCCTTTTTCCAATGTTTTGAGTAAAACATTGGTGGCGACTCCACGAACCCTCCTTTTATGAAAACCACTAATCCATGGAGGGTCCCGCTTGGGATTAATATGGATTAGTGAGCCTTTTAATAAAATTGCTCGTTTGACGAGGTCTCAGTTTGAGAATAAGTCATTCTAGCAATCCACTATTTTTTAAACAAAATAACGAGTCCAACCATCCTTCGCGAACGCCGAAAGCCCGTTTCGGGCCGGTGGCGACATCAGCCAATAACAAGACCAACCCTAAAGAGCATTGCAAGGCCATAACAACAAGAAGTGGGAAGGTAGTTGGTGCAGATGTTGGAGAGAGTGAGAATAAAGAGGGTGCTGAGAATGAGGGAGAAAATAATGAATTGAAGGAGGTTGAGGAAGAAAGTGAGAAGAACGAGGGAGAAAACAATAAGAGTAAGAATGTAAATAATGAGAAAATAAGAGAGAAAAATGAAGTTGAGAAGGAGAAGAATAAAAAGAAGGGCAAGGAAGTCAATTCTGCTGTTCCTGTAAAGAACTTACCTTACCCTCATGCTCCTTCCAAGAAAGAAAAAGAAAGGCAGTTTCTGAGATTTCTGGATATCATTAAGAAGCTACAGATCAATATTCCTTTCACTGAACCCATGGAGCAAATGCCCACATATGCTAGGTTCATGAAGGAATTGTTAACTAAGAAAAGGAGAATTCTTGAAGAAGAGACTGTGGAGCTTGAAGCAGGATGTAGTGCCATTATACAGAAGTCTCTACCTCATAAGTCTAGAGATCTAGGCAGTTTCACTCTCCCTGTATCAATTGGTAATCTATCAGTGGGTAAGGCACTCTTAGATCTTGGAGCCAGTATTAATTTGATGCCTTTATCCATGTTGAAAAAGATAGGGGATGTGGAAGTGAGACCTACAAGAATGACCTTACAGTTGGCAGACAGATCAATTAAGCATCCACATGGCATAGTGGAAGATATGATTGTGAAGGTTGACAAGTTCATGTTCCCAGTTGATTTTGTAGTGATGGACATGGAGGAAGATTTGGAAGTTCCTTTGATTCTGGGCAGACCTTTCATGAAGACAGCTAGAGTTATCATAGATATGGATGATGGAAAGTTGAAGGTGAGAGTTCAAGATGAAGAGGTGAATTTCAATGTTTTTGAAGCAATGAAGTTTCCCAAAGGCAATAAGGATTGTTTCAGAATTGATGTGTTAGATGACGTGTATCTGGAAACTCAAAGCAATCTCAAGAATTCATCACCATTGGAGAAAGCTTTGTCTATGTTTGATGATGAGTTGGATAAAGTTATAGATAAGGAAGTCCAGGATGTGATTGATGCATTGAACAAAGGTGAAAGCTCATCAACTAATGTTCAGTCAAAGGAAGAATTGAAGAAGGAGGTGAAAGATCAAGCAGTGAAGCTGGAGTTGAAACAATTGCCACCATAGTTAAAGTATGTTTTCTTAGAAGAAAATGGTGGGAAGCCAATCATAATCAGCAGCCAGCTCTCAAAAGAGCAAGAGGATAGTTTGATTCAAGTGATAAAAGCCAATGAAGGTGCTATTGGTTGGACCCTATCTGATTTGAAAGGGATTAGTCCTTCTTATTGTATGCACAAGATTCATATGGAGCAGGATTACAAGCCAGTAGCCCAACCTCAGAGACGTTTGAATCCAACTATGAAAGAACTGGTGAGAAAGGAAGTTAGCAAGTTACTTGAGGCTGGTATGATTTATCCAATTTCTGATAGTGCTTGGGTTAGCCCTGTGCAAGTTGTGCCTAAGAAAGGAGGTATGACTGTGATTTATAATGATAAGAATGAACTGATTCCCACTCGTACTGTGACTGGGTGGAGGATGTGCATAGACTACAGGAAGCTGAACCAAGCCACAAGAAAAGACCACTACCCATTGCCTTTCATGGATCAAATGCTTGAAAGGTTAGCAGGGCAAGCTTATTATTGTTTTCTAGATGGTTACTCAGGGTACAATCAAATTGTTGTGGATCCAGAAGACCAAGAGAAGACAGCTTTTACTTGTCCCTTTGGTGTATTCGCATACAGGAAGATGCCATTTGGGTTGTGTAATGCACCAGCTACTTTTCAGCGTTGTATGTTTGCAATCTTCTCTGATTTGGTGGAGCAATGCATAGAAATCTTCATGGATGATTTCTCCGTGTTCGGCTCGTCTTTTGAAATTTGTTTGAATAATCTCAACACTGTACTCAAGCGGTGTGTAGAGACTAACTTGGTGCTGAACTGGGAGAAATGTCACTTCATGGTCAGAGAAGGCATTGTTCTTGGCCACAAGGTCTCTCAGAAGGGCATAGAGGTAGATCCAGCCAAGGTTGATATCATCTCAAAGTTGCCACCACCAATCAATGTGAAGGGGATTAGAAGTTTCTTGGGGAATGCAGGATTTTATAGAAGATTTATTAAAGATTTCTCCAAGATAGCTAAGCCTCTTAGTAACCTTCTTCTTAAAAATAACAAGTTTGATTTTGATCATGATTGTTTACAAGCTTTTGAATTGTTAAAAAGCAAACTTGTTTCAGCTCCTATAATCACTGCTCCTGATTGGAAACTTGATTTTGAACTAATATGTGATGCGAGTGATTATGCTATAGGAGCTGCTTTGGGCCAAAGGAAGGATAAAATTTTTCATGTTATTCACTATGCAAGTAAAGTGCTGAATGAAAATCAAATTAATTATGCAACAACTGAAAAAGAGTTACTTGCCATAGTGTATGCATTAGAAAAATTCTGTTCTTACCTTGTGGGTTCAAAGATCACTATTTACACTGACCATGCTGCTATCAAGTATTTGTTGACAAAGGCAGATTCAAAGCCAAGATTGATCAGGTGGATTCTTCTGCTACAAGAGTTTGATTTAGAAATCAAGGATAAGAAGGGGTGTGAGAATCATGTTGCTGATCACCTATCTAGACTTGTCAATGAGGAGGTGACCAGTCAAGAAGAAGAAATCTTAGAAGAATTTCCAGATGAGAAGTTGTTTGTAGTAAGTGAAAGACCCTGGTTTGCTGATATGACAAATTACAAAGCAGCAGGGGTTATTCCGGAAGAATACAACTGGCAACAAAAGAAGAAGTTCTTCAGAGATTCTCACTACTATGTCTGGGATGATCCATATCTGTTCAAGATAGGTGCTGATGGCTTGTTAAGGAGATGTGTCTTTGGGGCTGAGATTAGAGATATTCTTTGGCATTGTCATAACTCGCCCTATGGTGGACATTACAATGGTGAAAGAACAGCAGCAAAGGTTCTCCAATCTGGATTTTATTGGCCAACCTTGTTCAGAGATGCATATGAACATTACAAGAGTTGTGATAAGTGTCAAAGAACAGGGACAGTTTCCAAGAGACATGAGTTACCCCTGCAAAACATCTTAGAAGTGGAAGTTTTTGATTGTTGGGGAATTGATTTCATTGGGCCTTTGCCATCATCTTTTGGGAATGAGTATATCCTTGTGGCAGTTGATTACGTTTCAAAATAGGTGGAGGCTAGTGCTGTGCAAAAAGCTGATGCCAGAACTGTCATAAAATTTTTGAAGAAAAATATTTTTTGCAGGTTTGGATCACCAAGGGTACTAATTAGTTATGGTGGATCTCACTTTTGTAATGCTCAATTGTAAAAAGTTCTGGAACACTACAAGGTCAGGCACAAGGTCGCCACACCGTATCATCCTCAAACCAATGGGCAGGCTAAGGTATCCAACAGAAAATTGAAGAGGATTCTGGAGAAGACAGTGGCCAGTTCTAGGAAGGATTGGGCCTTGAAGCTAGATGACACACTATGGGCCTATAGGACTGCATTCAAGTCTCCTATTGGGTTCTCACCATTTCAGCTTGTCTATGGTAAAGCCTGTCATTTGCCGGTGGAATTGGAACACAAAACATTTTGGGCTTTGAAGGCCTTAAATTATGATCTGAAGGCAGCAAGGGAGAAAAGGAAGCTTCAGTTGCATGAACTGGAAGAAATGAGGTTGCAAGCCTATGAGTCTTCTAAGTCCTACAAGCATAAAGCCAAGATATACCATGACAAGAAGATTCTAAATAGGAACTTCCAACCTGGCTAGCAGGTATTACTGTTTAATTCCAGGTTGAAACTCTTCCCTGGGAAGCTCAAATCTAAGTGGTCAGGTCCTTTCTCAATTAAGTTTGTCAAATCCTATGGAGCTATTGAACTTGAAGATCCTGCTTCTGGAAGGACTTGGTTAGTTAATGGTCAGAGGCTCAAGCATTATTTGGGTGGTGAAGTTGAGAGATTCACTACCAGGACACATTTGAAGGAGCCATGATCAAATAGGGACTGTCAAGCTAAAGACATTAAATTAGCATGTTCTTGTTTTAATTTCTGTTTTAGATTCTAAGTTTTAGTTTCAATAGTGAGTAGTTAAGAGTTTTTGTGCATAGGGTTGTTTGATTTCAAAATGGATGTGCTTGATGATTGGCATGTTTTGGGATATGTTAAGATTGCTGATCTTATTAAGGATATGTTTGTGTTTTGCGTGTTAGGATATATGAAGTTAATTTGATGTTTTAGAGTGGTTGTGTAGCATTCTGAGTTTTGGGTTTGTGATTATTTTGATGCTTTGTTTTGGTAGTAGAATTTGTATTTTGAGTTTTGAATTTCATATTTGATTGCAAGGGGTGTTGTTGTTTGGTGTTTATTATGAGTAGTGGCTTTGGTTGCAACTAGGTGATGCATAGTATGGAGTAAGACATGTTTGTCATTTGGTGTGTTTGATTTAATGTTCATGTCTTACAATTGTTGCTCATGTTTACTTTATGGTTGATATGTTGCTGCAATGCATATATTTTGTTCTAAAACATTTGTGTGTGTGCAGTTTCAATAGTGTGTAATAATAGGAAGGTTTAAAGTTTCAAGTGGGTGCTTTAAGTCATATCTCTTAGGAAGTAAAAGCTTGTTTTGATGTGTTTCAATGATTATAATATTTTGTAAAATTTTGAGTTCCTTGATCATGTTGGCTGCACATTCTGTTGAATTGTCTTGGTGACTCACATTGGCTAGAGCAGTTTTGAGAATTGTGAGGTATTGGTTTAATTAGGAAGTTCAAGAAAGAGTTCCAATTGAATGTATGTTGTGTGAACATGATTTTAATAGCTTGCTCATGTGCTTCAAGGAATTTTGCTATTCCCTTAAATCATGAAAAATCATTGGGAATCTGGGTAGCAGTGATTTCTAACTAAGAAATCAAATTTTAAGTATTGGCGTTGCAGTGTCAATTCCATGGCCATAGCGCCAAATTTCTGCAATGGTCTCTCACATGGAAAAAAATCTCAGCGCTCAAGCGCTAGTCCTAGCGCCTAGGCGCCAATTCTCGGGTTGATCAAATTGTATAACCATTTCCAGAGCTGCAGTGCCACAATTCGCAGCCAAAGCGCCAACTCCCTAGAACCCATTTTGTGAGAAAGGTCTTACCGCTGAAGTGCTGTTATCACGGCTAAAGCGCCAACTTTCTGGAGTTCACTTTTGTTAATTTGGTTTTTGGCGCTGCAGCACTGGCGTCACAGCCATAGCGCCAACCCTCTAGATCCATTTTTCCTAATTTAAACTCACTCACTGCTCCAGCGGTGGCTTTGGCGCATAAGCGGATAGGCAAAATGTTGATAAATAAGAGGTTTTAAGCATTTTGGGTCAGTTTTAAAACTGAACCCTTCTATCCACTTCTTCGTTTCTCTTCCTCTCCCACTCACGAAACTCATTAACCTCCTCACGTTTCATCTCTTCTCTTCATAATCTCCATAAATCCTTTGTTCTTCATCATCCATTTTGCACATGAACACGAAAGGATACATTTTTATTAGCATTACAAGGTACAATCTTCATCTTTCTAACTTCCGTGTGTAATGCATGAAACCTTTGCTTGCTCACTTCAACCTTTTGGAACCTTAAGCATGATTTTGTTATTTTTTTTGAGTTCTTTAAAGGATGATGATGGCATCAGTTGTGATGTAGTTCACTTGTGGAATGTAATGCTTGAATTTGGGTGTTTGATTCTTCAATATTGCACATACATGATCCTTCTCATTTTCTGCCTGTTGTGTGTTCGAAGAAATGCCTGAATGAGAAAAGTATTTGATTTGAACATAATGAAAGCTTTGAAAAAGGTGGTCACTGAAATGTTCCATTTTGTGAAGAATTTTGAGCCTTGCATGGCAAGAATTCACATGGATGTTGTTTCTCCTTATCATGTCCATCAATTGCTTGATCAAATGCCTAAGTGAATATGTGTTCTTTATCCAAAGTGTGAAATCATTGATCATTGGAGCTAGTAGGAAATATTTGCTTGTTCATTGGTGGCTTTGAAATAACTTAAGTGCTTCCCATGTTAGAATGTTTATTGATCATTCCTTATACCCCATGAAGAATTGTGTTTTTTTTTTGTATGATCAACTTGTAGACTAACTTGGTTGCAAGACTTGGTTGTAAAATTTTCAGATAGTGATAAGTGCTCAAATTGCATATTTTTATGCTTAATTTGGCACTTATTTTGGATGAGATATAAGTAATTTTGGTTATGTTTGACCCTCCAAATAGATGAACTAAGATTAATCTAAGGAGTTACAAGAGTGTAGTTTCTTTGGCTAAAAATATTTCCTTTTTGTGTAGGTTTTGATGAAATTGGAAATCCAAGGCTATAGCCCCAAAACCAGAGCTGCAGCCATGAAGCATGAACCAAAAAGAAGTGTTCCAGAGAGTTGGAGCTGCAGCCCCCATTCCAGAGCTGCAGCCTTGGAGCTTTGTGCGTATATAGACCAATTCCAGAGAGTTGGAGCTGCAGCCCCCATTCCAGAGCTGCAGCCTTGAAGCCTTGTGCGTATGGAAACACTTCCAGAGCTGCAGCCCCCATTCCAGAGCTGCAGCCTTGGGTTAAAAATCCCAACTTTTCCTTGGACAGAACATATGTGGGGCCCAAAATTAAGGAGAAAAATAGTGGGGGACAAAAATTAAGGAAAGAAACAAGAAACACATGAGCACTAAAATAAAGAAAGACAAGTTAAGGAGAAACAAACAAGGAAAAAAGGGAAATCATTAGTGGAAAACCACTAATTGAACCACTAATGCAGGCTACAGCTGGACATCCACTAGGCTACAGCTAGAGACCAATTGGAGGGGGCAAGTGTTTTTTTTATAGTAACACACTGATTGGGGGGCTGTAGCATACACACGAGGGAGGGAACCCAAATTCTCTGGTTTTTCACTTCCAACTTTGTAATCTCTTATGGAAATTGCTGGAGAAATTGTAATGGCCATGAGTGGCTAATTTCATTGAGGATTGGTTGGATGTAACTACTAACTCTTCTCCTTCTTAAATATATGCATTTTAATCTCATTATTTGTGTATGATTCTTTACTTAATGCTTATATCGGCTTGATCACCCGTTGTATGAATTTTTGGTTTTTGAATCCAGTTGGAAAACGTTTTTGAAAACCCGAACTGAATCTTGCACCTAATCAATTCTTGTTCTAGGGATAGACTTGATTTGGTTAGTCACATTGTTCAAGTTCTTGTTCTTAATGCGAAGTGTTGAACTCAAAACATAGAGGAATCATGTTTTGAGCTTAATGACTTTAGGATTCAACCTTGAGGAATCTTGTTGGATTACTTAATGAACGTGGAAATAATGGAATTAGAATAGCATTTATTTTAAGAAGATCTATGAGTTAGCAAGTGCTTCCGAACCAATCCTTGTTTCTTAATCATCATCCTTACTACGTTTGTTTTACTGTGTTGTTTTAATCTATTTTCACTCATCTACAAATTGAACATCATTTTCTTTTAAATCATTAGAGTAAGAATTACTAATCACTCAAATCCCTGAGGACGATCTTTAAATACTACTTCGAAACTTGGTTCACTTGCCAAGTGATGTGTTTGCGATAAAACCTCATCAAAAACACCATCAAGTTTCTGGCGTCGTTGCCGGGGATTTTGGTGCTATTTAGTAATTTTTAATCTTGTGATTTAGTAATTTTGTAAATTATTTTGTGAATACTTTGAATAGAGATATTTGTCTTGCTGTATTTTTTTTGGACTCACCTTGCTGTGCAGACTTCTTGGAATTGTATGCGAGGGAAAACTCCAGCTGAAGAATTACATTTTGATCCTGAAATTGAAAGAACAGCAAGGAGGAATAATAGCAGAACACGAAGGCTGAGACAGTTAGAGAGAATCCTAGAACAACAGCAGGATTTTCCAAGTTCTTCTACTTCATCAAATCAACCAATGGCTGAAGACGGAACAGGAAATAATAATGGTGGAAATGGACCAACCAGGCCTCCCAGAAGGACCCTAGGTGATTATGCACAACAACATGGTCCTAGACATTTCTCTAGTATTGCAGCTCCAAACACTTCTAGAGCCATGGAGATGAAACCTGCTTTCCTTACTTTGGTTAGCTCACAACAATTTGCTGGCCTTGATCATGAAGACCCATACTCACACCTATCAAATTTCTATGAGTTATGTGGAACTATGGGAATTCCTAAGGCTGATGAGGAAGCTGTATATTTGAGGTTGTTTCCATTTTCTTTGACAGGAAAAGCTAAAGTTTGGTTACAATCTCACCCAAATCAAAGTTTGACAAGCTGGGGTGATGTGGAAAATAAGTTTGTGAACCGATTCTATCCTTCATCCAAGTATATTAAGGCCAAGTCAGAAATCACTACTTTCAGGCAAGGTGCAGATGAACCATTCTGTGAAGCCTGGGAGAGATTTAAGTCATTGCTCAGAAAATGTCCTAACCATGGGTTTGAAGATATAGCTCAACTTAATTTCTTTGTCAATGGAATCAAACCTGAGGTGAAGATGTTATTGGATGCAGCAGCTGGTGGCACCATGATGACTGTGAGTCCAGAAGAGGCCACTCAAATTATAGAGTCTTTGGCATCTTCTGATCAACAAGCAGAGCATGGAAGACATCAATCTCATAGAAGAGGAGTTCTTGATCTTAACACTAATGATGCAATCCTTGCTCAGAACAAACTGCTGTCTCAACAGATCGAAGCATTGACTAAACAGATGGCCAAGATTCCACAACAGCTTCATGCTATTGCTTCTTCTTCAACCCAACAAAATCCTTCCTTAAAATGTGATTTTTGTGGAGGAGATCATCCCAATGCTCACTGCTCTGAAATTCCAAATGAAGAAGAGGTCAACTATGTGGGGAACCAACAACAAGGAGGTAATTTTAATTCCCGTAATTATAACACTAACAATTATATGCAGGGAAATCAAGGTTGGAGAAGCAACAATAACAACCAAGGTTATGGATGGAGGAATGAAGTTGGACCATCCAATAGGCCACCACCACAACAACAACAACAACACCAGCCTGCTTATCCTTCTATGCATGAAAGAACCAGCAAATTGGAGGATACTCTGAACCAGTTTATGCAGGTATCTATGAACAACCAGAAGAATACAGAGGCATCCATCAAGAACTTGGAGGTGCAGGTGGGTCAGCTAGCTAAACAATTGGCTGACATGTCTAAAGGCCCATTTTCAGCCAACACCGAGACCAACCCTAAGGAGTATTGCCAAGCCATAACAACAAGAAGTGGGAAGGTGGTAGGTAGTGATGTTGGGGTAACTGAGAAAAATGAAAATAAAGAAAATAGTAAACTGAAGGCGGTTGAGGAGGAGATTGAGAAGAATGAGGGAGAAAGCAATAAAAATGAGGGTGTAGATAGTGAGAAAATAAAAGAGAAGAATGAAGTTGAAAAGGAGAAGAATAAAAAGAAGGGCAAGGAAGTCATTTCCACTGTTCCTATTAAAGACTTACCTTACCCTCATGCTCCTTCCAAGAAAGAAAAAGAAAGACAGTTCTTGAGATTTCTGGATATCATAAAAAAGCTCCAGATTAATATTCCTTTCACTGAAGCCATGGAGCAAATGCCCACATATGCTAGGTTCATGAAGGAATTGTTAACTAAGAAAAGGAGAATGCTTGAAGAAGAGACTGTGGAGCTTGAAGCAGGATGCAGTGCCATTATACAGAAGTCTCTACCTCAGAAGTCCAGAGATCCAGGCAGTTTCACTCTCCCTGTATCAATTGGTAATCTGTCAGTGGGTAAGGCACTCTTAGATCTTGGAGCTAGTATTAATTTGATGCCTTTATCCATGTTGAAAAAGATAGGAGAAGTGGAAGTGAGACCTACAAGAATGACCTTGCAGTTGGCAGACAGATCCATCAAGATTCCACATGGTATAGTGGAAGATATGATTGTAAAGGTTGACAAGTTCATGTTCCCAGTTGATTTTGTAGTGATGGACATGGAAGAAGATGTGGAGGTTCCATTGATTCTGGGCAGACCCTTTATGAAGACAGCTCGAGTTCTCATTGACATGGATGAAGGAAAGCTGAAAGTGAGGGTCCAAGATGAGGAAGTGAGTTTCAATGTATTTGAAACAACAAAGTTTCCAAAAGGTCACAAAGATTGCTTCAGAATTGATGCATTAAATGATATGTACTTAGAAACTCAAAATGATTTCAAGAGCTCATTGCCACTAGAGAAGGCTTTGCTTATCTCTAATGAAGAATTGGAAAAAGTCATTGGTAAAGCTTGTCATCTACAATTGGAATTGGAACATAAAGCATTTTGGGCTTTGAAGGCCTTGAATTATGATTTGAAGGCAGCAAGAGAGAAAAGAAAGCTTCAATTGCATGAATGGGAAGAAAGAAGATTGAAAGCTTATGAGTCTTTTAAGTCTTACAAGCACAAAGCCAAGATATACCATGCCAAGAAGATTCTGAACAGGAACTTCCAACCTGGCCAACAAGTATTATTGTTCAATTCCAGGTTGAAACTTTTCCATGGGAAGCTCAACTCTAAGTGGTCAGGTCTTTTCTCAAATAAATCTGTCAAATCATGTAGAGCCATTGAACTTGAAGATCCTGGCTCTAGAAGGACTTGGCTAGTTAATGGTCAGAGGCTCAAGCATTATTTGGGTGGTGAGGTGGAGAGATTCACTACCAGCACACATTTGAAGGAGCCATGAACAAACAGGATTGTCAAGCTAAAGACATTAAATTAGCACGTTCTTATTTTGATTTCTATTTTTAGATTCCCAATTTAGTTTGAATAGTAAGTAATTAAGAGTTTTTGTTCATAGAATTGCTTGATATCAGTATGAATGTTGCTTGATGATTTGCATGTTTGTGTTTTGCTAATTTCATATCTTGGTTACTACTTGTTGTGTTATTTAGGCTTCATGAGTAAATGATATGGTAGTATCAATGCATGTTTGAATGTATGATATTCATGTGTCATTGCATATCTTATATTTTGTGTGTCATGTTAGTTACACTTGGTTAATTGTGTGATTGTTTGTGTTAATTAGGAGTTCATTATAGCTGTTAAAAATGTGGGAGTGTAGGAACAAGTTTTAGAGAGGTTGAGAGCTATGAAAGAGTGAAAAAGGAAGTAAAAATATGAAGTTTTAAGTCTCAGGGCTGCAGCCCTCATCCAAAGCTGCAGCGGATTTAGCAGAAAAACTGAAATTTTTTTTCTGATATGAGGGCTCAAGCCCCGGATCCAAGGCTCAAGCCTTAATTTTCTGTTTCACGTCCAGGGGTCCAGAGCTGCAGCCCTCGTTCACGGCTGCAGCGGTAACTCTCTGCCAAGCTCCACATGAGAGCAAAAAAAAAAAAAAAAAAAAAAAAAACGCAGCTGCAGCTCTGATTTCCAAGCCCAAGCTCAATATCTCTGCCACCATTGTAGCTGCAGCTCCAAAAACCGTGGCTGCAGCCCCAGGTTCAAATGCCCAAAATTTTTAAGTGATTTTAAGACCCATTTTCCAATTCCAAGCTACGAATACACTTCTCTTCACTCTCTTTTCATGTTCTCAACCTCTAAACCCTTCCACACTCTCTTATACTCCCACTCTCTTCTCATGAGTCTCTCTTGTTGGTAGGAGATTAATGAAATATTTCATAGTTCTCTTCTCCTTCAAATCACACTAAAAAGGTAAATTTTTTCATAGATTTTTCTCCTCTAGTTACATGCGATTCTTTCAAATTTCTTCTTCCTCTTGAAGCACAATGTGATTTTTAAATTGTAATTTCTCAAAAGAACTCTTGAATTGTTGAAGTGAATGAAACACTTTGTTTGCTTAAAAAAAAAATGCTTATTTAAGGTGCATGCAAAGTGTTTGTGGAAATGTTTGCAAGAACACCATGTGAAATTCAACTCCATGTTAATTTTTGGCACATTAATCTTTGCTTTTTGACGTGCATATCATCCACATGGTTAATTGTGCTTGAAATAAACTGAAACAGGAAGTCTCTATCCATGGCCTACTTTAGAAACCCTTGTTGACCAAATTTTATGGCCTGGGGACAGTCCTATATACTTAGGAGGGGGTGGAGTGCAACAGTCAGGAGTTCATAGTGCACAACCTGCTGCTGAGCATGGACAGGAAGAGGAAGTTGAGAGAGATGAAGAAGCAGAGGAAGAAGAGGAAGGAGAAGAAGAGGAATCCGAGTCAGAGGATTTTTGAGACAGACTGTGGAGAAAAGTTCATTTTAATTTTTTGCAATTTTAAATTTTAGTATTTAAATATTATGGTGGTTTATTGCTAGCTTGTTCAGTTTAAACTATCTGTTTGTTTTGTGTTAGTTATGGTTTTATGTGTTGGATGTTATAATTATGCATGTGTTGTTTTGGCTTGTGGTGCTTAGGTCAAGTACTAATAAACGTTTGGGGTTTTTGTGGAAAGTCACTAGTTTGTGAATAATCACTGACTATTGAAACACTCAGTTCTTTTTGAAAGACAAGTCAAGTTGTTTCAAATCAGCAAGAAGAAAACTTTCATCTTTAAATTCACCGAAAAAAAAAAGTGTTGTTAATACTCATCTTTTGGTTGCACTCTATCATTCATGCATAATCTTAGAATTCATGAGCATCTCTTTAACTTGACATGAAAGGTCAGTGGTTGGATTTATTGAGCCAAGCCAGTGAGTGAGAACACCCAATACATACACTTATATGTTTGAGAGTCACCATCATAGCATATGTGTTTGCATTGTTTGATTCTTGAAATTGTTGCTCTTGTAAGAAGTGATGGAAAAGATCAAGGCATTATGTTGTTCATATTGAAGATCTGTTGAGCCTATAACCAAACAGCTAACCTTCATTTGAGAAAAATCTTTGTTTGAAACCCATTTGAGCATTACCCTTTATTCAACCCTTAAGCCTATACCAATCATAAATTCCTCACCCTAACTAAACCTTAGAGAGCATGATGAAAATGATTGTGGGTTAAGTTGGGGGGAGTGAAAATTGTCAAAGGTTGAAGAAAAAGAAAAGAAATACCATGTTGTGAAGTGTTAAAGTGAGAATTACATCTCTAATGTTATCATTGTACTGTACAACTCCATTCAAAATAGCTTCATAAAAAGTTAAAAAAAAAAAAAAAAAAAACTGTTAATGTACAAAAAGTCTCAAAAGAGGTGGGATTCTTGCAATTGAGTCAATAGATTGTGAGGGTAAATATGGGAAAAGTGAAGGTAGAAATTGGGCCGAGAGATATGGTTGGCGTTGAAAATTGAAGAGTGAATAAATTTTGAGTCTTGTTGCTTATGTTTATTGTGCTCTCTAGAGTTTGAACTTTGAACCTTGTTTAACCAGAAAAATCATATTTCTTTGTTAACCAAGCCCCATTACAACCATCAAAAGACCTTGAGATCCTTCATCTTCTTTTCAAGAGTGGTAATGGAGAGATGATATCAATGCTTATGTTCATAGAAATGATGAGTGTAGTTGAGAGAAACACTCACCCAAGGAGAGATACACCAGTGAGGAGTATTTATTCAATCACTGATTCATAGTGCTCAAGTTTGTGATTTGTTTTGTGAATTCTTTGATTAAGTATGCTTGAAAATGTGGGCACCTCAAGTGAGTAGGAATTAATTTAATGAAGGTGAATTAATTGATGACTTATTCTCTTGTTGATATAAAAGCAATTTGTGAATTAGAAAGTGTTGTCAATTTGTAGTCATAGTGGAACCTTTGTTTGGGGACAAACAAATGAGTAAGTTGGGGGGAGTTGATAAGTGCTCAAATTGCATATTTTTATGCTTAATTTGGCACTTATTTTGGATGAGATATAAGTAATTTTGGTTATGTTTGACCCTCCAAATAGATGAACTAAGATTAATCTAAGGAGTTACAAGAGTGTAGTTTCTTTGGCTAAAAATATTTCCTTTTTGTGTAGGTTTTGATGAAATTGGAAATCCAAGGCTATAGCCCCAAAACCAGAGCTGCAGCCATGAAGCATGAACCAAAAAGAAGTGTTCCAGAGAGTTGGAGCTGCAGCCCCCATTCCAGAGCTGCAGCCTTGGAGCTTTGTGCGTATATAGACCAATTCCAGAGAGTTGGAGCTGCAGCCCCCATTCCAGAGCTGCAGCCTTGAAGCCTTGTGCGTATGGAAACACTTCCAGAGCTGCAGCCCCCATTCCAGAGCTGCAGCCTTGGGTTAAAAATCCCAACTTTTCCTTGGACAGAACATATGTGGGGCCCAAAATTAAGGAGAAAAATAGTGGGGGACAAAAATTAAGGAAAGAAACAAGAAACACATGAGCACTAAAATAAAGAAAGACAAGTTAAGGAGAAACAAACAAGGAAAAAAGGGAAATCATTAGTGGAAAACCACTAATTGAACCACTAATGCAGGCTACAGCTGGACATCCACTAGGCTACAGCTAGAGACCAATTGGAGGGGGCAAGTGTTTTTTTTATAGTAACACACTGATTGGGGGGCTGTAGCATACACACGAGGGAGGGAACCCAAATTCTCTGGTTTTTCACTTCCAACTTTGTAATCTCTTATGGAAATTGCTGGAGAAATTGTAATGGCCATGAGTGGCTAATTTCATTGAGGATTGGTTGGATGTAACTACTAACTCTTCTCCTTCTTAAATATATGCATTTTAATCTCATTATTTGTGTATGATTCTTTACTTAATGCTTATATCGGCTTGATCACCCGTTGTATGAATTTTTGGTTTTTGAATCCAGTTGGAAAACGTTTTTGAAAACCCGAACTGAATCTTGCACCTAATCAATTCTTGTTCTAGGGATAGACTTGATTTGGTTAGTCACATTGTTCAAGTTCTTGTTCTTAATGCGAAGTGTTGAACTCAAAACATAGAGGAATCATGTTTTGAGCTTAATGACTTTAGGATTCAACCTTGAGGAATCTTGTTGGATTACTTAATGAACGTGGAAATAATGGAATTAGAATAGCATTTATTTTAAGAAGATCTATGAGTTAGCAAGTGCTTCCGAACCAATCCTTGTTTCTTAATCATCATCCTTACTACGTTTGTTTTACTGTGTTGTTTTAATCTATTTTCACTCATCTACAAATTGAACATCATTTTCTTTTAAATCATTAGAGTAAGAATTACTAATCACTCAAATCCCTGAGGACGATCTTTAAATACTACTTCGAAACTTGGTTCACTTGCCAAGTGATGTGTTTGCGATAAAACCTCATCAAAAACACCATCAGATAGTTTGTTCAAGAGGTGGCGGTTCAAGCGGAAGCTCTAAAGCCACTCATAAAATCCTAGTTGCACCAACCCCACCACCACCATCTGAAGTGGCCTGGGGACAGTCCTATATTTTCTGGAGGGGGTGGAGATCAAGGAGATCAAGGTGAACAACTTCATGGTGGGGAGCAAAAGCATGAGCTGATGAATAGGAGAGGATGGAGGGTCGCTGTCACCCTTGTTTTGAGGAAGAGAAGTTCCACTTTAATTTTATGTCATTTTAAATTACAATTGTTTTAGTTTCTGTTTTGTTAATTGTTTGAACTATCTGGTGTTTTATATACTTTTGTGAATTAACAAACAAAAAAAAATGGTTTGTTGAAAGGTAGGAAATGAGATGGCTTTTAGATCAACAAAAAGCAGAAAACACATCTTTTAATTCACTTAAAATGGTTTGTTTTGCGGCTTGTTTTGAGATTGCACTCATCCAACTTTGTTTGATCATGAAATTGTGAGTTATTTGATTAGCATGGCATGAAAGATCAATAATTGAACATTTAGCCAAGCTGGTGAGTGAGAGAGACCAAACAGTGCATATATCATATATTTCCACTTTTGAGAGCCATCATCATAATATATGTGTTTGCATTGGTTGAATCTTTAATGATTGTTCTTGTGAGAAAGTTTTGGACAGGATCAAGGCATTCCCTTGTAAATAACTGAAATCTTTGTAAGCCTAGAGCCAAACAACCAGCCATAACTGAATTCATCCTTTAAAACCTGTTTGAGCCTTAACCTTCAAATCACCTTAAACCTTTCCCAAATACCAACTCATTACCCTGACCAAAACTTTTGAGAGTGAAATGAAAATGAATTGGGAATTAAGTTGGGGTAGTGGTAAGAATTGTCAAGTTGAGAGAAAGTGGTGAAATTAAGTTAATGCAAGTTGAAGGAAAGATTCACCTCTCTATCATTTTTCTCTGCTAAAAATTAAGTGTGCTTGTTAGTCTCATTCTACTATTATCATGTATTTTGATCACACAAAAAAAACAAAACAAAAAAAAACAAAAACAAAAACAAAAACAAAAAAAATAATCAAATCAAAAATCAAAAATAAATCAAATCAAATCAAGAGCAAAATAAGCAAGCACCTGTACAAAGAGTCTTAAAAGAGAGAGGGACCTCTTGAAATCTAGGCAAAGAACCTTAAAGAAAGAGGGTGTGTAATTAGAGGAAGAATTTGGGCTGAGAGATCTGGTTGGAGTTGAATATTTAGAGTGAGCAAGATGGAGTGTTTGGTTCATGTTCATTTTACTCTCTTGAGTTTACACCCTGTTAATCTGAAAAACCACATTCCCTTGTTAACCAAGCCTCAGTAGAACCCTCAAAAAGTCCTTGTGATCCTTAAATTTCTCTCAAAGAGCAGTAATGACGAGATGATATCAATGCTTATGTTCATAGAAATGATGAGTGGAACTGAGAGAAACACTCACCCTGGAGAGTCATTCTTATGAGAGTATGTTCAATTATTGGTTTGTAATGTTTGTGTTATGATTTATCTTGCAATCTTTTTGGTTAAGCATGATTGGTTTTGCGGGCACCTCAGCGAGTAGAAAATGGTTTTTGATGGTGAATTGATTGAGTGTTTACCTAATGTTGATACAGAAGAAATCTCAGTGTAGGAAGTAACCTTTTTGGTTTTGATTGGTATCTTGTTGGGGACCAACAAGAGATTAAGTTGGGGTAGTTGTTGAGTGTCTTTTATGCATGATTTACACTCAACTTTTTGGTACTCTTTTTGGTAATTGTAGATATTATATATGTTATTTTACCCCCTTTATTTAAAGAATCAAGTTATACTAAAAGAGTAGAGGAGTAGTAGAAAAATCTTAAGGAATTTCCTTATTTTTTGCAGGCTTTTTAGGAAGGCAGAGATCCACAGCCATAGCTGTGGATCTGGAGCTCGAGCTGTGGAAATCTGGGGAGAAATTGTGAAGGTCAGAAACTTGCAGCTATAGCTGTGGTTCTGCAGCTATAGCTGTGGTTCTGCAGCTATAGCTGTGGAAATCTGGAATGCTCATTTTTTGTTCCAGAGACTTGAAGCTATAGCTGTGGATCTGGAGCTCGAGCTGTGGAAATCTGAAATGCAAACTTGAAGCTCCAGAGAGTTGAAGCTAAAGCTGTGGACTCTCAGCTAAAGCCATGGAAGCACCCAGGACCCAACACCAACTCCAGAGATCCACAGCCATAGCTGTGGCTTCACCGCTTGAGCGTTGGAGGTTCCTTAAGTTTGAAGGAGTTTCCACACTATAGCTGTGAAACCACAGCTACAGCCTTGGAGGTTTCTTCACCCTAAAGGACTCTCCACAGCTATAGACGTGGATCTGCAGCTGCAGCCGTGGAAATAAAAGTTACTTTTTGGCCTTGTTTTGAAGCCAATATAAAAGGGAAAAACAGAGGAACCAGGGGCATCATGAAATATACAGAGAAAAAGAGATTAAGGGCTTGGGAAGAAGGAAGAACAAGGGGAGAGAAAAGATTTGGAAGCTGGATCCTTTGGGAACGAAGATCAACTCCATTTCTTCATCTTTTACTTTGTAATTTCTTCCTTTCACTCTTTGATCTTGTAATGGCCATGTGTGGCTAAACTCATTAAGGATTGGTTGGATGTAACTACTAACTCCTCTTCTTCTTAAATATATGCATTTTGATCTCATTATTTGTGCATTGATTCTTCTCTTAACGCTTATATCGGCTTGATCACCCGTTGTATGATTTTTGGTTTTTGAATCCAGTTGGAAAACGTTTTCGAAAACCCGAACTGAATCTTGCACCTAATCACTTTTTGTTCTAGGAATAGACTTGATTTGGTTAGTCACATTGTTCAAGTCATTGTTCTTAATGCAAAGTGTTAAACTCAAAACATAGAGGAATCATGTTTTGAGCTTAATGACTTTAGGATTCAACCTTGAGGAATCCTGTTGGATTACTTAATGAACGTGGAAATAATGGAATTAGAAACGTATTTATTTTAAGAAGATCTACGAGTTAGCAAGTGCTCTGAACCAATCCTTGTTCTTAATCATTGTCTTTACTATGTTTATTTTATTGTGTTGTTCTAATCTGTTTTCACTCATCTGCAATTTTAACATCACTCTCTTTTAAATCATTAGAGCAAGAATTACTAAACACTCAAATCCCTGAGGACAATATTTAATTACTACATCGAAACTTGGTCCACTTGCCAAGTGGAGTGTTTGTGAAAAATCTTCATCAACTCTTGAGAATTGCTGAAATGTAATCAGAAATTCTATATCATCAAAAGTGTCTTTACAAGGCAAGGATTACACATTTATAGGTGGGAAGCTAGACTAACTTGGCGGCAATCCGAATAGGCCTAGTTGGCGCCAAGTTTGAATTTCAAATTTGAATTTGAAATTCAAACTTTGGCCACTCATACGACTAATCCGGATGCTACCCTCATTTAGATGTCATTTAGGAGTTATTTGAAGTGAATTTCGAGCTCACATGGCCGGAACCACTCCATGCAATCCATGTGACTCAAATTCAATTCAAATTACTTCTAAATGACATATGAATGAACCCTAATGCACCTATTAATGTGTACTTCATATAAACCTAATCTAATGACCGAAATACATTGGTCAAGAAAATACAATGAATAGGAAAAATTACAAGAAGAAGAATGAGCCTAATATTGGGTATCAAAAGCCCAAAGCCTAAGAAGCCCAATTACAAGCCTAAGAACATAAACCCTAATCTATGGTCAAAATACAAGACCAAAAATCAAAGTAACTTCCTATTCTAATAAAATGCAATAAAACATGGTGTTTAATCAAGTAAGGTCCATGTGAGAAGCACCCTAGGCCCACCAAGCCCATTGGGCCCACTAAGCTCTGAAGCAGACAAATCTTCAAGTAATCTCCTGGCCATAGCTCTAGTGGTTGGGCCTTTGGCCCAAGCTCTTCCATCATTCCCTCCCTCTTGAGAAGGATTCATCCTCGAATCTGAAGACTCTTCCTCATCATCACTAGCACCTACAAAAGGTTTGAGATGACTAACATTAAAAGTAGTGTTGACTCCATAATCAGAGGGTAAATCAAGTCTATAAGCGTTATCATTGATACGCTGTAAGACCTGAAAGGGACCATCTCCTCTAGGACTGAGTTTGGACTTCCTTTGTTGTGGAAAACGTTCTTTTCTTAAATGAAGCCAAACCCAATCACCTTCCTCGAAGATCATAGGTTTCTTGCCTTTACTTCCTTGTTGGGCATACTTCTCATTTTGAAATTGAATATGGGTTTTAATCCTTTCATGAAGTTTCTTAACAAAATCAGCCCTTGAAGTCCCTTCCTTATGAATGAAATGCTCAACATTAGGAAGAGGTATCAAGTCTAAAGGAGTCAAAGGATTAAACCCATAAACAGCTTCAAAAGGAGAAATATTGGTAGTTTTGTGAACTACCCTATTGTAGGCAAATTCAATGTGAGGCAAATACTCATCCCAAGATTTGTGATTGCCCTTTAGGACTGCCCTAAGCATAGTAGACAGAGACCTATTCACTACCTCAGTTTGGCCATCTGTTTGAGGATGACAAGTAGTTGAAAAGAAGAGTTTGGTTCCTAGTCTTGACCATAAGACACGCCAAAAGTGGCTTAGGAACTTAGTATCTCTGTCTGAAACTATTGTCCTAGGAAGCCCATGGAGTTTAACCACATCTCTAAAGAAGAGTTTTGCAATGTTGCTTGCATCATCTACTTTGTGGCATGGAATAAAATGAGCCATTTTACGGAAACGGTCCACAACCACAAAGATAGAATCCATTCCCCTTTGGGTTCTAGGTAAACCTAGCACAAAATCCATGCTAATATCTACCCAAGGGGAAGAAGCAACAGGCAAAGATGTGTATGTTCCATGAGGCATCACTTTAGACTTGGCTTGTAAACAAGCCAAACATCTAAAACAATGCCTTTGGACATCCTTTCGCATATGGGGCCAATAAAATTTTTCTTTTAGTAAACTAAGGGTTTTATCAACACCAAAGTGCCCCATAAGCCCACCTTCATGACTCTCTTTAATTAATAGTTTTCTAATGGATCCTTGGGGTATACATAACCTTCCTTCTTTGTACAAATACCCCTCAGCCATATAAAAACCATCAAAAGCTTTTTGTTGGCATTTTTTATAATTATCACCAAATTCAAGATCTTCCTCATACAACTCCCTAATATTATCAAATCCAAGAATTTGAGTACCTAGAGACACAAGCAAAATATGTCTTCTAGATAAAGCATCAGCTACAATATTTGATTTTCCTTTCTTGAATTTAATAATATATGGAAATTGTTCAAGGAACTCTAACCATTTGGCATGCCTCTTATTTAACTTACCTTGTCCTCTTAAATATTTAAGTGACTCATGGTCACTATGGATGACAAACTCTTTGGACACTAGATAGTGTTCCCAAGTTTGTAAAGCCCTAACCAAGGCATATAACTCCTTGTCATAGGTGGGGTAATTGAGGGAGGCACCTTATAGTTTTTCACTAAAATATGCAATGGGGTGTCCTCCTTGCAATAACACAGCCCCTATGCCAACTCCCGATGCATCACATTCTAGCTTAAAAGTCTTTTCAAAATTTGGTAGAGCTAATATGGGTGCATTAGTAAGTTGATCCTTAAGAAGTTGAAATGCTTGGTCATGCTTTGAAGTCCATTCAAATAAAATATCTTTTTTAACAAGCTCATTCAAGGGTGAAGCAATGCTAGAGAAGTTAGGCACAAATATTCTATAAAAACTTGCTAATCCATGAAAACTCCTAACTTCACTAACATTTTTAGGTTTGGGCCACTCTTGAATGGCTTTGATTTTCTCGGGATCCACACGCACCCCATCTTTTCTTACAATGAACCCTAGGAAAACCACATGATCCACACAAAAAGTACATTTTTCAAGATTTGCTAATAAGTGGTTTTTCCTAAGGATCATCAAAACTTCTCTAAGATGTCCTAAGTGATCATCTTGAGACCTACTATAGATTAAGATGTCATCAAAATAAACAACAACATATTTACCTATGCACTCTCTCAAGACATGATTCATAAGCCTCATGAATGTACTTGGTGCATTAGTTAAACCAAAAGGCATAACTAGCCACTCATATAATCCAAATTTGGTCTTAAAAGCAGCTTTCCACTCATCACCCTTTTTAAGTCTTATTTGGTGATAACCACTCTTAAGATCAATTTTAGAAAATATAGTAGCACCATGCAATTCATCAAGCATATCATCAAGTCTAGGGATTGGGTGCCTGTACTTGATTGTGATATTGTTAATGGCCCTACAATCACAACACATTCTCCATTTTCCATCTTTCTTGGGCACTAACAACACAGGCACAGCACAGGGACTCAAACTCTTTTGCACCCACCCCTTATCTAATAACTCTTGGACTTGATTCTCTATCTCCTTAGTTTCTTGAGGATTTTTCCTATAGGCTGGTCTATTGGGTAGACTAGCCCCAGGCACAAAATCAATTTGATGTTCTATACCCCTAAAAGGAGGAAGACCCTTTGGACCTTCACTAGGAATATATCATCAAATTCTTTTAATAATTGAGAAATTTCAAGAGGTAAAGAATTAAGTTCAAGACTTAAATTATGACACTTAAGCACACTTCTACAAAGAAGAAGATAAGAAGGCTTTTCAACAATTAGAGTTTGTTTTAAAGTTTCTTGTTGGATTCCTTCTATTGGAAGAGGTTTCTCTTCCTTCTTCTTGTCGCCACCGGCCCAAACGGGCCTCGGCGGTCGCGAAGACGGTCGAGCTCGCTTATTCGTTTTAAAAATGTGGATTGCTAGAATGACTTATTCTCAAACTGAGACCTCGTCAAACGAGCAATTTTATTAAAAGGCTCACCAATCCATATTAATCCCAAGCGGGACCCTCCATGGATTAGTGGTTTTCGTAAAAGGAGGGTTCGTGGAGTCGCCACCAATGTTTTACTCAAAACATTGGAAAAAGGGATAAGGCAATTGATTTTATAAATCAACTTTGGCCATTACAACCAGAGTTGGGTAAGGGAGTCGGTTACGCGTGGGGAAGGTGTTAGCACCCCACAGCGCCCCTTTCGGGTTCCCTATGACAGATTATTTTCTAAAATAATAGCGTAAAATTACTAAATTACCCCTATTTATTCTAAGCAATTATAAATTAACTATCTACATGATGACAGTTTAAATATGCACACAGAAAGCAGTAAAAGGAAGGATTTAAGAAGAAACCTCTTGAAGCGTGCTTTTATATATTGAGTAAAACTGGGAAGCTTTTTGGCGTTCCCTGGCTATACAAGCTCGCTCGCTCCTTCTAAAAACTTTTAACTATGGAAATCCGGAGGATTTCCCTTCGACTAGGTTCGATCCTCAAGCAAAATGGCTCGGGGCTCAAGAACTTCGTCGGATCAACTCTCCGAGTGATTTCTAGGGCAGAACACTGCTCAAAAACCCCAGAATACTCAAGGAGAGGGTTAAAACTATGTGAAAAAGTGTGGAATGACGTCCAATTGACATCATATTTATAGGGAATAGGCGCAATACGGCCTACAGGGGCAATACGGCCGTATTGAAATTTTTGAACTTCAATACGGTCGTATTGAAGTTCAATACGGTTGTATTGAAATTCAGAAATTTCAATACGCCCGTATTGAGTTCGCTGCGGTTGTATTGAAGTGTCAATACGGTCGTATTGACTTCAGTACGACCGTATTGAAGTGTCAATACGGTCGTATTGACTTCAGTACGGCCGTATTGGGCTTTTTCCCTCCACTTCCTTATTTTGAGCTATTCTAAGACCTCTAGACCTACAGAGAACCCTCCTAGGGCCTTCGAGGAGTCCTTCTGGCTGATTATCCTTCAGTCTTCGAGAGTCTTCAAGCTTTATTTCCGACCCGGACAATTTTAGGGGTCTACAGCTGCCGCCCCTTTACTTAGTCGGACGGCCTTTTGGTGTATCGGCTGACAAGTAAAGGAGTTGACCCAATTGTCCGGGTATTGTGCCGACCTTCTGACTTGTAGCGTCTTCCGGTGGAAAAATGTTGAGTAGCCTCTCCAGGTGGGTGCATACCTCGGCGTTTCTGACATCCTCGGTAGCTGAGTTTACCTTCTCCAAGGTCAACTTCACTCGACGCCCGAGCCGGAAGTTGGACATCAAC
The DNA here is from genome assembly GCF_000230855.2 of Cajanus cajan. Taxonomy (NCBI): domain Eukaryota; kingdom Viridiplantae; phylum Streptophyta; class Magnoliopsida; order Fabales; family Fabaceae; genus Cajanus; species Cajanus cajan. The sequence goes on from NC_138518.1 coordinate 49,885,388, forward strand.
GCGCCTCTGATGACGCTGATGGTTGAGTACCGCCTCTCCAGGCTTAGCTTCACTCTTTGTTCGAGCCGGAAGCTAAGTATCCTTGTGACGACGGTGAGCAGTGTGAGTTTTGCCTCTCCAGGCCTTGCTTTGCTTGTTGCCCAAGCTGGAAGCTGTAAGTACCGTCTCTCCAGGCTTAGTCTCGCTCTTTGTTCGAGCCGGAAACCAAGCACCTTTGTGACGACGGTGAGCAGTGTGAGTTTTGCCTCTCCAGGCCTTGCTTTGCTTGTTGCCCAAGCTGGAAACTGTAAGTACCGTCTCTCCAGGCTTAGCTTCACTCTTCGTTTGAGCCGGAAGCTAAGTACCTTTATGACAACGGTAAGCGGTGAGTACCCCTTTTCCAGAGATAGCTTCGCTCATTGCCCGAGCCGGAAGCTGCATACCTCCGTGTTTGTGACGACGGGGTAGCGTGAATATCTCCTTTCCAGGGATTCGTGATGATTTTGTCTCCACAGTCCACGATGCTGCTTCGACGGTTGTTTTTTGATTTTGTGCCACTAAGGGCTGGATAACGCAGGGATCCGTCTAGGGGATGTGCAGTTACTCATAGGTTCTTGTGTCCCAACTTTCCATTGCGTAGTTGGTTCCCACTGGGGAATTTCTGATTCCTTTGGGTGCAGACACAAAGATGCTCTTTCTGATGTGAGCGGTGCCTTATGATTGGCTGACGTCCTTTCGACGTTGGTGGAGTATCCCGGTTATCCTTGTTCGGGTGTCTCTTTTGGTTTTCTGATTTTGCTGCCTCTGTGTAGGCTGTTATCCACTGGGGGATTTTGTCGTTGATTTTGATTAGCCTCTTCTGTTAGGCGTATCAGCTTGACGTTCAATGATTGGCTGAGAGCCAGATTCCACTTGGGGAATGATTATTGATTTTTTTATTTTTTCTCCTTCTGCAGGGATGCCTCTTGAGTAGGCGACTGGGGATTTGGGGATCTTATGTATCCCAGAGTATTATTTAGGAAGCCTCTACAGGCTTAGCCTCACTCGACACTTGAGTTGGAGAGCTATCTTCACTGAGGAAGTTTAAGTCCTTTGACTTGGGTATTCTGCTTGGGTGATCGTACTTCCATTGGGAATGTCGTCGATCTTGCTTTGATAGCTCTTGCTGGGGATTTTGAGTCCAAGAGCGTGAGTTGAGGTTTCTCTGGGGAGTATTATTTCTGCGAGCCTCTCCAGGCTCAATTATTCTTTGATGTGGGGGATGAGGAGTATTGTTTCGGCAAGCCTCTCCAGGCTCAGTTATTCTGTATAAACTGTTTGTCGGATTTTCTATATCCTTGCCTTTTTTCATTTTCGGCTTTTTCTGTATTTTGCCTTTTCTTTAGATTTGGCTTTTTTTTTTTTTTTCTGTATTTTGCCTTTTTATGTTTTTGGCTTTTGCTGTACAGAATTTAAATTGCTAAAGAAATTAAATTCAGTTATTATGAGAGAGTATTATTTCGGCGAGCCTCTCCAGGCTCAGTTATTTTGAGAGTATTCTTTCGGCAAGCCTCTCCAGGCTCAATTATTCTGAGAGAGTATTATTTCGGCGAGCCTCTCCAGGCTCAGTTATTTTGAGAGTATTCTTTCGGCAAGCCTCTCCAGGCTCAATTATTCTGAGAGAGTATTATTTCGGCGAGCCTCTCCAGGCTCAGTTATTTTGAGAGTATTCTTTCGGCAAGCCTCTCCAGGCTCAATTATTCTGTATGATGCTGCTGATTTTCTGAATCTTTGTATTTTGCTTGCTGCTGTCATACACAAGCAATTTTCTATTTTTCTATTTTATGCAGTTGCCTCATGATAAGGTCTTTGAATGTGCAACTAATGTGTGTGTGATGCACAAATGCAATACAATTTTTTATTTTTGTTCATTTATTTAGAAAAGTGAGTGGCTCTCCCTATCCTCTTCTTCTTGGAGGACTTTCTGTCATTGACGCGAGGGAGTATTTTTGTGAGCCTTTATGCAGGAGATTATGGATTTTACAGGAACCCCTCCAATTTTCTTTTATTGACCGATTATTAAGAGTTTCGTACAATTTTTAGAAACATCAATTTAAAGGCATAATCACAAGGTCAAGAAAGAAAAGAAACAAATGGATATTTTATTGATATTCACAAATGTTTATACAGAAAGATTTACAAAGGGAATTTCTGAAGAATGGCTGGCCAAGGTGGGCTATACATTTTTGGCTTAAACAATTATATCTGTAATTGCTGCTCTTCCCGTTTCCCTAGTTGTTTCGGGTGAGATGCCTGAGCTAGGAGTGTAGATACTGCAAGACGCTTGCTTCTAGAAGATTATCACTTGAACCGCCTTTCGGTTTTCGGTTCAAGTGATTGTTGCTTGCTTTGTTTTTATATCTTATTCTTTTGCCCCTAATTTTTGCCTAGGACATGTCCTAGCGGGGATAATTTTGCCTTTGTTTTGCCTAGTACCCTTGTACTGGCGGGCTTTTTGTCTTGCCCTAACTTTTGCCTAGGATGCCCTTTTTGGGTTTTCATCCTAGCGGGCTGATGCAAGCAACGTCTTCAAGCATAATACTTCTTTACCACGTCAGCGTTGACTGGGTATCGAAGTTCTTCTCCGTCCATGTCTGTGAGAATCAATGCTCCTCCGGAGAAAGCTCGCTTCACCACATATGGTCCTTCGTAATTTGGGGCCCACTTTCCGATTTTGTCCTTTTGAGCTGGTAGCAATTTCTTCATCACCAGCTCTCCCTCATGGTAGATTCGAGGATGGACTTTTTTGTCGAAAGCCTTTTTGATCTTCCTTTGGTAGGCTTGACCATGGCATATGGCGTTCAGTCGTTTTTCTTCGATAAGGTTCAATTGGTTGTATCGACTTTGAACCCATTCTGCCTCGGAAAGTTTTGCTTCCATGATTACTCTCAGAGACGGTATCTCGACTTCAATCGGCAGAACTGCCTCCATTCCATAAACAAGGGAGAATGGAGTAGCTCCTGTGGATGTACGTACTGAAGTCCTATAACCATGGAGAGCGAAGGGTAGCATCTCATGCCAGTCTTTGAATGAGACAACCATCTTTTGTACTATCTTCTTGATATTCTTATTGGCTGCCTCGACTGCCCCATTCATCTTTGGTCGATATGGGGAAGAGTTATGGTGCTGAATTTTGAACTCTTTGCACAGCTCTTCCACCATCTTATTGTTCAAATTGGATCCATTATCAGTGATGATTTTATCGGGAATACCGTATCTGCATATGATATTCTTTCTGATGAAGGATGTTACCACCTTTCGGGTCACATGAGCATACGATGCCGCTTCTACCCATTTGGTGAAATAGTCAATGGCCACAAGGATGAACCTATGTCCATTGGATGCCTTTGGCTCGATGGGTCCAATAACATCCATGCCCCACATTGCAAATGGCCATGGTGAAGCCAGAACATTGAGTGGCGTTGGTGGGACATGAATATTGTCGGCATATGCTTGACACTTGTGGCATTTCCGGACGTATTGGTAACAATCCCTTTCAATGGTCGACCAATAATATCCTGCTCTGAGGATTTTCTTAGCCATTGCAGGCCCGGGAATATGGGTACCGAAAACCCCCTCATGTATTTCTTTGATTACATTTTGAACTTCGACTTGGTCTATACATCTCAACAAGACCGAGTCATAATTCTTTTTGTAGAGGGTTTCTCCAATCAACAGAAATCCCATGGCCCTTCTTCGGATATGCTTTTTATCATTATCACTGGCCATATCAGGATATTCCCCTTTTGACAGATATTGTTTGATGTCATGGAACCATGGATGATCGTCAACAGCTTCATCTATCAGTAGGCAGAACGCTTGCTTATCGTGCCGCCGGATATTGATGATGGGCATTTCATGCTCCTTATCCAAGGCGAACATCGATGATAGTGTAGCAAGGGCGTCAGCAAACTGATTCTCCTCCCTTGGAATGTACTCAAAGATGACACTTTGGAAGAATTGTGTCAAATCTTTGATATGCTCAACATATGGTATCAGTTTAGGATTTCGGACTTCCCAGTCACCTCGCAGTTGGTGAATGACTAAAGCCGAATCTCCAAATACTTTGAGCTTTAGGATACCATTGTTGATTGCTGCTTGGATTCCTAACGCGCAAGCTTCGTATTCGGCCATGTTATTTGTACAGTCAAAGTTGAGTCTTGCCGTTAAGGGGATATGCTTTCCTTGTGGGGAAATTAATACTGTTCCAATCCCCTGTCCAAGCATGTTGGAGGCTCCATCGAAATACATGGTCCACGTATCATCCTTAGGATCTTCATGTTGTATACTCATTATATGTTCATCGGGGAAATCATCCTGAAGGGATTGATAATCATTAGTCGGCCCATGTGCTAGGTAATCAGCTAGGGTACTGCCTTTGATGGCTTTTTGTGTGACATGTATGATGTCGAATTCTGATAATTGTACTTGCCATCGGGCGATCTTCCCAGTGATTATTGGCTTGTCGAACACGTACTTAATTGGGTCCATTTTGGAGACCAACCAAGTAGTATGCCTCATCATGTACTGCCTGAGCCTTTGTGTTGCCCACGCTAACGCACAGCAAGTCTTTTCTAATGGCGTGTAGCGGGTTTCATAATCAAGGAACTTTTTGCTCAGGTAGTAGATGGCTTGTTCTTTCTTTCCAGTTTCGTCCTGTTGCCCTAGCACGGCTCCCATGGACTCATCAAGTACTGTCAGATAGAGGATTAATGGCCTTCCCTCGACAGGTGGCACCAGTACTGGTGGATTGGCCAAGCACTGTTTGACCTTGTCAAAAGCTCGTTGACAATTCTCATCCCAAGTTTCGGAATGATTCTTGCGCAACAGCTTGAATATTGGTTTGCACGTGTCAGTCAACTGTGCGATGAACCTTGCGACGTAGTTCACCCTGCCGAGGAATCCTCTAATTTCTTTCTCAGTTTTAGGAGGAGGCATTTCCATTATTGCCTTTACTTTATCGGGGTCCACCTCTATGCCTTTTTCACTGACGATGAACCCGAGAAGATTACCCGACCGAACTCCGAAAGTACACTTAGCCGGGTTTAGCTTAAGCTGATACTTACGAAGCCGATTGAATAATTTTCTCAAATATTGGACGTGGTCCATCTCGTCTTTTGACTTTGCGATCATGTCATCCACGTATACTTCAATTTCTTTGTGGATCATATCGTGGAATAGCGTCACCATCGTTCGTTGGTAGGTGGCACCCGCATTTTTAAGTCCAAAAGGCATCACCCTGTAGCAGAAAGTTCCCCAGGGTGTAATGAAAGAAGTTTTCTCGCGGTCTTCTATATTCATCTTAATTTGATTATACCCCGAGTATCCATCCATAAAGGAATAGAGTGTGTTTGTGGCGGTGTGATCCACAAGTGTATCGATGTGGGGCAAGGGAAAATCGTCCTTTGGACTGGCACGATTCAAATCCCTATAATCAACACACACTCTAACCTTCCCATTCTTTTTAACGACTGGCACAATGTTAGCCAGCCATTCAGGATACTGGGATACAACCAAGAATCCCGCGTCCAATTGTTTTTCTACCTCCTCCTTAATCTTTAACGACCATTCGGGCTTGATTCGTCGAAGCTTTTGCTTAATGGGTCGAAACCCCTCTTTTAAAGGCAACTTGTGTTCAACGATGTTGGAGTCCAAACCGGGCATATCGTGGTACGACCATGCAAATACGTCCTTGTATTCCCTCAACAATTGAATCAATTGCGTTTTTATTCCATCACTGATACGGGTCCCAATATTGACCTCTTTCAATTCTTGACCCTGCCCCAAATTCACGGTCTCCAATTCTTCTTGATTCGGTTGGAGTAGACGAGCTTCTTGATCTAGCAGTCTTTGCAGATCCGGAGAGATGGTCTCCTCATCACTGTCCAACTCAACCCATTCACCCTCGGCTTTCGGATCCCGGTCAGAGCGAGCAATCACAGACATAATTATTTATTGGTTCTGTTTAGGTTTAGAGTTTATTAATATTAATGAGAGAGAGAGAATAGAACAAAATGAGAGAATAATGCGTGAAAAATGCCTTTTTATTGATATATGAGTGTAAAACTGTACAAAACCCTTTATTTACATGAAAAGGTCCTCATGATCTCGGGTACTGATCATGAGTCCCTAAAAGAAAAAATGTGGAGGGGCCCTATCATGGCTTGCCCTTCTCTCTACTCCTGCTGCGGTAGAGGATTCTTGCTCACGTCGGGCGCCGTCGAATCGAAAGTGACCCACCCAGCGTCGATAAGGTCTTGGACCTTATACTTGAGAGCTCGGCAGTTCTCCGTTGAATGCCCTTGTGCCCCCGAGTGGTATAGACATTTGTCTTGTGGATTGTACCAATCGGGGTAGGGTGGATTCACCTTCTTTGGTGGAATGTAAGCTATAAGACGCGCCTCTACTAGCTTCGGCAGGAGATCGCTGTAAGTGGTCGGAAGTCTATCAAACTTCTTCACAGAGTTGTTTTGCGATTTGCCTGACTTCGAAGCGGAAGAAGACGGAGCAATGGTTACAGCGTTGACTCCTCCTTCTTTCTTCTTCCCAAAGGCCTTCTTAGCTTCATATGATTGGGAAGGCTTAGCCAGCTTCCCACTTTTAAGTCCTTGTTCCACCCTTTCTCCTATGGTGATGATGTCCGAGAAGAGTGTCGTTGTGTTCCCTATCATTTTATCGTAATAGGGACCAGTCAACGAGTTGATGAATAAGGACACCGTCTCCTTATCCGACAGCGGGGGCTCTATCTGTGCCGCCAACTCCCTCCAACGTTGGGCGTACGCCTTGAAGGATTCATCGTTCTTTTTACTCAAGGCTTGAAGATCAGACCTATCGGGTGTTAGGTCGATATTGTATTTGTAGCGCTTGAGGAAGGCGTCGGCCAACTGCCTCCATGTGTGTACTAGATTTCCATCTAGCTGCATATACCAGTTGAGTGCAGTTTCAGCTAAGCTCTCTTGAAAGCAGTGGATCAAGAGCTTTTCATTTGTGGCATATGCAGCCATCTTGCGACAGTACATGGTGAGATGACTTTTAGGGCAAGTCGATCCCACGTACTTTGGGAAATCTGGCACTTTAAATTTAGGAGGGAATTGAATGTCCCTCACTAAACACATGTCGGCGGCATCCTTAATGTCAAAGTCATGCCCCTCCATAGCCCTTAGCCGATCCTCGAGGGCATGGAATTGTTCCTTTGAGACCTCGGGCTCTTTTATTATAATTCCTGCCCCAAGGGGTACGGCGTTTGGAGGATCTTTTTCATGCTCTTCCTCCTCTCCCTCATGATGGGACCCATGATCACTATGATGAGAATCATGGATGTTGTGATGACGCATGAGTTCCATCATTTGCGCCATCTGCTCTTTAAGCTGTGAAAGCTCGGTTGTGAGCTTCTTGTTTTGCTCCTCCAACGCTTCCATTTTCTTGATTTTCCGTGCGCGCGTAAGGACAGAGAGATGACCAGCCACTTTCTAAAATGAATGTTTAGTTAGTTTATTTTATGGAATGAATACACTCTTTAACATGAGCTTGATAAACCTCCATCTTTAAGGCGCTGCCTTTTTAAGACAGAAGTTTACCATCCTTCTTTATCTATGATTTCTCCCCAACGGAGAATCTCTATAGTCATGGGTCTCTTTCACTCATGTCAAGAGGTATTGGTGATCCTAAAATGTATGTTTTCATGAGGATGCATGATGTCTTATTGGTAATGATGTACATGCTCCTCACTTTTATTATATTTTCACACATGGTCTTTCCTCTCATGTCATGGTTTTTTATGCATGGGGATTATTTTTAGACCTTATCACGAGGTTATTTATTAATGCACAAACAATTGCACATAAGCATTTACACAAACAATTCACTCATCCACGAACAGTCACGAGCGAATCACGAGGTAGGGGTCTCCTGCAGAAAAGTGCATATTCAAGGAGGATCTAACTGTTCTCACTTGGTCAAAGGCCCCCAAGGTGCCCCCATTATAGGGACCCAATTCCTCTTGTCGTAGGTCGATGGAAAGTTCCAACGCACCGTCGGACTCAAGTTCATGGTTATCACCTTGAGTGATGTTTTCCGACAACGGTCTCATAGGCTCCTATAAACCCATCAACCGGCCGTACTAACATCCACTCCCTATAGATTACCACTCATGCCCCCGGGTATAGAGGGAACTGTTGTGTGCAAAGGTTTGTGTGCAATTTTATTTCAAACAATTGCGGAAAATTAAACATACAACAGTTATTAAAGCCAAATAGATAAACATGTTATCATACAAGTGAGGGGTAATAAAGTAATTTTAACTATTATTTGTTAAAAATAATCTGTCACTAAATGGGACTGACTCTCGAGGCTTCCCCAGTGGAGTCGCCATCTGTCGCCACCGGCCCAAACGGGCCTCGGCGGTCGCGAAGACGGTCGAGCTCGCTTATTCGTTTTAAAAATGTGGATTGCTAGAATGACTTATTCTCAAACTGAGACCTCGTCAAACGAGCAATTTTATTAAAAGGCTCACCAATCCATATTAATCCCAAGCGGGACCCTCCATGGATTAGTGGTTTTCGTAAAAGGAGGGTTCGTGGAGTCGCCACCAATGTTTTACTCAAAACATTGGAAAAAGGGATAAGGCAATTGATTTTATAAATCAACTTTGGCCATTACAACCAGAGTTGGGTAAGGGAGTCGGTTACGCGTGGGGAAGGTGTTAGCACCCCACAGCGCCCCTTTCGGGTTCCCTATGACAGATTATTTTCTAAAATAATAGCGTAAAATTACTAAATTACCCCTATTTATTCTAAGCAATTATAAATTAACTATCTACATGATGACAGTTTAAATATGCACACAGAAAGCAGTAAAAGGAAGGATTTAAGAAGAAACCTCTTGAAGCGTGCTTTTATATATTGAGTAAAACTGGGAAGCTTTTTGGCGTTCCCTGGCTATACAAGCTCGCTCGCTCCTTCTAAAAACTTTTAACTATGGAAATCCGGAGGATTTCCCTTCGACTAGGTTCGATCCTCAAGCAAAATGGCTCGGGGCTCAAGAACTTCGTCGGATCAACTCTCCGAGTGATTTCTAGGGCAGAACACTGCTCAAAAACCCCAGAATACTCAAGGAGAGGGTTAAAACTATGTGAAAAAGTGTGGAATGACGTCCAATTGACATCATATTTATAGGGAATAGGCGCAATACGGCCTACAGGGGCAATACGGCCGTATTGAAATTTTTGAACTTCAATACGGTCGTATTGAAGTTCAATACGGTCGTATTGAAATTCAGAAATTTCAATACGCCCGTATTGAGTTCGCTGCGGTTGTATTGAAGTGTCAATACGGTCGTATTGACTTCAGTACGACCGTATTGAAGTGTCAATACGGTCGTATTGACTTCAGTACGGCCGTATTGGGCTTTTTCCCTCCACTTCCTTATTTTGAGCTATTCTAAGACCTCTAGACCTACAGAGAACCCTCCTAGGGCCTTCGAGGAGTCCTTCTGGCTGATTATCCTTCAGTCTTCGAGAGTCTTCAAGCTTTATTTCCGACCCGGACAATTTTAGGGGTCTACACTTCTCCTTTGAAGCTTTATGCTTCTTTTTTTTTTTTTTTTAATCAAATTCTTTTTTTCTTCTTCTCTTTTCATTTTCATTTGTACTTGATCCTCTATCACTTGTGAAGGAGACAAAGGATGAAGTACAAACTTTTTTTCTTTATGGGTGAAAGTAATTTCATTGGTAAGGCCATTATGCATGGTTTTCTTGTCAAATTGCCATGGCCTTCCCAACAAAATATGGCAAGCTTCCATTGGAACTATGTCACAAACCACTTGATCTTCATAGTTACCAATAGAAAACTTGACTTTCACTTGTTTATCTACATTAATATCCCCATCTTCATTAATCCAATGAAGTTGATATGGTTTCGGATGGGGAATAGGAGTAAGACCAAGCTTCTCCACCAACCTTGTGCTACAACAATTGCAACAAGAGCCACTATCCACAATGAGAGAACAAGCATTATCAAAAATTTTACATCTTGTATGAAAAATATTCTCTCTTTGTGAAAGGTGAGACTCATGAGGTTGGCTTCCTAGAAGCCTTCTAATCATAAGAAGTTGACCATCATAAGGATATGCACTTTCAATTGGATGGTCTTCCTCACTTGTTTCACTATCACTTGAAGTGGTAGAACTAGATTCGTCAACACTACTATAAATGTCTTGCCCTTTCAAAATCATCACCTTTTTAGCGGGGCATTGAGAAGCTATGTGGCCTCTCCCAAGACATTTAAAGCATTTGATGTCACTAGTCTTACTACTAGAAGTGACAACATTTTTATTTTTCTCTTTTTCATTTTCTTTTTCTTTTTCTAGACCCTTGCCAAATTTCTTAGAGGAATCATATTGACCATCCCTCTTGTAGTCTTTCTTGATATAAGAGCTAGATTGAGTTTTGCCTTTAAAAGAACTTTTTCTCAAATTTTGTTGTTCCACCCTTATACAAAGTTGGACCAAATCATCAAGGTCCCTATAAGGGAGTAACTCAACTCTATCTCTAATATCAAAATTTAGACCACTCAAAAATCTAGCAATGGTCAATCTTTCTTCCTCCCTAATCCCAGCCCTCATAAGATACAACTCCATTTTCTGTCTATACTCCTCCACACTCATGTTCTTTTGTTGGAGTCTTTGGAGCTTATCCATAAGCTCCCTACTATAATAAGAAGGTATGTGCCTTCTTCTCATAGCACTCCTCAACTCATTCCAATAAGTGATTGGAGGGTCATTGTGAAGTCTTCTCTCTCTTTCCAAGGATGTCCACCAATACATGGCTTGTCCTTGGAAAGCTAGGGTGGCCAAGGAAACCTTTCTTTCCTCACCTACTTTATGACAAGTGAAGATTTGCTCCACTTTCATTTCCCAATCTAAGTAGGCATCCACATTATCTTTTCCATGAAAGTAAGGGAGATCAACCCTTGATTCCCTCACTTTGGGTTTTTCAATGACTCACCTAGGTGTAGGTTGGTAGTATGCATCCATATTCAAACTACCATCATTTTCTTGGCTTTGAGAGTCATTGGAACTCTTGGTTGAGCTCCTTGAGGAACTTTTTTGACTTTTATTTTTATTTTTATTTTTTAAAAGTTTTTCTTCTCGTTGCTTAATCTTTTGTATCTCTTCCTCTAAAGCAATAAGTTGTACTTCTCTTTGAATCTTTTCTTTTTGTTTTTGAAGTACCTCTTCATGCTTCCAAAGTTTTAGTGCTTCAACCTCCTTGATAATTCTTTTAAAACTTTTAGGAGTTTCAAAGTCACTACTACTTTGAGAATGATGACTCATGATTAAGCAATAAGAATTTATATGCTATGCAAAAGATATAAAATGTTTTTGGTAATTTTCTAGGAATGAAAATAGCACTTGGGAGTCTAAGTGTACAAGTTGCACTATCAAGGGAGGTGAGCTTCAAAGAGTCACTTAATAACCAAGCCTTTTCAAGTGGAAATCACTAAACTCCTTTGTGGTACTTCCAATTCCCCAAAACTTTTCACAAAAATTTTGTATGCTTTTCACAATTTGTTTGTTTTTGAAACTAAACTAAGCGTGAGCAATTAAACTACACAATTCTAGACAAATTAGGGCAGCAAAGTAAACACAAATAGAGATAAGAAACTTAAAGGAAGCAAGGTAAGCAACTAGTTGGATAACCCTAAGTGGAAGCTTGAAACATATGACATTTCCAAGCCACTTCCACTAGTACTACACGTGAGTAGGCTACCAAGGAGTTAGATATACCTGACCAGCTTCTTAATACTCCCTCCAAGCTTTACAAATTGGTTTAAAATGCAAGAGAGATTGCAAAAATTTAAACTAGCCTAGAAAGCAATAAATGGCGGTTTTAGTGACCAATTAGTGACGGATTTTGTTGTCCAATTTTCTAACACTTGTTTAAGTGTTTTAATCCGCCACTAACCCTTGAAATAAGATGCTCCTGGACCTGCACAATGAACACAACAAAAGTGGTTAATGGAGGCTGCTCACAAGGTGAAAGGAATGGTCACTCAAGTGAAGGAAGTTTAGGAAAAGTTAGGTCACTAAATTAGGTCAAATTTTGTGGTATTAGTGTCCAAAACTTTCCTACTCTTTGTTGAGTCAATGCTTGATCCTTAAGCAAGGATTTGAGGCCACTTCCAGCACAGGGAATTTAATGAAAGAAAACTAGACAAGCAACAAAGCACAATTTGAAAAGCTTATACCAAAAAAATGAAGAGTAATAGGTGTATATGACAAGACTCAAAGAAGATCAACAAGTAAAACTGAAAATTAAGACTCCAAAGAAAACTAGCACACAGTTAGGAAGGTTCCTAGATAGGTACTAGAGTAGATGAACAACACAAAAAAAATTTGAAAGCAATTGGATAAGTATAAACCAAATAGTAGTCAAAACAATAACAAGGAATCAAGTAAAATTTTGTCAATGAACACCTCTCGGCTTTTTCAATTTAAATTGCTTTAACTATATATTTTTTTATTCTTTCTTTTTCTATATTCAAATTAAGATTCCAGAGAAGGTATTTTCCTTTTGTTTCAAATTTTTTTATGATTCCAAGCTATAGAAACCGAGACTACAAGTTAACCAAAAATTCAAGTGAAAATGATGAAACTAGTGCACTAGTTTTAGGTTTTTGTGTTGGATTCTTTTTGTACACTTTTCTTTTGAACTTTAGAACTTTTCTTTTGTTTTAGGCTCTGTATTCTCCTCTGTTTTCAGCCTCTTTACTCTTTTAAAATTTTGAATCCAAAAGATAGTGCACTAGAAGTAGGATTAAGCACTTGAAATTTTAAGTAACACAAATTTTAACAAGATTTTTCAATGGAAAGTGAATTGAAAACTTAAGTACACAATGGAAACCTAACTCTAAAGAAATTTGCTAGAACTAATAGAAAATTATGAACACAATAAGGTAAAAGAAAAAGCACATATAGGTAGGCACAATAGGAAGCAAACCGAGAGAAAAAAAATGAAGAACAATGCACTTAAAAGCAAAATTAGGTCAACATGCTATTCAAGGAATTCTTAAACATATAAGGACTACACATAACTTTCTAAGACAAAACAAAGATTCAAAAACAAAATCTAATGCAATGTAATGAAGTCCAATCATGGACACATGCTAGGAAATGAGAGACTCAAATAAAAAACAAAAAGAAGCACAAGCAAAAAGGTCCTAAAACATGTTGATTGTGGAAGAAATTCAATAACAATCAAGCAATGGATCTATGGAACACAAATTGATTCAAATCAAGTAGATCCAAAAAGAAACTCAAATAGGACAGGACGAACACAAGAACACAAGACACGGACACACAAAATGATAGAACACTTATCTCCTTGAAGACCTTGCTCTAATATAAAAAATGATAGAAGAAGTAGGAGAAGTGAAGATTGAACTCCTCCTAAGCTCCTCCTAGGCACGGATCCACTTCAATGGAGATAACACTGAATGGATAAACACTTTTAGAAGGTGAAGTACTCGCGGAATGAAGGCCTAAGCCTTGAGGGAAGCATCCAAGCTCAAGCAATCAAGAGATTGCTCACTTCAAAGAGAAGGAACTAGGTTTTCCTAAAGTGTTTTGAAGGCACTCTCTTTTGCTCTCTCTTAGAACTTAGGTGACTCTTGAGAATTGCTGAAATGTAATCAGAAATTCTATATCATCAACAGTGTCTTTACAAGGCAAGGATTACACATTTATAGGTGGGAAGCTAGACTAACTTGGCGGCAATCCGAATAGGCCTAGTTGGCGCCAAGTTTGAATTTCAAATTTGAATTTGAAATTCAAACTTTGGCCACTCATATGACTAATCCGGATGCTACCCTCATTTAGATGTCATTTAGGAGTTATTTGAAGTGAATTTCGAGCTCACATGGCCGGAACCACTCCATGCAATCCATGTGACTCAAATTCAATTCAAATTACTTCTAAATGACATATGAATGAACCCTAATGCACCTATTAATGTGTACTTCATATAAACCTAATCTAATGACCGAAATACATTGGTCAAGAAAATACAATGAATAGGAAAAATTACAAGAAGAAGAATGAGCCTAATATTGGGTATCAAAAGCCTAAAGGCTAAGAAGCCCAATTACAAGCCCAAGAACATAAACCCTAATCTATGGTCAAAATACAAGACCAAAAATCAAAGTAACTTCCTATTCTAATAAAATGAAATAAAACATGGTGTTTAATCAAGTAAGGTCCATGTGAGAAGCACCCTAGGCCCACTTAGCCCATTGGGCCCACTAAGCTCTGAAGCAGACAAATCTTCAAGTAATCTCCTGACCATAGCTCTAGTGGTTGGGCCTTTGGCCCATACTCTTCCATCAAGGTATGTATTGGTGTTTTTTGATGATATATTAGTGTATAACAAGTCTTGGGAGGATCATTTGCAGCATCTAAGGAAGGTATTGGGCATTCTGGAACAACACAGTTTTTGGGCCAATCTAAAGAAATGTGAATTCGGTAAGACGGAGTTGAGTTATTTGGGACATATAGTTTCTAAAGTAGGGGTTTCTATGGATCCTCAAAAGGTCGAAGCTATACTACAATGGCCTATTCCAAAATTTATCAAGACGTTAAAGGGATTTTTGGGTACCAGATATTATCGTTGCTTCATAAGCAATTATGGAAAAATAGTCAGGCCTTTAACCGACTTGCTAAAAAAGGGAAATTTTGCATATAGTACCTCGGCATTTAGGCTACTGCAACAAGCCATCACTTCGGTTCCTATTTTGGCCATGCCCGATTTTTCTCAACCCTTCTCTATTGAATGTGATGCTTCGGGGAAGGGGATAGGAGCAGTTTTGACACAAAACAAGCGACCTATAGCATTTTTTAGCAAAGCTATGAGGGATGCATCCCTCACCAAATCAGTATATGAGAAGGAGTCGATGGCTCTAGTATTGGCCATTCAACATTGGAGACCTTACTTGCTTGGGCAGAAGTTCACCGTCTTTACGGATCAAAAGAGTTTGATACATTTATTGGAGCAAAGAATTACGACACAAAATCAACAAAATTGGTTGGCTAAGCTGCTGGGATACGAATTCGAAATTGTGTATAAAATTGGAGCTGCAAATATAGTGGTTGACACACTTTCAAGGCAGAATGAGGAGAAGGAATTGCAATTAATTTCCAGGCCCTATTTGTAGGATATCTCGGAGATTGATGAGGAAGTAAGGGGGATGATGTTTTGGCTAAAATAATTGAGGATCTGAAACATGATCCGGACTCTCATCCTCAATATACCTTGGAACATGATTGTATCATCGAGGAAGATTAGTGTTGGCAGCCTCTTCCAACTGGATTCCAAAATACTTACAAGAATTTCATTCTTCTCCCACCGGAGGACATTCGAAGTATTCAGGACTTATCGTCGAATGGCCTAGTCACTTTTTTGGATAGGAATGAACGGTACAGTGGCACGGTTTGTGGCAGCATGTCATATATGTCAGCGCAACAAATATCAGGCCTTAAGTCTAGTTGGTTTACTACAGCCATTGCCTATTCCAAATTCCATTTGGGAGGACATCAGCATGGACTTTATTGTGGGATTGCCTAAATCAAAAGGTTTTGATGCAATATTGGTAGTTTTTGATAGATTGAGTAAGTATGGGCACTTTATATTACATAAACATCAGTATTCGGCTCGATCTATAGTAGAAGTGTTTATCCAATAGGTGGTGAGACTCCACAAAATTCTGACTTCAATTGTTAGCAATTAGGACCCTACATTCATTAGTCATTTGTGGTAGGAGTTGTTCAGATTGTAAGGGACTCAATTAAAGATGAGTATAGCTTATCATCCAGCATCAGATGGCCAAACGAAGGTGCTAAATAGAACCTTAGAAACTTATCTTCGATGTTTCAGTTTTGAGCAACCTAAAATTTGGACAGAGTTCGTCCCTTGGGTAGAATATTGGTATAATACCAATTTCCAAAGTGTACGCATAGTACCCCTTTCGAGATAGTGTATGGGAGACCACCTCATTCGTTAGCCAGATTTATTCCAGGAGAAGTTTTGGTAAAAGCACTAGCTCTATCTGATAGATAGGGATGAAGCTCTAAAGCAATTAAAGTATCATTTGGGGAGAGCTCAAGATCAGATGATCCACTATAGGAATGCTAGGAGAAGACTAGCTAAAATACAACCAGGGGATTGGGTTTACCTAAAGATAAGACCACACAGACAAGTTTCAATGCCTACAAGAATTCATCCTAAATTGTCGACACGTTACTATGGTCTGTATTTGGTTTTGAAACAGATAGGTATAGTAGCTTTTCAACTGAAGCTACTTGAGCAAGAAAGAATCCACTCAGTTTTCCATGTGTCTCGGCTTAAAAAAGCAGTGGGAAATCATACAATAGAATTAAGGTTTAAAATTTTTCTTTAATATTATTGTCTAGCTAGTGTAAATAGTATTCAATCAAAACACAAACAACATAAAATAATAATAATAAATAAATAAATAATAAAATAAGGAGTGAAATATGCCTTACTATATACTTTTAGTATATAAAAATTGTGGTGCCTTCTACTCCTCTAATACTCCTAATAAACTAAAATAATAATTGAATAAAACACTTTAATTAATTGTAAACAGCAAAAAAGGTCTGCTTAAGGATAAAATACTTACATTCGGTCACTTTCATAAAACAGGTGTATAATAACAAATCCTCAACGTTTTCATAAATAAAATGCTAACCAAAGTGAAATAAATAAGAGAGCAAAACGTTTTAGCATTCCAAATTCACATGTAACATTCTAAATTTTTTTAATTATTAAAAAAATATTAATTAATTAAAGAATTTCAAGAATGTATGTTAATTATGAGGGATAATCCTAGATTACAAATTTATAAATCGAGAATGTACGGGATAGGAACCCTGTTGACTCGGTCAAAGGCCGGATACGACAAAACCGAAGGGACACCCTCACACCCCTCCGTCTAGAAATCAAACTCGCCACCCTCGAACACCATCTCGGTTATGAACTTGGCCGAACACCATCTCGGCCGTGGACCAGGCCGAGCACCAGCTCCTCCAGGGAACAAAACAGTACCTCCTAAATCCAATCATGAGCAGTCACTATAAAGCCGAACACCCTCTCGGCCGTGGACCAAGCCGAACACCCTCTCGGCCGTGGACCAAGCCGAACACCCTCTCGGTCGTGGGTCAGACCGAGCACCCTTTCGGCCGTGGATCAGACCGAACACCCTCTCGGCCACGGACCAGGCCGAACACCATCTCGGCCATGGACCAGGCCGAGCAGCATCTTGGCCATGGACCGAACTAAACATTCACTCGGCCCCTGACCAGGCCGAACCCCTTTTCGCCCTCAGGCCAGGCCGAATACCTCGTCGGCTTCAGGCTCGACCGAAGGACCCGACAAGAGGGGAATTTACTCAAAACACGTGGCTAGTCAAATGCCTATTATGCATTAATTAACATGCCAAATTAAGACAGGATTAAGGCTAAGTCATGTATTACCCATCTCCCAAAGTTGAAGGCCCATCAGGCCCACATATGTCACTATAAATGTACAGGTGATGTGACATAAATGAGGTACGTTACTATTCCTTCTAACGCATTTATTGCTCTGAAACAAACACTGACTTGATTGTCGGAGTGCCTTTTCAGGTACCCTCCCCCACCACTCGGAGCTAGTGTCCGGTCGGCACGGAAGACTTAGAAAGACTTGGAGGCAGTTAGGAAGGAACAAGGAGAGGAGTGTTCTTACGCAGGAACAGAGAATAATAAACTCCAACCCTTACATAATTCATCGGTAAAAGCTCGTTAATCCATTGTTAGTTATTCTTCTCTTGAAATTTAGACAATTATCTATAATAATTAAACTAAAAAACATTTTTTTTATCAATAACTCTCATCATCAAATTAATCTCAATTAATTAAATTAGAACTCTTATAGATAAATACATAAGATAATATCTTTTTAAATATAATTTTGAAATCTTTATTTTTCTTGTCTAATTAATCAAAACTATAATCAACATACATTAAAATAAATAAAATATATTTACATCTTTAATAATTAATATAGAAAATAATTTCACAAACCTTTCTTTATTTAATAAAAATATTCATAATTATTTTAAAAGCTTTTAATGTATTGGTGAAAGGTACTTGACATCAAACAATCTCACTAAAGGAAGATACATATGATAATGCATTCCACACCAATACCCCATCAAAAACCACTTGTATACACATGTTGCATATTATACAACAAAACTCAACACAAGCATACCATATCATCTTCTCACTTTCACAATGTATCATACCATCACTTATCCCGATTAGGCACAGATGCCCAAACTTTTCACATCGCTAAGCCACCAGCTTAGATTTCACAACACTTTGTAGTCACAAGGTTAACATTTCTCGTAATATATTAATCACAATATTCTTAATCTCATTTCACAGTTCTAATACTTCTAACTATCACAAATATCCTCAAAGACTTATTAGCTTCACTCGTCATGCAATGTTTCACACTATCCTCGTATAAGGGGTCAACCTAGAGAGGCTTACCCAATGCCCAACATTATCGGAGATCTATTCATTAGAGTCATTATGGTTTTGAGAATAAATTTTCCCTTATATACTTTTTTCTACTTTTCCTCTTTGGTATCCTCATGTTGTCGGAATTGCGAATGGAAGAGGATGGATCTCTGTGAAAGGATCACAATTTTGCATGTACGGGATAGGAACCCCGTTGACTCGGTCAAAGGCCGAATACGACAAAACCGAAGGGATACCCTCACACCCCTTCGTCTAGAAATCAAACTTGGAACCCTCGAACACCATCTCGGCTATGAACCAGGCCGAACACCCTCTCGGCCGTGGACCAGGCCGAACACCATCTCGGCCATGGACCAGGCCGAGCACTAGCTCCTCCAGGGAACAAAACAGTACCTCCTAAATCCAATTATGAGCAGTCACTACAAAAGCCGAGCACCCTCTCGGCCATGGACCAGATCGAACACCCTCTCGGCCATGGACCAGGCCGGACACCATCTCGGCCATAGGCCAAACTGAACACTCACTCGGCCCCTGACCAGGCCGAACTCCCTTTCGGCCTCAGGCCAGGCCGAATACCTCGTCGGCTTCAGGCTCGACCGAAGGACCTGACAAGAGGGGAATTCACCTAAAACACGTGGCTAGCCAAATGCCTACTATGCATTAATTACCATGCCAGATTAAGACAGGATTAAGGTTAAGTCAGATATTACCCATCTCTCAAGGTTGAAGGCCCATCAGGCCCACATATGTCACTATAAATATACAGGTGATGTGACATAAATGAGGTACGTTACTATTCCTTCTAACGCATTATTGCTCTGAACCGAACACTGACTTGATCGTCGGAGTGCCTTTTCAGGTACCCTCCCCCACCACTCGGAGCTAGTGTTCGGTCGGCACGGAAGATTCAGAAAGACTTGGAGGCAGCTAGGAAGGAGCAAGGAGAGGAGTGTTCCTCCCCGGAACATTTTGGCGCCCACCGTGGGGCCGAAACCATAACGGTTCTCGACCCTAAAGCAAGATGGTAACCACAAGAAGTCAACAGGAAAACGCGACCGATTATCCTTTCGGGATGCCCCGAGGCACCCCCAGACAGCAAACTAATCAGAACGACGGAATGGAGGAATCATACGTGGATCGGTCTCAACAGCCTAACCCCTCATCGGCACTCGAACAACTGAAGGCCGAAATGATGGAACTCAGGAGGCTCCGAGAAAAGGACGCTCACGAATTATCGGCCTTGAGAAGAGAGAACGCTGAGCTCAGGAGCGATAATAGGACATGGCACCCCTCACACGATGTATAGAATCAATCAACCCGGGATCAGGGCGAATCCTCAGGATGGTACAAGGAAGTTAACATCCCTCGACCATCGGGCGTACCGACTACCGCGACGCAAGATCAACAACGACGGCAGGGAAGAACGCCATTCACACCAGACATTGCCGGGGCTCGTTTGCCCGATAATTGGAAGAACTTGACCCTGGAAAAGTACGATGGGACCTCCGACCCGGAAGAACATCTCGACGCGTTCGTCACACAGGTCGGTCTGTACACCGACGACGATGCAATCATGTGCAAAGTCTTTCCTACTTCGTTGAAAGGGCCAGCGCTTAATTGGTTCACACGACTCCCTCCCGGATCAATTGATTCGTTCACATCCCTGTCCTCTCGTTTCGTAATACAGTTCGCCACGAGCCGGCCTCATCAGCTGACATCCATTGCGTTGGTCAGTATACGCCAAGAGAAGAAAGAACCCTTGAGGGCTTTCATGGAGAGGTTTGGAAAAATGATGTTGTCTATTCGGAATTTGGATCCGGCAGTAGCAATGCATCACCTCACCACCGCGCTGCGGCCCGGTCCCTTTGTCAATAGCTTGTGCAAAAAGCCCCCCCATGACCTGGACGACCTACGGCAAAGGGCCACCAAATATATGCAGATGGAGGAACTGGCTGAGTTCCGCAGCCAAAACCGATCTGACCTGTTCCTCGGCAAAAGAGAGAATGACAAGGAACCTCCTAAGTCTCGCCCCCGGGAAGCCATTGATCGTGAGAAGAGCAATAACAGAGGTCCGAGGTATATGCAGTATACGCCGCTCAACGCCAGCAGGGCCAAAGTGTTGGAGCAAGCTCTAGCCACGGAAGTTTTGGCCGTTCCTCGAAGAGCTTTGACCCCACCTCACGCCGACAAGACAAAAGCATGTCATTTCCATCGGAATAGAGGACACACCACGGAGGAGTGCTCCGCCCTTCGAGACCGTATCGAAGATCTCGTTAAGGCCGGTCACCTCCAAAACTTCATTTGGATAACGGATAACAGAAGGAACGAATACCGCCACGGAAGAGGGGAACCTGGGAGAGACAACCGAGATCGAGCACCTCCCCGGAACCGATCCCGCGAGCGTAGCAGGTCTTAAGAAGGAAACGACCAACGAAACAGTAATCAGCCCAGACGAGTCATAAACACCATTGCTGGAGGTTTCGCAGGGGGGAGCTCGTCTTCAGCCCGGAAGAGACACTTGAGGGCTATCAAGTCGGTCCACGCTATAGGACGAACACCTCCCATTTGTATGCCCCCTATAACGTTCACTGACCGAGACTTCCACGGCATTGACCCGGTGCAAGACGACCCAATGGTCATCACCGTGGAGATCAACAATTGTCTCGTAAAAAAGACGCTAGTAGATCAGGGAAGTTCGGCCGACATCTTATACTGGAAGACGTTTGAGCAATTGGGCATCCCAGAACAAGAGCTCACACCTTATGACGAGCCTTTGGTAGGGTTTTCGGGCGAAAGGGTGGATACTCGGGGAACCATAGACCTATATACCTACTTCGGAGACGACCAGCGCAGGCAGATCAAGGTGCGTTACGTGGTGGTGCAGGCCAACACGTCGTACAACATTCTGTTGGGCAGACCCTCTCTGAACAAACTCCGAGCCATCGTATCCACCCCTCACTTAACCATGAAATTCCCGTCGGAGGAAGGGACCGTCATTACTGTACATGCGGACCAGAAGACAGCGCGCGAATGTTACTTCGCCAGCTTAAAAGTAAAGCCAATGCCGAAGCCAAGACGAGACGTGAACGTCATCGGCGACGTCGGCAAACAAAAGTTAGAAGGCTTGGAACTTGATCCGAGGTTGGAAGATGAAGATAGGGTTGAACCTATTGAGACAACAGTCCCCTTCCAACTCGGAAACATTGAAGGACAGGTTACCTTTTTGAGTTCTCAATTATCCGAAGCAGAAGCTAAAGATATCAAACAAGTCTTGAAGAAATATTCAGATCTATTTGCTTGGACGGCAGCGGATATGCCGAGCATTGATCCAAATTTTCATTGCCATCATCTCTCAGTATGCCGAGACGCCAAGCCCATCGCCCGAAAGAAAGGAAAAATGGGCGGAGAAAGAGCCCAGGCAATAAAGGAGGAAACCGCCAAGTTACTCCAGGCAAGATTCATAAGAGAAGTCAAGTATTCCACTTGGTTGGCCAACTTAGTGATGGTCAAAAAGGCCAATGGGAAATGGAGAATGTGTACAGACTACACGGATCTGAACAAGGCGTGCCCCAAAGACGCCTATCCTCTACCTCACATTGATGCATTGGTGGACGGTGCAGCTGGCCATCACAGATTAAGTTTCTTGGATGCTTACTCGGGGTATAATCAAATACCCATGTACTCACCAGACGAAGAAAAAACAGCATTTATCACCGATTCGGCAAACTTCTGCTACAAGGTAATGCCCTTTGGTCTAAGAAACGCCGGTGCCACTTACCAAAGACTCATGGACAAAATCTTCTGCCACCAGATAGGGACATGTATGGAAGTGTATGTGGATGACATGGTCATAAAGTCCACTTCAGTCGGTGATCATTTGAAAGATCTAAGCACGATCTTTGAAGAAGTAAGGCGGCACCGTATGCGATTAAACCCGGCAAAGTGCACCTTTGGGGTGGCCGGGGGAAAATTCTTAGGATTCATGTTGTCAAAAAGGGGAATAGAAGCCAACCCCGATAAGTGTCAGGCGATTATCAACATGCAAAGTCCCCGCAACATAAAAGAAGTACAGCGCCTAGCCGGACGCATAGCCTCTTTAGCTTGCTTTCTCCCCTGCATGGCCGAGAAGTCAAGGCCTATAATGTACCTATTGAAAAAAGCTACCAAGTTTCAATGGAACGAGGAATGCGAGACAGCTTTTCAAAACTTCAAGACAACGCTCATGGCTCCACCGCTGTTGAGCAAGCCGGACCCTTGCTTGGACATGATAATCTACATATCAGTATCAGACAAAGCTATCAGCACTGTGTTGGTGCAGGAAAAAACTGAGCAAATGCCTGTGTACTTCATCAGCCGAGTCCTGCAAGACGCCGAGACACGGTACCAACATCTCGAGAAAACAGTCTTGGCCCTCGTACATACTGCCAGGCGCCTTCGACATTATTTTCAGAGCCATCGGGTGCTCGTTCGAACGGACAGCCCAGTAACTAAGGTCCTGCGAAGGCCAGAGTTGGCAGGACGAATGGTCGCTTGGTCTATAGAATTGTCCCAGTTTGATATTCGCTTCGAGCCTAGGGGACCCATCAAGGCACAAAGCTTGGCGGATTTCTTGAATGAGTTCACACCCCAAGAGATCCCTGAGTCTCACCTATGGACCCTACATGTAGATGGGTCATCTAACCATCAAGGCAGTGGTGCCGGCATTATTTTAGAAGGGCCTGGTCAAGTGGTGATTGAACAGTCACTACGTTTCGGTTTCAAGGCATCGAATAATCAAGCCGAATACGAGGCTCTTCTGGCAGGCCTACGGTTGGAAAAGGACTTAGGCATCCCCAAAGTGCAGTGCTGGAGCGACTCGAAAGTGGTAACAGAGCAGGTCAACGGTACCTTTCAAATCAAAGAACCGACGCTTTTACTATACTTTCACGCGTTCAATAAGCTAAAAGCAGATTTTGAAGATGTCCAAATCAAACACACGCCTCGAGAACTCAACATGAGAGCCGATCAGTTGGCCAGGCTAGCCAGCAGCAAGAAGGTTAGCCATTTGCGCAGCATGATACAGCAAGAATTGCCTAAACCAAGTATCACACAGGCCAAATGTCTGCAAATTCAGCAGGAAACGCCCAATTGGATGACAGGGATAATAGAATACCTAATAGTCGGATCGCTACCCATCGACCCATTGGAAGCAAAGAAAATGAAAGTCGTGGCCGCCCGATACACCCTAATCGCCGGAGAATTGTACAAAAGGGGGTTCTCGTCACCTTTGTTGAAATGTTTGGCACCGGATCAAGCACACTATGTAATTCGGGAAATCCATGAAGGCGTATGTGGAACCCATTCGGGAAGCTGAACCCTAGCGGCTAAAGTCGTCAGGGCGGGATATTATTGGCCCACTCTAGTGGCGGATTGCTCAAAGTATGTTCAACAATGCAAGCCCTGCCAGCAGCACGAACCATTGGTACATCAACCACCCGAAGAGTTACACTCCATCACCACCCCCTGGCCATTTTCTTTTTGGGGCATGGACATTTTGGGACCTTTCCCACCAGCGAAAGGCCAAGTCAAATTTCTCCTCATGGCCGTCGACCACTTCACCAAATGGATTGAGGCAGAAGTAGTGGCTACCATCACGGCTAACAACGTCCAAAAATTCTTTTGGAAGAATGTTATTACTCGTTTCGGAATCCCATATGCTTTGATTACGGATAATGGTTTGCAATTCACTGACCGCCGTTTCAACGAGTTTTTAACGGGGCTGGGTATCAAGCACAAAATGACCTCGGTAGAGCACCCCCAATCAAATGGGCAGGCCGAAGCAGCAAACAAAGTTATCCTTAAAGAACTAAAACGGCGCCTCAGACAAGCTAAGGGGGCATGGCCCGGGCATTTGCCAGAAATCTTGTGGGCTTACCGTTGTACTCCACAAAGCTCGACTCAGGAGACCCCCTTTCGGCTGACTTACGGCACAAATGCCATGATTCCGGTAGAGGTAGGAGAACCATCACTAAGACGAACAATGTTCAACAACCAGATCAACGAGGAAGCCCTAAACGTGGAACTCGACCTAGTGGAAGAAGCACGCGATCAAGCCTTCATCATGATGGAAGCTTGTCGAGCCAGGTTGTCCAGGAAACACCGAACCAAGGTCAAGCCTCGTGAATTTCAAACCGGCGACTTAGTCTGGCGAGTCACGGGAGAGGCGCGAAAAGACAAGGCTCAGGGAAAGCTGGCACCGAATTGGGACGGCCCCTATCGCATATTGCACAACTTGCAGAATGGAGCATACAAGCTAGAAGAACTCTCAGGAAAAGCCATTCCACGAACATGGAATGCAACGCACTTGAAGCATTATTTTAGTTAAAATATAATGTATTTGTTTCGGTGTACTCTTTTCCTTGTCCCAGGTTTTCTCCTCTTAAAAGAATGTGAAAAGAGGTTTTCCTGAGAAAAGGTTTTTAATGAGGCACCACATCAATGAAACAAACCCCTTATTTTTCAGACATCTTTGTTCAATTTAATCTCAAACCTTCATAACTTCCCTCCCGAGATCTCTCTCGGCCAAGGTTGAATGTGATGTTTCCCTCCCGAGATTCCTCTCGGCCAAGGTTGAACATCAAGTCTCCCTCCCGAGATCCCTCTCGGCCAAGGTAGAACATAGCTTCCCTCCCGAGGTCCCTCTCGGCCAAGGTTGAACGTAAAGTCTCCCTCCCGAGATCTCTCTCGGCCAAGGTTGAGCATAACTTCCCTCCCGAGATCTCTCTCGGCCAAGGTTGAATGTGATGTTTCCCTCCCGAGATTCCTCTCGACCAAGGTTGAACGTAAAGTCTCCCTCCCGAGATCTCTCTCGGCCAAGGTTGAGCATAACTTCCCTCCCGAGATCTCTCTCGGCCAAGGTTGAATGTGATGTTTCCCTCCCGAGATTCCTCTCGGCCAAGGTTGAACGTAAAGTCTCCCTCCCGAGATCTCTCTCGGCCAAGGTTGAGCATAACTTCCCTCCCGAGATCTCTCTCGGCCAAGGTTGAATGTGATGTTTCCCTCCCGAGATTCCTCTCGGCCAAGGTAGAATGTAGTTTCCCTCCCGAGATCTCTCTCGGTCAAAATTGAACATAACTTCCCTCCCGAGATCCTTCTCGGCCAAGGACGAACTTAGTTTCCCTCCCGAGATTCCTCTCGGCCAAGGTGCAACGTGATGTTTCCCTCCCGAGATCCTTCTCGACCAAGATTGAACTTAAGTTCCCCCCTCCCCAGGATCCCAATGGCCGAAGCCTTTTCTCCCGAGACACACTAACGGCCAAAGTTTAATTAGTAAGTCCTTGACCGACTAACCCACGACAAAGAAGTCCACTTGCATGACCTAAAACATTCCCGGTCATCTCTCTCGGCCAAAAAAGGAAAACGTCTAGGCGATCCTAACAATTACAAAACAAGAAAAGCTGCATACAAAGGCGCGCAACAGAAAATAAAACACAATCCGAATAGGGGGCAAAGCAATTCATTAAGACTCAAAAGGTCAACGCGGCACTATCGGCCGAATGGTACAAGCAAGGATGGCTCTAACGGCCCAAAAGGAATTAAGCAAAAAATAATAGTATACCCTAAATCTGTACATCTTAAACAAAACAGATGCATCCTCAAAAAACAAAAGGTCGCGGCATCCCTCAATCGGCGTTGCCGGTCTGCTCGGTCTTCTCATCATCGTTGAAGGTGGTGCCGGGGTCCTCAGGGGCCGCTAAGCGAGGAGGAGCGGCTTCATCGGGCTCGGCATTGGGGTCGGCCTCGGCATAGTCCATGTACACCCCCTGGAAAAAGTCCTTGCTGAGTGCGAAGGAGAACTCGGGAGGAAAAGTGCCGAAGTGAGTCGCTTGCCAAGCGCAATGCCAAAACCCCTCCTCATGCTCCTTCACAATCTTGCCCTCCACCTCGGTCCGAAAAGACGCCATTGCCGCCTCGGCTTCATCCTTAAGTTGTTGCTCCCGAGCAGTTTGTTGTTCTAACTCGCGGACCTTCAGCCGCTCGGCCTCCTCCGCCGCAAACGCTCGGCCCTCCATCTCCGAATAGGCTTCTTTCAGCTGGGCCACCTCGGCCTCCAACGCTAACTTTTCCGCAGAAGTTACCTCATGTGCCTCAATGGACTGATTAAGGGCCGACTTAGTCTCATCCAAACTTTTCTTCAAATGATGCACGTCGGCCATAGGCTCTAAGGCCAACTTCCGAAGAATAGTCGTTGCCCGGACTTGCAACTCGCACACCATTGCCCATTGGGCCGACGGGGTTGCCGAATCAAGCATTCGGTGGCCTTGGTCCGACAACAGGTCCGACGACATCATCCGAGTCGGTCGCACTTCCTCGGACAGAAAATCCTTGGCCACTATGGCCGACGGGATGGCCAGGTCAGTTGAGGGGGTCTCCACCCGTCGCTGCTTCGGCCGATTGGAATCCCCAACAGAAGGATGGGTCTTTCTTTTTCCCTTGTCTTTCTTCTTCCTCCCATGCGGATCCGGAAGGGCAATGACATGGGGAGGAGGGGGCGGTGCGGCCATGGTAACTGGTCGTTGATCAATAGCCACATTCCTATGGCCTTCGGCAGAGGAACCGGCAGGGGCACGATTCCTCATGAGTTGACGATACGAAACGCCGGCACCTTGTTGAGCCATCCAACCTACAAAAGCACAAAAGTCACAAATCAACTTAACAATACCAAACGAATAAGACAATCATTACATACCCTCCAATTCGAACCGAGGCCGAGGCGACTTCATCAACAGCACCAGAAACCGGGCCGGGATCCCCTGGGGTAATCCATTCAAAACGTTTGTGGCCGACACCTCGGCCTCGGTCAACATCTCCAACGGAAACTCGTCATATTTCCGAGGCTGCGTGGTCCAATATAAAGGAAAGAGAGGATTTCGTTCGGCATCAAAGAAGTAGTTCCGGCCGGCAACCGGATCTATCATCACTTTTACAAAACCCGACTTAAAACCCTTAAAAGAGGAGGTATACGGCCTCATGAGTGGCCGGTCGGCATGCCGAATAAGAGACAGCCATTTCACAAATTTATTTGAAGGACGAGTACAGAAATAGTGCAAGAATAAACCTACGCTAGGCTCTACATAGTGATATTTACAGAGCACCCGAAATGCTTGCATGTACGCCCACCCATTCGGGTGCAACTAGGTCGGTGCAACGTTCAAAACTCTAAGTACTCCCATTTGAAAATCATCCAAAGGGAGCGACACCCCAAGATCCTGGAATAGACACTCATACATGTAAAAGTAATCAACTTGACCCTCTTGCTTCGCAAGAAATACAAGGTCTAACTCGCCAGGGCCTTCGGCCCGGCACCGGCGTAACTTTACCGGATACGGCTCCGCATCTTCCCACCGAGCCAACGTGCACACTCCGACAAGGTGCTCCACGGCGCTCCTCGCATGAAAACGAGAAAAGTAGGCGGCCACTTCGCCGTCCACCCATTCATAACCGGGAACTTCACAAGGAGGAAACTTGTGCCTATAATCCTCACGACTCATCGCTGCATCCGGAATGTCCGAACCGGATGAACTCTCAGACTCCCCACTATTATTACTAAGCCCCAGATGAGGGGAACCCCCTGCCTCGACCTCGGCATTGAAGCCAACACTTCGGCCTCAACATCGACTGATAACACCCTAGAATTCGAGGACGACCCCGATGACAAATCAATCAGCTCAGTTGCCATTTAAAAGAAACTAATATCTACCTTTTAGTGACGTACTCGGGAGACAAGACGATGAGGGCGTCGGGGCAGAGGATCTCAAGATAAATGGCACGCCAAAGACCTTGCCCTACCACCATATATATAGGAAAACCCCCGGACACCCAAGAGTCACCAATTAATGCTCTTTCAACTGAAGCGACGCCAGCTAAAGGCTCGAAACCCTAGGGCGGTTGCGCATGCAACAGTCACTTTTACCCAAACGACACGAATCCCGAGGCGTGTACGGAAACCCTAAAAAGCCAAAAACCCCTTCGTCTTTCATCCTTGGGCTTGGGGGGGCAGTGTACGGGATAGGAACCCCGTTGACTCGGTCAAAGGCCGAATACGACAAAACCGAAGGGATACCCTCACACCCCTTCGTCTAGAAATCAAACTTGGAACCCTCGAACACCATCTCGGCTATGAACCAGGCCGAACACCCTCTCGGTCGTGGACCAGGCCGAACACCATCTCGGCCATGGACCAGGCCGAGCACCAGCTCCTCCAGGGAACAAAACAGTACCTCCTAAATCCAATTGAGCAGTCACTACAAAAGCCGAGCACCCTCTCGGCCATGGACCAGACCGAACACCCTCTCGGCCATGGACCAGGCCAGACACCATCTCGGCCATAGGCCAAACCGAACACTCACTCGGCCCCTGACCAGGCCGAACTCCCTTTCGGCCTCAGGCCAGGCCAAATACCTCGTCGGCTTCAAGCTCGACCGAAGGACCTGACAAGAGGGGAATTCACCTAAAACACGTGGCTAGCCAAATTCCTACTATGCATTAATTACCATGCCAGATTAAGACAGGATTAAGGTTAAGTCAGATATTACCCATCTCTCAAGGTTGAAGGCCCATCAGGCCCACATATGTCACTATAAATATACAGGTGATGTGACATAAATGAGGTACGTTACTATTCCTTCTAACGTATTATTGCTCTGAACCGAACACTGACTTGATCGTCGAAGTGCCTTTTCAGGTACCCTCCCCCACCACTCGGAGCTAGTGTTCGGTCGGCACGGAAGATTCAGAAAGACTTGGAGGCAGTTAGGAAGGAGCAAGGAGAGGAGTGTTCCTCCCCGGAACATTGCACATTTGTATTCACAAGAGCATTTTCCAAGTAAAGATAAATGAGTTATCTTGCTCATGAGCTTGAGTCAAAATGTGGGTAATAAGGCTAACTCTCAACCCTATATTATTGATGTTGATTTGTATGTTTAATTTTCTCTATGGGTTGTGAATACTTGGAGCACTTTAGTTCCTTGTCGTAGACTAATTAATGCTTGATTGTGTTGTTAGAATTCTATGTTATTGAATTAAATGAAATGAAGGTTCATGATAAATGAAATTTGTATTTTATTAGAGTGGTAGTAAATTAAATAAATAAATCTTATGTATGTTATTACATGACAATGATGAGCCAACACTCTTTATGCTCATGGTATATGTCTTATGATGGTTATTGCCACTTTGTCCTAAATAGAAATTTCTGGAATAATTTAGTTGTCAAAATTTGTTAGTGTGCATGAGAAATGCATTACAATGACTCCTATAAAGTGTATCTTTGATTCATTAGTAATCAAAAAATTTATTAATGAAATCAAATACTACAACTTTTTTTTTATTTTATTATTAAAGTAGTAGTGAATTAAATAAATAAATTGTTTGTATGTATGTTATTCCATGAAAATGATATGCCATCATTTTTTATGCTCATGATGTGTGTCTTATTATGGTTAGTGTAACTTTTCCTAAATAGAATTCTTTAGAATAGGCTAATTTTCAAAATTTGTTAGATTGTGTGCATGAGAAATGCATCACAATGACTCTTATAAAGTGCATTGTCCAATTCTTCTATAACTAGAAACTTTATCAAAAAAAGTTTGAAAAGGAGAATTTACTGAGTTAAGGATGAGATAGGTAATCTATTTATTAAATATATAGAAGTTGTAAAGCTATGATCCCAAAACTTATAAAGTAATTGTATTTGGGCTAAAAAAGTAAGACCCATTTTAATAATTTAATAGTGCTTTCTCTCAATAATATCATTTTGGTGTGTGGTATGGAGATAAGTTAACCTATATATAATACCTTTTTCAATAATTAAAAGCTTAGGAAAAATTCTAAACTTTCCTCTTCCAATCAATTTTCACAACTTTTAAGGTATTGAAAAATAGAGTTCTAATGAGTTCATAGAACTGTTTAAAGGAAAAAAGATCATCTAACTTTATTTTAATATATATATATATATATAGAGAGAGAGAGAGAGGAGAGATTCGTTTACTCCATGAATAAGTCTACCTAAACTTATTTCATTCAATAACTCTTGTTCTACATCAAATTTCAACAGTCCAACCGTTAAATTTAAAGTTCTTAATGCATAGATCAAAATACAAATTTTTAAAAAATTTGAAAACTATTTAATACTTCGTTTCATTAATTTAAATCAATGTATAAAATAATTTTATGGTTATCCGTCAATTTGAATTAGTGAAATGAAGTATCAAATGATTTTCAAATTTTCTAAAAATTTGCAAACTTGATCTACGCATTAAGAATTTTAAATTCAACAATTAGATCATTAAAATTTGATGTATACATAAGTTATTGAACGGAGTAAGTCTAGGTAGACTTACTCCTAGAGTAAATAAATCTCTTCTTATTTATATATATATATATATATATATATATATATATATCCAAGTATATCTATAGTAAAGGCCCTTACAAAGGTGGTGTAATAAAGATAGTCACAACCTAAGTTTGAAATATCACTAGGTGAAGAGAATTTATTTCTCATGAATGTATTTTGTTATATTTGAGATTTTCTTGATATTTTAAATGTTGTATGTACATAGTTTTAGGGTTGAAACTTGTTACAGATATTTTAATTTTTATGGATAAAAAAATTAATTGATATTTTATTTTTTTATTTTCTTATATGCAACTAGTTTAGTTAATTTGTAAAATGTGAAATTGAATACCACAGTGTAGTAGTTGAGAGAAAGGAGATGGAATAGCTATAAGCACAAAAATATGAGTTTGATGCTACTTTCTTTGTAATATTTTTTATCTTTACAAAATAAAAATAAAAAAGTGAAATTGAGTGATAATTCATTCTTAACTTAGTTTGTATTTTTTATACTTGTTTTGCCAGTAACTTTGTGTTTTCATGACTAAATTGTATTTAGTTCCTATAATATCTAATTTATAATTTGATTTTCTAATTTTTATTTATGTAATTTTAATCTTCAAATTTGTATAATCCATAATTTTGATTCAACTATTAAAGGTTGATTAATTGACTATTAAAAATTGTAACATTAACTATTAAATGACATTAAATAAATAATATGATAATATTTAATAATATTTACATTAAATTACATTTTTTATCCTCATTTTCCCATTTCATCTTGTTTTACCACATTAATGGTAAAAATGAGTAAAAATGTAATTTGGTTTAAAATTTTTAATTGTCATGATATTTTCTTATATTAGGTAATTATTAATGTTACAATGATAATAATTAATAGATCAATGATATAAATTTATATGTTTGACCAAAATAGCAGATTTTACAAAATTAATAACCAAAATTGTGAAAATAAAATTTAGGTGACCAAAATCATGGATTAGATGTTATAGAAGGGCAATAATGTAATTCAATCTTTTATTTATTTATCAATATACATGTCCATATATATATTATGCTTGAGTATGCAAAATGTGAATGCACTTTGCATTCCACCATACAAGTTATGTGCTCTTATGTTCGCCCTCCTCTTGTTTTTATTTTTTCAGTTTTTATGTTTAAAATTTAATTATTATATTAAAAATTTAAAATACAATTCAGTAATAATATTTTTATTTAGTCATTAGAGTCAATAATCAAAATATCTCTAAAATTTATACTATACTTTTAATCTATTTAATTTTTCGATGAAAAAGTACACTATTTCCTCTGTTTATTAAAATAATCTAGAGCCTTTGGATAACAATAAAATTAATAAGAAGAAATTAACTACAAATGTAAAGCTTTACTGTTGAGTAAGTAAATCACCTCGTGTGTGTGTATATATATTATATATATAAACATTAAAAAGGAAAAGATTTTACAATAAGTTCTGACTCACATGGGAAGCAAGGAAGGGAGGTTGATATCAACATGGGTAGGGGTAACCTATACATTTTCTTCAAAAAATTTCCCTAAGCAAATTATTTACTGCCTCTTTGCCAATGTCTTCCTCAAGCCTTTGATAATCTTTGAAAACCAAACCAAGTTCATAACTGATAGCACCAACGGCACAATAATTACTAATAACTGCCCAAAGGTGTGCATCTGCTCAACCTGTTGAATAATTCAACAAAGCTATGTGATCCTTACCCTTACCAACCACATCGTTTTACCACAAATAAAATGAAAAATGATCCAACAGCTAGGTTTCCACCGAACAATTTTACATACTTATTGTAACCTCGTTATAAAGAAATAGCGTGTACATGTCTCGAGTGACAAATAAGTTATCCAACAAGGTGCCCATAAATCTAAATTCATTAGACCAACTTTACTAAATTGGTCTCGTTAGTTATTATGTAGGCATAGTGGTATGCATGTACTTGTGTCTGTTGACACAATACAACCATACTAAATATCAATCCTTGCACCACAAAAAACCCTCCTACTCCCCAAATGACAAGCATCAATTAAAATTTTAGTTGATAATGAGAAATAGATGTTTAGGATTTACGATCCTTGTTATAAACAACAAATTCAATTTTTCTTTGATCTTAATTATAAACAACAATTATTAATTTTTAAAGTTACAAGAGATAAATTTCTTAAATACCCTTCATTTATTATTAACTTTATTTCTTATGCATTTATTTATAACTAACATTAAATATAAAAAATCACCTAGAATAAAGGGTATTTTTGGAATAAATATTAAATTAATAATAAAATTAATTAAAAATAATCATATTAATTTTATTTTTTTTATCTTGATAATTTGCACTATGTTGCTTATAATTAGGATGGAGCTAATATCTTTTATGCAGTAAATAGATCCATGATTTAGGCGGCCAGTTATCATCCAAGACAGACAATAATGTGAAGACAACAGACAATTTTTAAATTCAGGTTGTGAATAGTCATTACCTGATCAAAGTGCAAGTAGACATGGTAAAACATGTAAATGAACAGAAGTATTCTGGCAACCTGCAGATGAACCATTTTGGTAAGCAACCGAATAAGACATGAACAAAAATTCTATATATTGAACACCATAGATTTTTAACTAATTAGAAATCACCCTATATTTTTAAAGTAATTATTACAAAACTTAACAATCTTATTCTACACGGCAATCAATGATTGGATGACGTACTAATAGTGAATTATATATATATATATATATATATATATATATATATATATAGATATATAGATAAATGTTTACGACAGTCTCTAATGCTCTCTTTCTAAAACTCTTATCATTAGCTAAAATTTATTAAAAATCGCAAATTTTGTATCCTACATCTCATTTAATAGGTTTTTTTTTCCTGATTTAGTGGTAAGATCGATCAAAATTTGTGATTTTTCAACTAAAATGAAAAAGTATTAGCAAGAGAGTGGTAAGAGAGAGTTTCACTAACATTCTCACATACAAGTGTTAGTGCATGCATGCACGTGTATTTCAAACTATTGACTCACCAGCCAAGAAATGAATATTACTACCCCATTGATGAGATAAGCTTTGGATTTTTTCATTCCAGCTACATCAAGATACCTTCACAAACACCACAACATGAACAAAGAAAAATATTATACGACACTATAATTCAACTATAAGAAAAAAGTTACCATCTCAAATTGATCCCTGGAGTTGTTGTCTCAGAGATCAGGACCATGAACGTGTAAAGCTGTCCTTCCCCACTCAACATTGAATATGCTACTGCTACTAAAGAAAACAGATGATGAATCACCTGAACCAATGTTAATACGAAGTCAGGTTAAATCCCGACCATAATCATCTCCAGCTGGGTTCCTATCAAGTGAAATATCTTAAAATTGATTAAGAGAGTTCAACTTCACAAGACAGGTTGGCTTAAACTAAGCAAGTTAAAAGATATTTCCCTTACATACTCATATCCACCAAGCGAAGGAAAAAACCACAATATCATCCCTAGATCAGCAATGAAGTAACCAACAGAAACCTGTCACAATAAATATCAACAAAACAAAGTGATGCAGGTTACAAAATGGTTGTTGAATCAGGACAATGAAGATGATAACAATTCCAAAGTTGATTTGAATCATATAATTAAAGAAAAAAATAGAATGAATTCCTGAAAAAGGAAATACAAGCCAAATTTGAACAGCAAGAAAATCTGAAGAGCTACTAAATCGAAATGTGACTCACACATTTGTCAATCACAAAACAGACTATGGAATCTCTTAAATCTAGTCTGCATAACAATTCAGAAAGAAAAACTCAAAAGGTTTCTTATACAAGAACAAGCTCAACAAATTATTAAAGTCCCATTATATCCCAACCATCCAATATTACAAAACAATGTGATGTGATTTACGAGACACATAAGACACATAACATCTAAAGACCACAGAATTTTCAATCAATATAAATAGTTTCTTATAGATACTAGTTCAGAAACGCATTGGAAACACATTTATTGTAGAAATTGCCTCTCATAGTATCAATATGATACTGAATAGAGCCCCAGCAGGGTACAATTCTCAAGACAGTAGCCTTCCAGGCAATTGAGAAACCTGGACCTCTGCCCCACCATTGAGTCCCCAAAATACAATACACCATGCTATAGGACTTTGTTTGAGATTGTATAGGGCTTTGTGCAATCTACAAACAAAGCCATGAGAAAGTCACCATTAAAGAAAACATTTTTGATGTCCAATTGATAAAGGGGCCAATTACGCAAAACTGACATAGATAAGAAAAAATGGAGCAAGGCCATCTTGGCAACCGCAGAAAAAGTGTCACCATAATCCAAGTCAAAATTCTGAGTATAGTCTTTAGCTACAAGACGAGCTGTCCCAAAGGAGATGGAGCAAGAGACCATGTCTGGTTAGATCCAGAGTCGTCATCTGATTCGAACCCAATTCTCATATTAGCGATTAAAAAAGAAAACAGCTCAGTAATGGAAAATAGGGTCCGTAATGTATCTGAAGTGAAACTGGAATTACAGTGGAATGAATATCCTACTGCCACAGAGCTACGCTCCTGCAGAGAAACCAAGCTCTTTGTCCATAACAAACCATTTGATTCTATCAGATGCTCTTTCTCTCATAGAATCCCATCACACAATTCTCACACCCGTTCATTTACTGTGACATCAACATTCTCACTTTGGACCCTCCTATTCTTTCTATCACATAATGGGCTACATAATGGTTGGGGCAGTTGAGGACTTCAGGTGCAAACTGCCCATTTGGACCCAAATTCATCTCTGAGGTCCTAACATTGCCATTCTCTTATAAAGAAGACTTGTCCTCAAGTTTGATAGGCTCAAACAACACACATGAACTGATAATACTGAATTGTATTAAAAAC
The DNA here is from genome assembly GCF_000230855.2 of Cajanus cajan. Taxonomy (NCBI): domain Eukaryota; kingdom Viridiplantae; phylum Streptophyta; class Magnoliopsida; order Fabales; family Fabaceae; genus Cajanus; species Cajanus cajan. Next base: position 49,921,339 of record NC_138518.1, read on the forward strand.
AGATAAGAAAAACCAGTATAACCGAGAAAATGAAGAAAAATATGATAGGGTAATTCTATCAGCCCAACCAAATGGCCCCCTCACCCAAGAATGATTCTGGCAATCTCACCTCTCTTTCGAACAGAATTTTTATCTTCCCTCCCTTCTCTCTCCTTATTCCTTATATAACTAATTCACCTTAATATCATTTCTCCCCCCTACTGCCAACACAGCATCCCTATTCTTCTGAAACGTTTCCTACAATAGCCCTTCCAAATCTTGGGTCTACTCTCAATATTTGGCACTAATTGGCCCACTTCTTCCTCATGGTTTCTATCAATATGTCTCATACATTTACAATAGGAACACTGCGGACGACCACTCCCAGTTCCACAATCACCCGTTCCATTACCTCGACCAAGACCACCATGTCCAACTAGAAAGGCAGATGATTCTGAACCAGGTTGTGTTCCAATTCCTGACATAGCCTCTGTATGAAGGAGTGAAGGACATGCAACAAACGACTAAGAAGTTCTTTTGTTGTGGGAATACTAGGATTAGTAAAAATTTGGTTCCACACACTCAAAATCCTAGTGAGGGCCATGAAGAAGCAGCATCATGGACATGTTATCAAATTTTGCTGATCATCTTGGTAAGGACATTATTAGTCAAAAGCAATTTGACTTCATCAATGGTTGACTATGCTCTATTCAGATATGATGGAAGATCTTGATTGGTAACCTAAAGAGTAAACAAATTATGAACAGCATCATAGAGACATATGTCATTTGAATATACATGTCGAGCTTTCTTCCAAATGTCATGGCACGTTTTAAGAAAGTATACCAACAACTTTGAATCAATGGATTGTCTTGCCACAAAAGAGTGACTGACTGTGCATCAGCTTTCTTCCACTGCCTACGTTCCACTTCAACAATATCATATTGCGTTTAGCTCTATTGATCAGACAAACCTTGACCAAAGAACCTGGTCCGCTTGGTAACCTAGAAACTCAAGCCACAACAGACTCTAATATTTGTACATACAAAAATCACTTGTAATGATTTGATGCACATAAAAACAAATATATAAAATTTATGAACTCAGCCTTTACTATCTCATGCTCTAGAGCTTGAGTTTGAACGAGAAACCACTCAATCCCATGTAAGATATAACTGGGTGACAATATAGGTTCCAAGTATATCTCAGGTATACAACAGTAATGGTAGGAACTCAAAGGGTAATCAAATGCAAGCAATTGGGAAAAAATTCTGATTGTTCTTACCCCCAGTGCAAAAGTCGACAATGAAGAGCTTCGAACAGTAATAAGTTCAGTAGACTGGTAATCAGAAAATAGATTTGAGCAAAACACCATGTACAACGCCATAGATGTTATGAAAATGGCATGCATAGTTGATGCAGCACTGCTCAAAGAATAAAAATCTATGAACATCTTGTATAACAAGCAACAAAAGAAGAGTTTCTCAACACAATAGAAAGATCCAGTCACCGGTTATTCCACTCAATACGTTGGATTTTGGAGAAGCTGGAATAGATCTTAAAGTAACTAGTGCCAATAAGCTGAGTAAGTTCATAAACCTGAAAAATAGGAAAGGCCGTAATTAAAGATAATGAAACCACAATAACTTTAATGTGTCTTATATGACATTCTTGTAGAAAATAGAATGACAACATATTACAATGTAGATACCATCTTGCAAGCTAAAATTCCAGTGACAACAGAAGTATACGGAATCAGAGAGTCAGCTAGTAAATATTCCTTCACGAACAAATTAGCTCGGTTTTGGTAAGATTTGAATGTCATAATATTTTCAGAAGCCAACATTGTAACACTACCCGTTGGTTGAGAAGTCTCTTAAAAAGAGTATATGCTTTTCTGCTTTCCACCTCCAGTCCCCTATTACATGAACAAATACAATTTAAAGACAAGATACTAAAAATTTAAACCCAAAAGGATACATCATGACATGGAAGTTAAAGGCAGAAATAATCTGTATAAAAGTTATCCGTATCCATGGTAAAAGACAATTGAAAAAAGGAGTGGCACATAGTTTAACAATGGATTTAGCCACCTAATAATTGTTTCAAAATATGAAAGTTTACAAAGAAAACAATTTTTTAATTTTAAAATATGGTTTCCACAAAATTCTACAAGTTTTTGATTTTTTAGCTCTGCCAGTATTGAAAATTTTATTGACAATTATATGTCTTTAATGTTCCAAAGAGACTAATCAAGTGATTAATTGTTTTACAAAAAACATGTTTTTTTCCAGAGGAAATAAGGCTTGCATAGAAAAAGCAGGATGAGGTTTCCTCATTATACAAAAACAACACAAGATATCGTAACCTAAAAAATTAGTATTAGTACCGAAGAGCTTTACAATATCCCTCAGCCTGCTTAACATGGTGATTCCCAGGAAGAAACCACCCCAAAGCTCATCAAAGAGAGGCCATGAAAACAATCTTCTCCTTGATCCTACTAGTGTGTTTACATAACAAATTTTCACCAAAAAGCTCCAAAATCTATATTCCATTTTTCAAATGTAGCTGATCACCATTGCAAAAAAAAAAAAACAGAAACAAACTAACAGCAATATCACTGATCCTCTGACCGACAGAAGCAAAGGAAAATCATTAATATCACGACATAACCAGTTATTCATTTTGAGAGGCTAGGAAGAAAAGGAGATTCTAATATGCATCTTGAAGTCAGTTGATAAACAATGGCAAATAATGGGCTACCACTAAATAACTAAAACAACAAGCATGACCAATTACCACGCTCCAAATAACTATTCCCAGAAATGAATCAACTAGTCCTCTGCATATCAGTAACTAGTAAAGTATACAAAGCTGATTATTCAAAAATAAATAAATAACAAAAAAATCTCTCACTCAAAAAAACGGAGCCACAGTAACGGAGGAAAGAAAAAACGAGAATAAATACATTACATACACATCTCAATATATCTCAAGGCAAAAAATAAATCATTCACGAAGTTTAGCATTTTAAATTATTAAAATTGTATAAAAATTACAAACAAAATTCAACCATGAAAACGCTTTAAACAACAATATTGCACTCCAATTTAAAACCTTTTTATGATTCAACAAAAAATAAAAATAAGTAACAACTAGCATCATCTAAATGTCCCAATCAACAGAACTTGAGATGTGAAATTTCTGCAGCGGGAGTAAGGATCAAACAGCGTACCAGTTATGTGCAGTGGATGAATCGAATTTATGGAAGGATGGCGATCTTATACTGCGTCGTTTTGAGATGCATTCAGAAACGCATTAATTGAATTTTGGGGGGAATTCTGGAAACCCTAGAAGGATGAACATTGTTGGATTGAGGTGCCCAACAGAATATCGTTACATAACTGCCAGAAGTTATTCCCTTCTCTCTCTCTCTCAATTTTTTTTTTTTTTTTGGAGAAGGCATTTTATTATTTCTGCACTATCCGTAATTATTGATTTACTATTTTAGAGTAAAATGACCTTTAAAGGAATGATAGGTAATTGAATATTAAAGCCAAGGTCAAGGTGGTTTTTCATTTTTAAAATTAAAATCAGTTTTAGTTTTGAGTTTCAGCTTATTTTTATTTTTAGTTTAGGTTTTACAAATTGAAGATAGATAAAATAAGTCAAGTTTTCTTTGTTATTTTGCTTCATTATAAAATCATGCTGTAAGAATATTGAGACATAAAAGTAATTATAAATAAAAATAATAATTAAATATGATAATGGTTAGTTCAAACAATAAATATATCAATCACTAAGAATAAGTTAGTTGTTGAAGGATGTAATTGAGAGTAACTAGAAATGAGAAGACTTAGATTCATCATAAATTAGAAATTTGTAATCTTTTTTATATATAAAAAATGATAAATATATCGCAATTCTTTATTAATATTATGTTTTAATTATTTCTATGCCTATATTTTTTTAAGCTCAATTCATATAGAAATCCTATGTAATTTGAAGTATTTAATATTTATGATTTATTTTCTGAATACTTTTAACATATGAAAAGCACTTTCCTACGTTTGTGAATTATTTTTTTATAATGATAAATAATAAAAAAAATTATATAATAATGAATAATTATTAAAAATACATGAATTAGAAAAGAATAAAAAAATTGAAATTTGTAAACGAGTAGTCATAAAGATAAAATTATCAAAAAAATGTGAACATTAAATGAGACAATCCCCATATTAATGGTATAGATGATGTATGAATAAATTGATACATGTTATTTTGATCCTTGTAGGATATCAAACTTGAATCTTTACGGGGATCAACAATTTAAAGAGATTAAATGCAATATTTTTAAAAGGTGTTTATTTCACGGATTACAAGTTTATTCTCAATTTATGTAAGCATGAGAATATAATATTCTCGTGTTTGTTATAAGTGGATATTATTTATATAGTTAATCATTTATACACTGCTAGTGTAAAGATTTTTTATACTGGCAATCAATCATATCTTTTAATAATGTTATGTCAGTTGATTATTTAATAAAATAATAATAAAATAAGTAACTTTAAAATATATAATTGGTTGCTAGTGTAACAAACTTTACACTGGTAGTGTATAGATAATTAACTCTTATTTATATTCAAGAAAGCTATCCTATCATATTTTTTGCACTTTTATTCTTATGTCGAGGGAGTAAGAAAATGATACTACCTTTGTTCCTATACATAAAAACAAATACCTAATTCATCAAAATTAAGGAAAGTAATTAGAATGAAAATGAATCTCACTCTAAGAGACTTCATGCTCATGCAAAGCAAGCCATATGAGCGCTCTAAGCGAGCCAACTCAGAAGATATCCCTAGAGCACTATGAAGGGCTTGAAGTGAATGTCGAAATATAATTAAGAAGGGAGTTGAATTGTTTATTTTTAAAAAAATTATATTTTAATTAGCTTCATAGAAAGCAAGTTGTATAGGTATTAATTGTTCTAATACTTAATGTATTTTATTGAAATAGTTTTTGAGTCAACTTATTTATGATTAGGAATATGCATGATATATTGATGAGTCATTATTTTTCCTTATTTATTTATCTTTCTGTACTTATTTTAATTGTTGATTTGGGCTTAATCGTTTATTAATCGTACAGTTTTACTGTTTGGGCTTCATTGGGCCAGCAATTTGAATTTAAATAATTCTGATTCACTTGGTCTAATTTTTGTTTATCAATTATTTTCAGGTTAATTGTGAAACATTTTTTGGCTTGGATATTATTTTTGGACTTCAAGAGATAAATGCCACGTTAGCACTACTTCATCACATCCACATCAGCATTTTGTTTTGTTTTATTTTTCATTTATTTCATTGTAAATTTGGGTCAAACTTGGATTGGGAGCCTATTTTGACTTTTCTAGGGTTTTTAGGACCTAGAGTAGGGACCATGCAGCCACCATCTGATGTGACCACGTTTTGAGAGCTGCTTCCCTGCATATTTTCACGTTTTTCCTCTCTATTTTTGGGGGCTTCTCCATTTACGTTTTGCTTCTTCCTTTTTCACGTTTTTCTTTCACTTCTTCCTGGTTGTATCTGAACTGCATATTTTACATTTGAATGAAGACAGACTTTTCATTTTCTTCTCTTCTACCTTGTTGTATTTGCATTTTCGTTTTAATGGAAGGCTAAAACCCTTGGGGTTGGCTCCTTGAGCAGATTGTAATCTCCATTTGAGGTCTTATTCGTATATGCATTTCTGTTACGCTTGCTTCTTCTTCATTGGACCTGTGCATTGAAACACTTTCAGCACCTGTTCATGCTTAATGCATCTGGGTTGTTGCATATATAAGGCCACAATTTGCTTAATCCCGTGGAGAGGTTCAATGTTGTATATGTTTGCTTAATTCGTGTAAGGAAGTCTTGAGTTAATCGTTGCTTAGTTGATTAATTCGGATGGAACAAGGATTAAGTTGTTAACAGAGAAATATCTGTAGTGAACCAAGGATAAGAGAGTTACAGATCTGAACAAGGAGTCAATCTGTTTCATTTGCTGTGCTACCTGCGTTTTATTGTGTTTTAAACTGAAAAACCTGAACCAAACCCCCCCTTCGTGTTTGAACCTTTGACAGAGAAAAATGGTCCTTGGGAGATGACCTAGGAAAGCTTCCTAGTATTACATTTAACTATTTTTATTTGACCGGGTACGGCCTCGATCATATATCAATAAGAGAAGTAAGCTAAATAAGCAAGTAGAGAGATAAGGAAAGAAATAAAGGGCACAAAGATTTATACTGGTTCACTCCAACTAGGCTACATCCAATTCCCACACAACCTTGTGGCATTTTTTCACTAAACTCACAGTCAACTACTGCAAAAAATTCAGTCACTTGTTGATACATCCATTACTTCATAGCCACCTACTATTAACACCAACACTTAGCTACTTGTTGAGAAACTTCATTCAACCACCTATTGAGAAAAATAGCCTCAAAGCCACCTACTATGAGACTAGACACAACACCTTTTATAATTTAATTTTCTTTTCTTTCTTACAACACTACACACTCTTAATACTGGCTAGGAAATGTTTACAAGAAAAAAATTCCTTGTGTTCTTATAAAGAGTTAAGATCACAAGTCAATCTCCTACGATGGAGCTTCCACTACGGTAGATATCTCACTTTTTTCTATTAAAAAATAGAATTACAAGTATGAAGTGGATTTCTTTGAAAGATCAGTGGATGAAGTAACAAAGACTATATCTTGTTGAGTTTGAGTGATTTTTTTTTCTTTTATCTTTATTACTTTAAAATGTGACCAATGTTTTCCTTTTATAGACACCCAACAAATAGATCCGTTAGAGCTTGCTCTATTGTTCATGTTTGATGCTGACATCACTATTTATTTATTGTATCAGTCAGTCTTTACAAATGAGATGTCTTCTAAACAACTTTTAAGATCAAGTCTTATGAACCAAGTCTTTAAGACAAGTCTTATAAGAAGAAATGTTTAATTTAAAGTCTTCTATTTCGCAACTTGCGATGGACATTATCATTGGTACTAATTATCATTCCTTAAATTATACTTAATTTCTTATCAAGGTGTCATAAGGACGATCTTGTGAATCTTTTATTTTATTCAAGAAGCATATCATAACATATAGCCTTTTGATTAGTCTTATTAACTTTTGTTGAGACACTTGAACACAAATATTAGCACACACATGGGTACTCTTCTTTCTAAATTTGAGACTAAGAATTTGTCATTATTAAAATCAAGATAAGGCAAGATTGAACAAGGCTCACTCAAGTGAATTATCTAAGTGCTTGAAGTGAGTGGACATCACAAGCCCAATTGGAAAAGACTCATTTAAAATATTATAAAAATAGGGTTTGGAGATAATAGAAAAATACTCAACATATTGTATATTTTAGTAGGTTTGAAAGATTAAAAGGAGTTGTTGTTGTAGATTGAGGTAGCTACCTTACTCCATGTAATTCTTCCTATTTTTATTTAATTGATGTTTTTATTCAATTAATTGTTGTTTTCTTCTTCTCTTAATGTGTGCTTTAGCTTGGTCACTCTTTACATGATCCCATAGATTTCATTGAGGTTGGAAAACCCTTTTAAAACTATGATCTAGAGAATAACACTAATAATGTTTATTACTAGGAATAAGATAAGTTTTATTAGTCAGTATTTTACACCTTTGATCTTAATGCGGGTTTCTTAACAAACTTCATCAAGGAATTAATATTTTCCTTAAGGAACCTATAATTTCTCAACTAAGAAATTAGGGTTAAAATATTTTCTCACCTATGTTGAGTCTTGTAAATAGGAAAAATGGTAATATATTCATGGAAATATTGGTAGTAATGTTTTAACACACTTGCAACTTCTCTTTTTAATTCTTTTTTTTTTATTATTTAAATTACATTCAATTTTAAAAAAATATTTCAAGGAATATTAGAATGCAACCAAACATGTTTTCTAAATATACCTTGAAACAAACACCCTAAAAAAAAGGCTTTTTGCACTATAAGACAAACTTGTCTCCAAAAGGCTCTATCACTCTACAAAAGAAGTCAACCTCCTATCAAAATCTCTAAAAGTTGTTTCTTCTCTAATCAAGTAAGGATAAATTTATTCTTTTATCAAACAAGAAGTAATCTAATAATATGGAATATTAAATTCATGTAATCAAGTTGTTAACCAGCAAGGTTTTGAATATGACAAATATAATACATATTGTTATTACTAACCTGTGAAGTAGTGTTTCAGATATTTATAAGAATAGGCAAAACTAAAGCATATAGCATGATTGAGTAAAACAAAGATCGAACAAATCAAGCTAAATGAAAGAAGGATCATGACTTGCGCACCAGACAACAACGAATACCAAACAAAGATATGCTAAGAATAATCCAGAGCGCAATATAAGAAATTAGAAACAAGAGCAAAATAAGACCAAGAGAAAGTTGGCTCAGCACCAAATAAACATCAGACAAAGCTCAATGGTCAACCACATATAGGTCAACCAAACGATCATCAGTTATTGGAGAACACAAGACGAAGAAACATTCTAGATGGAATAAAAATCCGTTCACATTCAAGACTAATCAAACGACATGACAAAGTCAAAGTCTAACTCTTAGATGTAGACTCCAACTTCCAGACGCAGACGAAGCATGGTGAAAAAGTGTCTGAAGTCCACTAGTCATAATGAAGAAGATCATATATCATCTTTATTCACAAGAAAAGCACACGGAGTTATCAAAGATATAGAAAGAAAGAAGAAAAATTCAAGAGTGCGAATTCACAAGTCAAAGTTGCGTATGTCAAGACAAGTACACCTACTTTTCAGAGAAAGGCAACACCTTTGTAACTACAATGATGAAAAAAGGACAAACATACCTAGGTCATGATTGAAGTCAGAAATAAAAGGGAACAAATTATGCAAAGGACTTCACGTAACACAGATTTAGCAAGCAAAACATTTAATACAAAATCAAACGCATTAAATGAAAAAGATCTGTGTAGCCATGAACGAACGTTTATCTGCACCAACGAAAAGCTCCGCCTCAACGGACACATTCAAATTCAAACAACGGATAGATTTATCACAAGGCTATAAATAACAAGACCTGAGAAGAAAAGAAACAGAAGAGAAGCAACAAGCAATAAGCAAAAACAAGCGTCAAAACAATCTCAACTCTCTTCTTGTTCAAAGTTGAATATCCGTGTAAAAATAAGGTTGAATACCTTACTGAGTGTAGAAACTATTCCATCCTCTCTATGAGAGTCATATACACACTCCAAACACATTCTTGTAAAACTAAGGTTGAAAACCTTAGTGAGTGTATAAACTATTCCATCCTCTCTATGAGAGTCACATACACACTAAAAACATCTATCGTCTGTAAAGCCTGAAGAGGCTAGTAAAAGAATATTTGTAGAACCAGAAGTGGTTTAAGAATACTAGCGTCAACAAGTGAATTTGACGAACCAGGAGTGGTTGAGAATACTTGGGAAACCAGAAGTGATTTAAGAATACTAGTGTCAGCAAGTGAGGTTGACGAACCAGAAGTGGTTAAGAATACTTGTAACTCGTTGTGATTAGTGGAACCCTTCTGTTGAAGAAGACTGGACGTAGCTCAGAAAGAGTGAACCAGTATAAAAACTTTGTGCATTGTTATTTGATGTAAAAATGCAGTTTTACTTATATTGATTCATCATAAAAATTTCGTCTACTACTACGTATTCTCTAAACCATATTTAGACGAATTTATATTTGTTTGACTTGAGAAACCATTTTCGAACAAACGATAGATCTTCAGACGCAGAGTTTCTTTTAACCAATCTTGCACTTTCATTACGCACCTAAAATATTATTTTCTAACGGATAGAAGCACGTTTGCGAAAATGTTTTTAAAATCCTTCGCTCACACACATTCAACCCCCCCTTTTGTGTGTTTTCACTAAACTTCACAAGTGTGGTAGCAAACCTTGTCAATGTTCATCACCAGAACAACAAAATGAAGTAAATATGAAAGCTACATGAAAAACAAGTAAAAATTGTGCAGAAAAGAAAGAAATTAAAAAAGGGAGGTGAATAGTATCGACCAAAAACTCAACATCTTTTTAAATTATCGAAGTAATATCTAAACCTCATAATATAAACATTTTAAAATGCAAACCTAAATAGTATTAAAAAATATATAATTTAATTAAAAATAACATATTTTTATTACTTGAAACAAAAGACTTAGTGTTAACAAATTTTAAAAAGATGGACTATATATTTTTCATTCAAATTACTTATTGTATTGATTATTTTAAAGCACTATATATAAATAACTTTGAGAATCAAAAGTGGTGCATGCATCTCTAAATTATAAACACCAAAATAGGACAAAAAAAATTTGAGACTAAAATTATACTTGATTTTTTTTTTTTAGAAACTAAAAACATATTTTATCCTTTTATAAATGTAATACATAAAAAAAAAAAGCTAACAATAAAAGTCACATGACTTTATAATCATTCACATTTTTATATTTAGATATAACAAAATAAATATATAAGAGATAATAATTTTAATTTACTTTTAAAGAAAATATAAAAATTATTAGAACTATATTTTTTTTTCAAAAACAAAAGTAAATAAACTTAAGCCTCCCTTTCATCATCTAAAGAAGTAGCAAAGAAGTCAACCTCTATCTCATGGCAGACGATGACGAGACGTCCTATTCAGAGGACTAAGAAGAGGATGATCAACAGATAATGCAAACAAACTTCAGACACATGATGAGCTCCTTGTCGACTCCTTAAAAGCCATCTCTTTCTCGTAATAATTTGAAAAAAGTTTTTCAAACTTATCCAAAGAAAATGATATTTTGAAAAAGAAGAACAGGAGTATACTTGAAGAATGCCCGACTTAAAAAAACTCCACCAAGAAAAAGGAAGAAGTGAGAAAAAAAAGGGAGATAATGGGTTGTCGCCACTGAAAATCGTCTTTGGCAACAATAGATGGGTGACGATAGTTCGACGATGGGACATTGTGGTGGTGATCAAAGAGAAGAAAAGATGATAGATACCATGTTGACACTACACCATAATAATATAGATCTTACATTTCACAACTATAATCACGATAAGAATGACGCAAAAATATTTTTAATAAAGTCATCACCAATATTTTATTTTGAGAAAAAAAAATTGGAAAATCATTTTAAGAAAAAATGGTCTCTGAAATCAATGTTAGTCTTGGAAGTCAATTATGTGTAAGGAAGTTATTAATACCCTACAATACCTATTAAAAGTAATATCTTTAATTAATTGTGCAAAACTTTATAACTTTACAAATATTTATCTTATCTCTAAGAAATATTTTTTGATCCTATAATTTTTTACATATGTAAAAGACTATTTTTTTTATATAGATTTTTATTTAAAAAAAAACTTACATAAGAATTTAAGTTAGTAAACAGCTAATAATTTAATTCTAATATGTTAAGTCAGACGAAAAAATTCTCAGTAAGGTTTTGAATGAGACAAATATAATGCATATTGTTATCTCTAACAAATGTGTTAGTGTTTCGGATAAAAACATAAGTATAGGCAAGTTGAAGAATACAGGATATGCATGCACCACCCTCTGCACCAGAACCAAGACAAAATAAGCTAAGCGCCGGATGAAGGTGATGAAGGTTGAACAAAGAAGGAAATACACCAGACAAAGTTATCCACAAGCTATAAGACATTAGATGAAGAGATTAAATGAAAACAAGCTCAACATAAGAAGGAAATTAGTGAAGCCTCAAATGATACAATACCACGGACGATGGACAAAACTAAATCAAAGCATCCTAGACGGAGTCAAGAGCTTGCATAGCTGACCAAATGGAGACTCAAATACACAGACAAAAACTAAGAATGCTGGAATATTGTGCCTGAAGTCACAATGAGAAGAATTACCTAGCATTGTCGCCACCGGCCCGAAACGGGCTTTCGGCATTCGCGAAGGATGGTTGGACTCTTTTATTTGTTTAAAAAATATGGATTGCTAGAATGACTTATTCTCAAACTGAGACCTTGTCAAACGAGAAATTTTATTAAAAGGCTCACCAATCCATGTTAATCCCAAGCGGGACCCTCCATGGATTAGCGGTTTTCATAAAAAGGAAGGGTTCATGGAGTCGCCACCAATGTTTTACTCAAAACATTGGAAAAAGAAGTTTAAGGCAATCGATTCAAAAATCGACTTCGGCCATGACAACCAGAGTCGGGTAAGGGAGTCGGTTACGCGTGGGGAAGGTGTTAGCACCCCACAGCGCCCCTTTCGGGTTCCCTATGACAGATTATTTCTAAAAATAATAGTGCGAAATTACTAAATTACCCCTATTTATTCTAAACAGTTATAACTTAACTATCTACAAGATGACAGTTAAATATACACACAGAAAGCAGTAAAAGGAAGGTCTTAAGAAGAAACCTTTGAAGCGTGCTTTTATATTCAAGTAAAACTAGGAAGCTTTTTGGCGTTCCCTCGCTCTACAAGCCCGCTCGCTCCCTCCTAGAAAATTTTAACTATGGAAATCCGGAGGATTTCCCTTCGACTCAGTTCGAGACTCAAGCAAAAAGCTCAGAACTCGAGAACTTTGTCGGATCAACTCTCCGAGTGATTTCTAGGCAGAGCACTGCTCAAAAAAACCCAGAATACTTAAGAAGAGGGTTAAAACTCAGTGTAAAAGTGTGTAATGACGTCCAAATGACGTCTTATTTATAGGGAACAGGCGCAATACGGCCTCTGGGGGTCAATACGGCCCGTATTGAGTTTTTGAACTACAATACGGCCGTATTGAATTCAGTACGACCGTATTGAAGTTCAAAAAACCTCAATACGGCCGTATTGAGTTCAGTGCGGCCGTATTGTAGTTCAAAATGTTCAATACGGCCGTACTGAACTTTTGGGAGGCCGTATTGGGCTTCATTCCCTCCACTTCCTTATTTTGAGCTTATTACAAGACCTCTAGACCTACAGAGAATCCTCCTAGGGCCTTCTATGAGTCCTTCTGGCTGACTTTCCTTCAGTCCTCAAGAGTCTTCAAGCTTTATTTCCGACCCGGACAATTTTAGGGGTCTACAGCTGCCCCCCCTTTACTTAGTCAAACGGCCTTTTGGTGTACCGTTTGATAAGTAAAGGAGTTGACCCAATTGTCCGGGGAATAAGCCATCCTTCCGACTTGTAGTGTCTTCAGGTGGGAAAATTGTTGAGTAGCCTCTCCAGGTTGAGTTTGCCCTCTCCAGGGTGAGTATTAGTCGTCGCCTCTCCAGGCTCATTGCATATCTCGGTGCTCTGGACATCTGGGTAGCTGAGTATTGCCTCTCCGGGCTTGTGCATACCTCGGTGCTCTGGACATCTGGGTAGCTGAGTATTGCCTCTCCAGGCTTGTGCATACCTCGGTGCTCTGGACATCTGGGTAGCTAAGTATTGCCTCTCCAGGCTTTGTGCATACCTCGGTGCTCTGGACATCTGGGTAGCTGAGTATTGCCTCTCCAGGCTTGTGCATACCTCGGTGCTCTGGACATCTGGGTAGCTAAGTATTGCCTCTCCAGGCTTTGTGCATACCTCGGTGCTCTGGACATCTGGGTAGCGTGAGTTTGCCCTCTCCAGGGATTTGTGATAGTTTTGTCTCCACAGTCCATGATGCTGCTTCGACGATTGTTTTTGATTTTTGTGCCACTGAGGGCTGGATAACGCAGGGATCCGTTTAGGGGATGTGCAGTTACTCATAGGTTCTTGTGTCCCAACTTTCCATTGCGTAGTTGGTACCCATTGAGGAATTTCTGTTTCCTTGGGGTGTAGACACGAAGATGCTCTTTCTGATGTGAGCGATGCCTTATGATTGGCTGACGTCCTTTTGACGGTGGTGGAGTATCCCGGTTATCCTTATTCGGGCGACTCTTTTTGTTTTTCTGGTTTTGTTGCCTCTATGTAGGCTATCATCCGCTGGGGGATTTTGTCGTTTTGTTGTGATTAGCCTCTTCTGTTAGGCGGATCATCTTGACGTTCAATGATTGGCTGAATGCCGAATTCCGCTTGGGGAATGATTATTGATCTTTTTTGGATCTTCTCTTTTTGAAGGAGTGCCTCTGAGTAGGCGAATTATCTTGATGTTTGGTGTTCGGCTGAGTGCCGGATTCCGCTTGGGGAATGGTTATTTGTCTTTTGTGATTTTTCTTGAAGGGGTGCCTCTGAGTAGGCGAGTGGGGATTTAAAGTTTATATATCCCAGAGTATTATTTAGAAAGCCTCTTCAGGCTTAGCTTCACTCATCGCTTGAGTTGGAAAACTATCTTCCACTGAGGAAGTTTCAAGTCCTTTGACTGAATATTTTGCTTGGATGATCGCGCTTCCATTGGGGATTTTGACGATCTTGCTTTGATAGCTCTCGCTGGGGATTTGTTCCATGAGCTTAAGCTGAGGTTTCTCTAGGGAGTATTATTTCTGCGAGCCTCTCCAGGCTCAGTTATTCTGAGAGAGTATTATTTCGGCGAGCCTCTCCAGGCTCAATTATTCTAAGAGGGAGTATTGTTTCGGCAAGCCTCTCCAGGCTCAATTATTCTGAGAGAGTATTATTTCAGCAAGCCTCTCCAGGCTCAGTTATTCTGTGAGAGTATTATTTCGGCAAGCCTCTCCAGGCTCAGTTATTCTGATGAGGGAGTATTATTTCGGCGAGCCTCTCCAGGCTCAGCTATTCCGAGAGAGTATTATTTCGGCAAGCCTCTCCAGGCTCGGTTATTCTGTATGGTGAGAGAGTATTGTTTCTGCAAGCCTCTCCAGGCTTAATTATTCTGAGGAAGTATTTTTTCAGCAAGCCTCTCCAGGCTCAATTATTCTGTATGATGAGAGAGTATTATTTCGGTGAGCCTCTCCAGGCTCGGTTATTCTGTACAATTTTGCTGGATTTTCTGCCTCTTTATTGATTTCGGCTTTTTCTATATTTTTGCCTTTTTTGATTTTGGCTTTTTCTGTATTTTGCCTTTTTTGTTGATTTTGGCTTTTGTTGTACAGAAATAAAAGTGTTAAAAGATTTAGACTCAAAGAGTGAAAAATTTCATTCATTAAATAAACATGAAATTTTGTACAAGGGAAATGATGGGACGCAGCCCATTCAAACAAATACATAAAAATAGGAAAAAGAAAGCCGATCTTCATTCTTCTGCCGGCGGGTCCTGTGGAGGAGCAGGGAACTGGCGGTGCATCCAGACCGAGAGGTTGTCGAACCCCTGCACTAAAGTGTCCAGTCGAGTATCGGTGCTCTGCTGCCATGCGCCGATACTGTGCTGAAAAGCATCGAATTGAGTATCGATGCTTTGCTGTAAAGCGTCAAAGCGGGCATCAAAGTAGGCCCTATCCGACTGTGAGGTGCCGGCCTCTGGCTGTGGACTGCCGTCGCCCTGAAGATCAACGTCATTGAAGAGCTCGGCGAAGGCATCGGGGCCATCCGCTCGTACATACCCCCCTCCTGACCTCGCTATGATCTTCATACTGATCAAGGTGGAGGCATTAATTGGCTTCGGTGCCAATGGCCCTGGCTCTGCGCCGTCTAGGCATCCCCAAGTCTCCGCAAGCCGTGAGAGGAGTGGGGCAACCAGGATGTATCCCTGCCTAGATCCTCCCTCTCGTGCCCCCAAGTTCTTGACGTGCTCGAGGAAGAAGTATCCGGGGTTGGCCCTCCGACTGGTGGCCATGCAGTATAATGCTAATAAATCCGGCCGTGTCACCGACTCGGGGCTCTTCCACCTGCCATGGATGGTGCTGGTGAGGATCTTGTGACAGATCCGAAGAGCGGTCGGGAGCCGGGTGCCCTTCACCCCGGCATGATAGTCTTCGTGGCCTGTGATCGCTCTCCACATGCCGACCAGGGTCCACTGATCAAGCCACTCGCATATAGCATCTCGATATGCCAGCTGATCAGTCCTGCTGAAAAATCCTGCTTGGACGTTGAACTCGTCCAACGTCAGTGAGCGGTACCCCTGGTTCATCCAGAAGTCAACTGAGCAGACAGCCTCCCCAAAACTGTTTGTCGACTCAGTAACGCCGACAGTGGCCAGAAACTCCTTCGTCGCCGTCAAGTACAGGTGAGAAGGGGGATCAAGGAGGAATCCCCATCCTATACTGTCGAAGTAGCCTCGGACTTCATCCTCCAAGCCCACTGTACGGAGAATGTCGAAGTCGAGCGCCCTCGACGGCTCGAAGGTGAATGACTCTATGAGCTGCAGCTGTTCCTGATGTCTGTCTGTCATCTCACGTCGAGCTGGGGCCCTCTGCCTCTTTCTAGATGATTCTGCCATTTCTGAGGTTTCTTCTTGGGGTTCACTCACAAGCAGGATGCAGAGGAATGAAGATTGGAATGCAAAAATGAGAAGGAAAACGCTTATTTATAGACAAATTTTCGCCAATACGTCCCGTATTGATTCAATACAGCCGTATTGGTGTAGCCGTTATTGGGCAATTTTGGCAACCAATACGGCCCGTATTGAATTCAATACGGGCGTATTGGAGGTCAATACGGGCGTGTTGGATTTAATACGCCCGTATTGAAGCTGAAAGGTTGCTTCAACGGTCGTCTTAATACGGCCGTATTGGGACCAATACGAGCGTATTGAAATTTTTTTTTTTTTTTTTTTTTTAAGATAAACAGAGAATAAGTGATCTTCCAGTACACCTATCATCTGTATGCATGTATGCAAATATGATGCACCTAATTCTATTTGATTCATTTCTTTCAAAAGAATTAATCGGTGCACTTTTTGTTTGGATCTTGCCATTCCTCCAGATGGGCTGTGCTCTGCTGATTTCCGTAACCGAGGAATGATGCGTATTTGATTTTGGTGTCATCAACCAAATGATTTTCCTTTCCGTTAGAAGATGTGTCAACCCTCCTATTGACTACTATATCTCCAAGTTTCCACTAGATTATTCAAAAATCGTTTGGGACAAGAGAGAAAAGAAGGAAAGGATATTTTTTCGAAAGTTTGTGTTTTAGAGGGGATTATTTTATTTTTTGAAAAATGGATTTTGTAAGAATGGCTTGGCCAATGGTAGGCTTAAGTGTTTAGGCTTGTTTGATTAAACACTTATGAAGTTAAGCACGTCTTGGTTATTAACGTTTGTGATTTGATAACTTAGATAGCTTTTCTTGAGCCCCTTTGTTGAATTCAGTTGGTGGTACCATCATGGATTTATTCTATTTTTCGATTGCCCTAACTTTTGCCTAAAACGCCCATTTGTGGAATTTTAGCGGGCTTTTGTTTTTGTTCATTATTTTGTAACCCTAATTTTTGCCTAGGTCACCCTTTTGTGGGATTCCTAGCGGGTCTTTTGCTCTTATTTTTGCGCAGCCCCCTTTTTGGGTTTCCTGCCGAGCTTTCTTTTATTTTAAAAGATTTCTTTTTATCCATGATGGCACTTGTCGAGGCCAAGGAAAGGTGCTCTAAGTTGTCACGCACACTTCCACATAAAAATGATGTGGGTTTATTGTTATTAAGACAATTTTAACCTCATTCATGCTTATTCAAACAGGGTTAAAAATAATGTGGTTTAGAGATTTATTGCAAGCAAGAAAAGAAGCAATAAGAAATAATAAAGAATGATTTTATTATAATCATAATGGAAACATGTGCCCTATCGAGGCTCGGGGGTCGGGCTGTCCCCGAGGAGTAATCTCTAATAGTCATCGGGTCTATACATCCCTATCAGAAGGAGAAAAACACTTGATGACGACGACCGGCCTTGACGCTTGTGAACCGGCCTTCCTAAAGATCTGGCTTAAAGAACGTCGAGAGGGATCTTGGTTCCTCTTCGTCCTTTGATCTTTATTAGGGTTGTATCCTAACCCTTGTTTCCCCGGATTATCCTTGATAACGGGTAGCTCGGAAATTCCTTGGGAGTCCTTGCCAAGTCCCTGTCCGGGCAAGTATCCGTTCTTGGTGAGCATATGGGCTACCTTCTTCATTTCTCGGGGAAATGTCTCAACATTGGCGATCTCCAATGCTTGGAAGGCGGTTTCTAAAGCTTCCTCTGCTGCATCCACATAAGGTATGTTGGATGGCTTGCTGATGAGTATGTCATCTTCAGCTTGTACAGTCACCAGTTTGTCACCCACTATGAACTTGACTTTCTGGTGGAGCGTAGAGAGTACAACTTTCGCATCATGAATCCAAGGACGGCCAAGGAGACAGCTGTATGCCGGAGTAATGTCCATCACTTGAAATTCGACGTTGAAGATAGTGGGTCCAATTTGGATTGGAAGATTGATTTCTCCCACTACTTCTCTTTTAGATCCGTCGAAAGCTCGAACGATCATGTTGCTCGGGCGCATTTGGACTCCCTTGATTGCCACTTGATCGAGCGTTCTTTTTGGCATCACGTTCAAGGAAGATCCATTATCTACCAAGACTTTAGCGATGTGATACTCCTTGCACTTTACAGAGATGTGCAAGGGCTTGTTGTGGTTCGGTCCCTCAGCGGGGATCTCTTCATCGGTGAAAGAGAGGTGATCATTAGCCGTAATGTGACTAACAATCCCCTCAAATTTGTCTTGGGAGATAGTATGCGACACATATGCCTTGTTCAAGACTTTCAACAGAGCTTGCCGATGCGGTTCGGAGCTTAGGATCAACGACAACAGTGTAATCTTTGCTGGCGTCCTATGAAGTTGATCCATGATGGAGTACTCGCTCTGTCGGATATATTTTAATAGCTCATCAGTCTCCTCCTCGGATTCTTTATTTTCCTCGGTTTTTTTCTTTTTCTTTTTCCTTTTCTTTATTCTTGGGAGCTTTATCATGAAGATCATCGGGAGTGTAGATCCTGTCACTCCTAGTCATGCCCCCAAGTCCAGCGATGTTAGAGATATCGCTGTAGGCAGAAGAATGGATGTCGTATATCCACGGCACAGCCTTATTTGATTCGTAGGGGAAAGGTCTTGGAGCAGTGATCCTTAATGGTGTTGGACCTTCCCCTTTATTCGTCTTGATTACCAACAACGGAGTTGATGTGCGCTCGTTTGGCGCGGTTGTTGGCTTACACTTAATAACAAATGGCGTGCGATCCATCTTGAACATACGCATCGATTATTTCTTTCTTTTTATTAATGTTTATTAATGATTTATTGGGAGGGATGTATGAAATGCAAACCTAGATCCCTCCATGATCTTTGATAAGAATGCATGACATGAGATGATGACGTTGAATATGCATGCATTGTGTTTATTCAACTAAGCATTATCATGTTTTCGGGATGTTCCTAAGATGATGCATGATATTGCTTGGTTTGGATAAATAACCCTTTTTTCTTTTTTGGGTATTTTTATTTATATATATTTTTTTTGTATTTTTGGGTGAAAAGGGAAACTACCTATATGAATGTGATGAAGGTAGATGTTAACACCATGTAACGGAAGATTCTTATTCCCATTTATTCTTTTAAAAAGGAATGTTGTATGTTTAAAGAATGCAATGTATGCTCAAACAATGTCACATAAACAATGCACAAACAATTCACTCATCCACGAACAGTCACGAGCGAATCACGAGGTAGGGGTATCCTGCAGAAAAGTGCATATTCAAGGAGGTTCTAACTGTTCTCACTGGTCTGAGGCCCCCAAGGTGCCCCCATTATAGGGACTCAATTCCTCTCGTCGTAAGTCGATGGAAAGTTCCAACGCACTGTCGGACTTGACTTCATGGTTATCACCTTGAGTGATGCTTTCCGACAACGGTCTACGGGCACCTATAGACCCATTCGACAACCGGCCGTACTAACATCCACTCCCTATGGCTTACCACTCATGCCCCCGGGTATAGAGGGAACTGTTGTGTGCAAAGGTTTGTGTGCAATTTATATTTCAAACAATTGCAGAAACTAAACATACAACAGTTTATTAAAGCCATATAAATAAAGCATGTTATCATACAAACAAGGGGTAATAAAGTAATTTTAACTATTATTTGTTAAAAATAATCTGTCACTAAATGGGACTGACTCTCGAGGCTTCCCCAGCGGAGTCGCCATCTGTCGCCACCGGCCCGAAACGGGCTTTCGGCATTCGCGAAGGATGGTTGGACTCTTTTATTTGTTTAAAAAATATGGATTGCTAGAATGACTTATTCTCAAACTGAGACCTTGTCAAACGAGCAATTTTATTAAAAGGCTCACCAATCCATGTTAATCCCAAGCGGGACCCTCCATGGATTAGCGGTTTTCATAAAAAGGAAGGGTTCATGGAGTCGCCACCAATGTTTTACTCAAAACATTGGAAAAAGAAGTTTAAGGCAATCGATTCAAAAATCGACTTCGGCCATGACAACCAGAGTCGGGTAAGGGAGTCGGTTACGCGTGGGGAAGGTGTTAGCACCCCACAGCGCCCCTTTCGGGTTCCCTATGACAGATTATTTCTAAAAATAATAGTGCGAAATTACTAAATTACCCCTATTTATTCTAAACAGTTATAACTTAACTATCTACATGATGACAGTTAAATATACACACAGAAAGCAGTAAAAGGAAGGTCTTAAGAAGAAACCTTTGAAGCGTGCTTTTATATTCAAGTAAAACTAGGAAGCTTTTTGGCGTTCCCTCGCTCTACAAGCCCGCTCGCTCCCTCCTAGAAAATTTTAACTATGGAAATCCGGAGGATTTCCCTTCGACTCAGTTCGAGACTCAAGCAAAAAGCTCAGAACTCGAGAACTTTGTCGGATCAACTCTCCGAGTGATTTCTAGGCAGAGCACTGCTCAAAAAAACCCAGAATACTCAAGAAGAGGGTTAAAACTCAGTGTAAAAGTGTGTAATGACGTCCAAATGACATCTTATTTATAGGGAACAGGCGCAATACGGCCTCTGGGGGTCAATACGGCCCGTATTGAGTTTTTGAACTACAATACGGCCGTATTGAATTCAGTACGGCCGTATTGAAGTTCAAAAAACCTCAATACGGCCGTATTGAGTTCAGTGCGGCCGTAGTGAACTTCAATCCGGCCGTATTGAGTTCAGTGCGGCCGTATTGTAGTTCAAAATGTTCAATACGGCCGTACTGAACTTTTGGGAGGCCGTATTGGGCTTCATTCCCTCCACTTCCTTATTTTGAGCTTATTACAAGACCTCTAGACCTACAGAGAATCCTCCTAGGGCCTTCTATGAGTCCTTCTGGCTGACTTTCCTTCAGTCCTCAAGAGTCTTCAAGCTTTATTTCCGACCCGGACAATTTTAGGGGTCTACAAGCATCCACACTCTCAAAAGAATACATGAAGTCATCAAAATAAAAGAAGAGAGAAAAGAACAATGGACGAGCGCTTATCCACAAGTCAAAGCTACATATGTTAGAACAAGTACACCTACCAGTCAGTAAAAGACAACGCCTCTACAACTACAATGCCAGGAAAGTACAAAGATGTCTAGGTCATATTTGATGCCAGACATAGAAGTAAACAAATGGTACAAAAGACTTCGTGAAACGCAGATTTGGCAAGAAAACATTTAATGTAAGATTAAATGCATTAAACGCAAGATCTACGAAGCCTGGACAAACTAAACAAGAGAATCAAATGATGGCTACTCAAGCATCAATATCAGGTCCAATCATAGACGGAAGAACATTCAAACAAACACTAGATGAGGCCTACTACAAGTCGAGACATTGAAGAATTATACGAAAAGCCAAAACAAGGCTAAACTTGGAAAAATAAAGAGATGGGTTAAACATCATATGAAACTAGATGGTCAACTCTGTTAAAAAAAATAGTCAAGGCAAGTCACATCATGAGAACCAGACAAATCAAATTGAAAGAGACAAAGTACAATATGTGCACCAGACGACTATGTGTCCAATATCAAATGAAAGTGTGCAAGGACAACCTCCAGTACAACATAAGGAATTAGACGAAGCATGAGACAAAGAATAAAAGAAAGTCAAAAGAAGGACAGCACAGATTGAAAGACACGTTAGACAAAGAACAAAGTCTGTCCACCTGTAATGTTGAACAGATTAAGAGAAAAGTCAAAGCACTAAACTCAGATGCTCAGACGAAGGCCAAGATAGAGATGCATATGACCAACAGATGCACACGAAGACTGCCACACAAGAAATTAAAGAATCAAGTTTTAAAAGAAAAATCAAGGCATCGTCTACAATCACTCGAATGCTTTCAACATAAACGCGTGATCAAAGGGAAAAGAAGAAGAAGAAGAAGAGAAGCATGCATGTGTCAAAAAAAGTACATCACTTAGATAAGGACAACACTCTATAGCTGTATGACCAGAAAAGGACAAAAAGGGTCTTAGATCTCTGCTAAATTCAGACACTACTGCTAACAAGGCAAAGAATACTTCACGCAAGGTCTATCACAAGAAGCAACATTTAATGCAAGAACTCAAGCATTAAATGAGTAGGTTGAACTAGTCATAAACGACTATACCTGCTTCAACGAACACTTACAACGAGTAGATTCTACAAGACAATATATATATATATATATATATATATATATATATATATATATATATATATCACTATCTCAAACCTTGGAAGGTTGGCTTTTTTTGGCTAGCCCTTGGCTTTGCATTCTTAACCAAGTGATATTAAGCCCACTATGCAATGAAACCAGAGATAGAGCGTATAGAGTCAAATGTACCATAGTGTATTCATCTCTGTAAACTAAGGAGTTCCAAACATGTGCATCTGATGGCAAACACTAGGAGAAGTGATAGGTGTTCTTCTCCTCGGATTCACCAAAGCTTGGACCTCTTCAATGGAGCTCAAAATCCGAATGTAAGACACTTGAAGGAAGGAAGATTTTCAGATCTAAGGTTTCCTAGGCTATGGATGGAAGAGGCTTAAGCCTTGGAAGGAAGCATCCAAGCTCAAGGATCAATGGAGAACTCACTTCAAAGAGAAGGAAGAAGGTGAACTTCCTAGGTTTTGAGGTGAACTCTTGGTGACTTTGAAAGGAGAAACTCGACACTAAAGGCTCTCAAATTTCATTCAATATTCAAAGTGAGTACAATGAGGGAAAGAATCACTTAAGTATGCACGGATTTGAGTAGTATTGGAGCCTAAACAAGGTTACACAAAATTGGCACCTAAAGTTTGAATTCAAATTTGAAATTTGAATTCAAACTTAGGTGCACATGTGCAAGTCCGTGGGTTTAGGTGTCTAATGCATTTAGATTTAATTTAGATGGCATTTAGGGTTGTATTTGAGTAAGCACACGTTCAGCCACTAGTGGTGAGGAACATGTGACTCAAATGCAACTTAAATGACTTCCAAATTAACCCTAATTTAGCCTAATCCGTCCACTTAAGTATTCTTTGTATTTTCGTATTCTAATGGACTAAATACAATGGCCAAACAAATACAATGGAAAGGAAAAATTACAAGAATGAAAATGAGCCCAATATTGGGTACCAAAAGCCCAAAGGCCCATGAAGCCCAAAACTAGGCCCAACTAGCCTAAAACCTAAAATGCTACTCTATGTGGTCCAAAATACAAGACCAAAATATATTCAAACTAGGTTAACAAAAATATAATAAGGATGTTAATAACAAGATAGGCCCATGTTGAAACTTGGTTTGGGCCTTCCAAGCCCATAGGGCCCATTGGGCCTTGACTGACCCAATCTTCCATGTCTAGCCCACTCCTCTTGGATCTTTGAGTGTGTCACCTCTTGCATTCCCATGTATGATTCCATCATCCCCTCCCTCTTGAAAAGGATTTGTCCTCAAATCTAGAGGATGCATGGAAGAAACATTAGCACCTACATGTAAAACATGCAAGGAATAAGAAGTGACATGGTAAGAGAAAAGATCATGATCCTAAGAGGAGTCCTATTTTCTAACCTAACAAAGAAAGATAAAATATTAGATTCTCTAGAAATAGGCTCCTCTCCTAAGCATAACCTAGAAGTAAAACCTAAAAATGTGTTAACACTATGACTAAGACAATGAAAAGATTGATTTTTAAACACTATTATATCTTGCCTAAAGTACCCTAAATGGTAACCTAGGCTTTTCCTAAAATATAAAGAAAAAACTACTAGAAAACGCCCTAAACAATTTTGGATTTGATTGCTTACTAGATACTCATAATCATATAAGCTATATTTATCTTGTAGGGAATGAAACATATTAAGTTCAAAAGAGTAAGAACTTCCCATTGTCGCCACCGGCCCGAAACGGGCTTTCGGCATTCGCGAAGGATGGTTGGACTCTTTTATTAAAAATATGGATTGCTAGAATGACTTATTCTCAAACTGAGACCTTGTCAAACGAGCAATTTTATTAAAAGGCTCACCAATCCATGTTAATCCCAAGCGGGACCCTCCATGGATTAGCGGTTTTCATAAAAAGGAAGGGTTCGTGGAGTCGCCACCAATGTTTTACTCAAAACATTGGAAAAAGAGGTTTAAAGCAATCGATTCAAAAATCGACTTCGGCCATTACAACCAGAGTCGGGTAAGGGAGTCGGTTACGCGTGGGGAAGGTGTTAGCACCCCACAGCGCCCCTTTCGGGTTCCCTATGACAGATTATTTAAAAATAATAGTGCAAAATTACTAAATTACCCCTATTTATTCTAAGCAATTATAAATTAACTATCTACATGATGACAGTTTAAATATGTACACACAGAAAGCAGTAAAAGAAGGGACTTTAAAGAGATAAACCTTTGAAGCGTGCTTTCTTATATATCTTGACAGAATTTGGGAAGCGTTTTGGCGTTCCCTCCCTCTACAAGACCGCTCGCTCCCTCCTATAAAATTTTAACTATGGAAATCCGGAGGATTTCCCTTCGACTCAGTTCGAGACTCAAGCAAAAAGCTCAGAACTCGAGAACTTTGTCGGATCAACTCTCCGAGTGATTTCTAGGCAGAGCACTGCTCAAAAAAACCCAGAATACTCAAGAAGAGGGTTAAAACTGTCCCAAAGTGTCAAATGACGTCCCATTGACGTCATATTTATAGGGATGAGGCTCAATACGGTTTATGAGGGTCAATACGGTCTGTATTGAAGTTTTGAACTACAATACGGCCGTATTGAATTCAATACGGCCGTATTGAAGTTCAAAAACCTCAATACGGCCGTATTGAAGTTCAGTGCAGCCGTATTGAGTTCAAAAACCTCAATACGGCCGTATTGAAGTTCAATGCAGCCGTATTGAGTTCAATGCAGCCGTATTGAAGCTCAGAAACTTCAATACGACCGTATTGAACTTCTGGGAGGCCGTATTGGGCTTCATTCCCTCCACTTTCTTATTTTTTGCTACTCTAAGACCTCTAAACCTACAGATTGTCATCCTAGGGTCTTCCAGGGTCTTCCAGGAGTCCTTCCGGGTGACTTTCCTTTGATCTTCGAGAGTCTTCGAGTCTTATTTCCGACCCGGACAATTTTAGGGGTCTACAGCTGCCCCCCCTTTACTTAGTCGGACGGCCTTTTAGTGTACCGGCTGACAAGTAAAGGAGTTGACCCAATTGTCCGGGTGATGTGCCAACCTTCTGACTTGTAGCGTCTTCCGGTGGAAAATTGTTGAGTAGCCTCTCCAGGTTGTTGCATACCTTGGCGCTTCTGACAACCTCGGTAGCTAAGTTTACCCTCTCCAGGGTCAACTTCACTCGACGCCCGAGCCGGAAGTTGAACACCAACGTGCCTCTGACGACGCTGATGGTTGAGTACCGCCTCTCCAGGCCTAGCCTCACTCGACGCCCGAGCCGGAAGCTAGACACCAGTGTTAACATCACCGATGATTGAGTACTGCCTCTCCAGGCTCTGCTTCGGTTGTTTCTGACGACCTAGGCAGATAAGTTTACCCTCTCCAGGGTCAACTTCACTCGACGCCCGAGCTGGAAGTTGAACACCAACGTGCCTCTGACGACGCTGATGGTTGAGTACCGCCTCTCCAGGCCTAGCCTCACTCGACGCCCGAGCCGGAAGCTAGACACCAGTGTTAACATCACTGATGATTGAGTACCGCCTCTCCAGGCTCTGCTTCGGTTGTTTCTGACGACCTAGGCAGCTAAGTTTACCCTCTCCAGGGTCAACTTCACTCGACGCCCGAGCCGGAAGTTGAACACCAACGTGCCTTTGACGACGCTGATGGTTGAGTACCGCCTCTCCAGGCCCTACCTCTTAACATGAGGTAGTTGAGTATCGCCTCTCCAGGCCCTGCCTCTTAACATTCAGCAGTTGAGTATTGCCTCTCCAGGCCTTGCCTCTTAACATTCAGCAGTTGAGTATTGCCTCTCCAGGCCCTGCCTCTTAACATTCAGCAGTTGAGTACCGCCTCTCCAGGCCCTGCCTCTTAACATTCGGCAGTTGAGTATCGCCTCTCCAGGCCCTGCCTCTTAACATTCAGCAGTTGAGTACCGCCTCTCCAGGCCCTGCCTCTTAACATTCGGCAGTTGAGTATCGCCTCTCCAGGCCCTGCCTCTTAACATTCGGCAGTGTGAGTTTACCCTCTCCAGGGTTTTGAGATGATTTTTGTCTCCACAGTCCACGATGCTGCTTCGACGGTTTTTCTGATTTTGTGCCGCTGAGGGCTGGATAACGCAGGGATCCGTCTAGGGGATGTGCAGTCATTCATAGGTTCCTGTGCCCCAACTTGCATTGCATTGTTGGTACCCATGGGGAATTTCTGACTCCTTGGGGTGTAGACACAGATGCTCTCTCTCTGAGTTGAGCGATGCCTTATGTTTAGCTGACGTCCTTTGACGTTGTGGAGTATCCCGATTATCTTTATTCGGGTGTCTCTCTTTGATTTTTCTGATTTTTGTAGCCTCTGTGTAGGCTATTATCCACTGAGGGTATTCTGGATGTTGATTTTGATTTTGTCTCCACAGTCCACGATGCTGCTTTGACGATTATTTTTGTGCCACTGAGGGCTGGATAACGCAGGGATCCGTCTAGGGGATGTGCAGTCATTCATAGGTTCCTGTGCCCCAACTTGCATTGCATTGTTGGTACCCATGGGGAATTTCTGACTCCTTGGGGAGTAGACACAGATGCTCTCTCTCTGAGTTGAGCGGTGCCTTATGATTGGCTGACGTCCTTTCGACGATGGTGGAGTATCCCGGTTATCCTTATTCGGGTGACTCTTTTTGTTTTTCTGGTTTTGTCGCCTCTGTGTAGGCTGTTATCCGCTGGGGGATTTTGTCATTGATTGTGATTAGCCTCTTCTGTTAGGCAGATCATCTTGACGCTTGATGTTTGGCCAAGAGCCGGATTCCACTTGGGGAATGATTATTGATCTTTTGATTTTTTTCCTTTTTGTAGGAATGCCTCTTGAGTAGGCGACTGGGGATTTGGGGATCTTATGTATCCCAGAGTATTATTTAGGAAGCCTCTACAGGCTTAGCCTCACTCAACGCCTGAGTTGGAGAGCTATCTTCCACTGAGGAAGTTTTAAGTCCTTTGACTAGATATTTTGTTTGGATCACGCTTCCGTTGGGGAATTTTGCTGATCTCGCTTTGATAGCTTTCACTGGGGAATTTGGCCCGTGAGTGGAAGCTGAGATATCTCTGGGGAGTATTATTTCGGCGAGCCTCTCCAGGCTCAATTATTCTGAGAGAGTATTATTTCGGCGAGCCTCTCCAGGCTCAGTTATTCTGTGGGAGTATTGTTTCGGCAAGCCTCTCCAGGCTCAGTTATTCTGCATGAGTATTGTTTTTTGTTCAGCCCGAGAATGCGAGCTGAGACGTCTTTTGGAGAGTATTATTTCGGCAAGCCTCTCCAGGCTTAATTATTTTGTGGGAGTATTTTTTCAGCAAGCCTCTCCAGGCTCAATTATTCTGTGGGAGTATTATTTCGGCAAGCCTCTCCAGGCTCAATTATTCTGATGAGGGAGTATTATTTCGGCGAGCCTCTCCAGGCTCAATTATTCTGTATGATGAATTGGTTTTTTGTTCAGCCCAAGAATGCGAGCTGAGACGTCTTTTGGAGAGTATTATTTTGGCAAGCCTCTCCAGGCTCAGTTATTCTGTATAATTTGTTGGATTTTCTGTATTTTGCCTTTTTGTTGATTTTGGCTTTTTCTGTGTTTTTGCCTTTTTTGTTGATTTTGGCTTTTTCTATGTTTTTGCCTTTTTTGTTGATTTCGGCTTTTTCTGTATTTTTTGTTGATTTTGGCTTTTTCTGTATTTTTGCCTTTTTTGTTGGTTTTGGCTTTTTCTGTACAGAAATGTCTCTGAGGAGTATTATTTTGGCAAGCCTCTTCAGGCTCAGTTATTCTGAGAGAGTATTATTTCGGCGAGCCTCTCCAGGCTCAATTATTCTGAGAGAGTATTTTTTCGGCGAGCCTCTCCAGGCTCAGTTATTCTGAGAGAGTATTATTTCGGCGAGCCTCTCCAGGCTCAGTTATTCTGAGAGAGTATTATTTCGGCAAGCCTCTCCAGGCTCAGTTATTCTGAGAGTATTATTTCGGCAAGCCTCTCCAGGCTCAGTTATTCTGTATAATTTGTTGGATTTTCTGTATTTTGCCTTTTGTTTGCTGCTGTCATACACAAGCAATTTTTCTATTTTTTCTATTTTATGCGACTGTCTCATGATGAGGTCTTTGAATGTGCAATTAATGTGCGTGATGCACAAAATGCAAGTTTAATTATTTAATTTTTTTTAGAAAAAATGAATGGCTCCCCCTATCCTCTTCTTCTTGGAGGAATTTTGTCATTGACGTGAGGGAGGATTTCTGTTATTGCCAATACGGCCGTTATTCATTTTAGTATGCCCGTATTGAATTGAAAATTTGTTCATAACCCTAATTTTGGTACGGGCGTACTGAACATGATACGGGCGTATTGTTTTTCTGAAGTTTATATTTTTTGTTTTTTTCAATAAACAGAGAATAAGTGATCTTCCATTACACCTATCATCTGTATGCATGTATGCAGTATGATGCACCTAATTCTATTTGATTCACTTTTCAAAAGAATTAACCGATGCGTTTCTCTGTTTGGATTTTTGCCATTCCTCTAGACGGGCTGTGTGCTGCCAATTTCTGTAACCGAGGAATGATGCATGTTATATTGAGATTTGGTGTCATCAACCAAATGATTTTCCTTTCCTTTAGAAGATGTGTCAACCCTCCTATTGACTACTATATCTCCATGTTTCCACTAGATTATTCAAAAATCGTTTGGGACAAGAGAGAAAAGAAGGAAAGGATATTTTTTTCGAAAGTTTGTGTTTTAGAGGGGATTATTTATTTTTGAAAAATGGATTTTGTAAGAATGGCTTGGCCAATGGTAGGCTTAAGTGTTTAGGCTTGTTTGATTAAACACTTATGAAGTTAAGCACGTCTTGGTTATTAACGTTTGTGATTTGACAACTTGGATAGCTTTTCTTGAGCCCCTTTGTTGAATTCAGTTGGTGGTACCATCATGGATTTATTCTGTTTTTCGATTGCCCTAACTTTTGCCTAAAACACCCATTTGTGGAGTTTTAGCGGGCTTTTGTTTTTGTTCATTATTTTGCAACCCTAATTTTTGCCTAGGTCACCCTTTCGTGGGATTCCTAGCGGGTCTTTTGCTCTTATTTTTGCGCAGCCCCCTTTTTGGGTTTCCTGCCGAGCTTTTTGTTTTTTAGGATTTTTGTCCTGAATGGATTTCTTTTTATCCATGACGGTACTTATTGAGGCCAAGGAGAGGTGCTCCGAGTTGTCACACACTTCCACATAAAAAAGATGCGGGTTTATTTTTATTAAGACGATTTTAACCTCATTTATGTTTATTCAAACAGGGTTAAATAATGCGGTCTAGAATTTTATTGCAAGCAAGAAAAGAAGCAATAAAGAATTAATAAAGAATGATTTTATTATAATCATAATGGAAAACATGTGCCCTATCGAGGCTCGGGGGTTGGGCTATCCCCGAGGAGTAATCTCTAATAGTCATCAGGTTTACACATCCCTATTGGAAGGAGAAGAGCACTTGATGACGACGACCGGCCTTGACGCTTGTGAACCGGCCTTCCTAAAGATCTGGCTTAAAGAACGTCGAGAAGGATCTTGATTCCTCTTCGTTCTTTGATCTTTGTTGGGGTTGTATCCTAACCCTTGTTTCCCCGGATTATCCTTGATAATAGGTAGCTCGGGAATTCCTTGGGAATCCTTGCCAAGTCCTTGTCCTGGCAAGTATCCATTCTTGGTGAGCATATGGGCTACCTTCTTCATTTCTCGGGGAAATGTTTCAACATTGGCGATCTCCAATGCTTGGAAGGAGGTTTCTAAAGCTTCCTCTGCTGCATCCACGTAAGGTATGGTGGACGGCTTGCTGATGAGTATGTCATCTTCAGCTTGTACGGTCACCAGTTTGTCATCCACTATGAATTTGACTTTCTGGTGGAGCGTAGAGGGTACAGCTTTCGCATCATGAATCCAAGGTCGGCCGAGGAGACAGCTGTATGCGGGAGTAATGTCCATCACTTGAAATTCGACGTTGAAGATAGTGGGTCCAATTTGGATTGGAGGATTGATTTCTCCCACTACTTCTCTTTTAGATCCGTCGAAAGCTCGAACGATCATGTTGCTCGGGCGCATTTGGACTCCCTTGATTGCCACTTGATCGAGCGTTCTTTTTGGCATCACATTCAAGGAAGATCCGTTGTCTACCAAGACTTTAGCGATGTGATACTCCTTGCACTTTATGGAGATGTGCAAGGGCTTGTTGTGATTAGGTCCCTCGGCGGGGATCTCTTCATCGGTGAAAGTGAGGTGATCATTAGCCGTGATGTGACTAACAATCCCCTCAAACTTGTCTTGGGAGATGGTATGCGACACATATGCCTTGTTCAAAACTTTCAACAGAGCTTGCCGATGCGGTTCGGAGCTTAGGATCAACGACAACAGCGTAATCTTTGCTGGCGTCCTATGAAGTTGATCCACGATGGAGTACTCGCTCTGTCGGATAAACTTTAACAGCTCGTCTGTCTCCTCCTCGGATTCTTTTTCCTCGGTTTTCTTTTCTTCTTTTTCTTTATTCTTGGGGGCTTTATCATGAAGATCTTCGGGAGTGTAGATCCTGCCACTCCTAGTCATGCCCCCAAGTCCAGCGATGTTAGAGATATCGCTGTCGGCAGAAAAATGGATGTCGTATATCCACGGCACAGTCTTATTCGATTCGTAGGGAAAAGGCTTGGAGTAGTGATCCTTAACGGTGTCGGGCCTTCCCCTTTATTCGTCTTAATTACCAACAACGGAGTTGACGTGTGTTCGCTTGGCGCGGTTGTTGGCTTACACTTGATAACGAACGGCGTGCGATCCATTCTTTTGAACATACGCATCGATTAATTCTTTCTTTTTATTAATGTTTATTAATGATTTACTAGGAGGGATGTATGAAATGTAAACCTAGATCCCTCCATGATCTTTGATAAGAATGCATGATATGAGATGATGACGATGAATATGCATGCATTGTGTTTATTCAACTAAGCATTATCATGTTTTTAGGATGTCCCTAAGATGATGCATGATATTGCTTGGTTTGGATAAATAACCCTTTTTTCCTTTTTTGGGTATTTTGTTTTTGGTATTTTTTTTTTTTTTTTTTTTTTTGGTGAAAAGGGAAACTACCTATATGAATGTGATGAAGGTAGATGTTAACACCATGCAATGGAAGATTCTTATTCCTATTTATTCTTATTTTAAAAAGGAATGTTGTATGTTTAAAAGGTGCAATGTATGCTCAAACAATTTCACATAATCAATGCACAAACAATTCACTCATCCACGAACAGTCACGAGCGAATCACGAGTGTCGCCACCGGCCCAAACGGGCCTCGGCGGTCGCGAAGACGGTCGAGCTCGCTTATTATTTTAGTTTTGAAAATGTATTGGATTATTAGAAAGACTTGTTCTCAAACTGAGACCTTGTCGATCTTATCCAATTTATTTATTAAATGTCTCACCAATCCATATTAATCCCAAGCGGGACCCTCTATGGATTAGTGGTTTTCGCAAAAGGAGGGTTCGTGGAGTCGCCACCAATGTTTTACTCAAAACATTGGAAAAAGGGATAAGGCAATTGATTTTATAAATCAACTTTGGCCATTACAACCAGAGTTGGGTAAGGGAGTCGGTTACGCGTGGGGAAGGTGTTAGCACCCCACAGCGCCCCTTTCGGGTTCCCTATGACAGATTATTTCTAAACAATAGCGTAAAATTACTAAATTACCCCTATTTATTATAAGCGATTATAAATTAACTATCTACATGATGACAGTTTAAATATGCACACAGAAAACAGTAAAAGGAAGGATTTAAGAAGAAACCTCTTGAAGCGTGCTTTTATATATTGAGTAAAACTGGGAAGCTTTTTGGCGTTCCGTCGCTCTACAAGCTCGCTCGCTCCTTCCTAAAAACTTTTGACTATGGAAATCCGGAGGATTTCCCTTCGACTAGGTTCGAATCTCCAAGCTAAGTGCTCGGAATTCCAGAACTTCGTCGGATCGACTCCTAGAGAGATTTCTAGGGCAGAACACTGCTCAAAAACCCCAGAATACTCAAGGAGGGAGTCAAAACTCAGTGTAAAAGTGTGGAATGACGTCCAATTGACGTCATATTTATAGGGAATAGGCGCAATACGGCCTACAGGGGCAATACGGCCGTATTGAAATTTTTGAACTTCAATACGGTCGTATTGAAGTTCAATACGGTCGTATTGAAGTTCAGAAATTTCAATACGCCCGTATTGAGTTCGCTGCGGTTGTATTGAAGTGTCAATACGGTCGTACTGACTTCAGTACGGCCGTATTGAAGCTTTAATACGGCCGTATTAAGTTCAGTACGGCCGTATTGGGCTTTTTCCCTCCACTTCTTTATTTTGAGCTATTCTAAGACCTCTAGACCTACAGAGAACCCTCCTAGGGCCTTCGAGGAGTCCTTCTGGCTGATTATCCTTCAGTCTTCGAGAGTCTTCAAGCTTTATTTCCGACCCGGACAATTTTAGGGGTCAGCTGCCCCCCCTTTACTTAGTCGGACGGCCTTTTGGTGTATCGGCTGACAAGTAAAGGAGTTGACCCAATTGTCCGGGTGTTGTGCCGACCTTCTGACTTGTAGCGTCTTCCGGTGGAAAATTGTTGAGTAGCCTCTCCAGGTGGGTGCATACCTCGGCGCTCCTGACATCCTCGGTAGCTGAGTTTACCCTCTCCAGGGTCAACTTCACTCGACGCTCGAGCCGGAAGTTGGACATCAATGCGCCTCTGATGACGCTGATGGTTGAGTACCGCCTCTCCAGGCTTAGCTTCACTCTTTGTTCGAGCCGGAAGCTAAGTATCCTTGTGACGACGGTGAGCAGTGTGAGTTTTGCCTCTCCAGGCCTTGCTTTGCTTGTTGCCCAAGCTGGAAGCTGTAAGTACCGTCTCTCCAGGCTTAACTTCACTCTTTGTTCGAGCCGGAAGCTAAGTACCCTTGTGACAACGGTAAGCAGTGTGAGTTTTGCCTCTCCAGGCCTTGCTTTGCTTGTTGCCCAAGCTGGAAGCTGTAAGTACCGTCTCTCCGGGCTTAGCTTCACTCTTCGTTCGAGCCGGAAGCTAAGTACCCTTGTGACAACGGTAAGCGGTGAGTACCCCTTTTCCAGAGATAGCTTCGCTCATTGCCCGAGCCGGAAGCTGCATACCTCCGTGTTTGTGACGACGGGGTAGCGTGAATATCTCCTTTCCAGGGTTTTGTGATGATTTTGTCTCCACAGTCCACGATGCTGTTTTGACGGTTGTTTTTCGATTTTTGTGCCACTGAGGGCTGGATAACGCAGGGATCCGTCTAGGGGATGTGCAGTTACTCATAGGTTTTTTGTGTCCCAACTTTCCATTGCGTAGTTGGTGCCCACTGGGGAATTTCTGATTCCTTTGGGGTGTAGACACAAAGATGCTCTTTCTGATGTGAGCGGTGCCTTATGATTGGCTGACGTCCTTTCGACGTTGGTGGAGTATCCCGGTTATCCTTGTTCGGGTGTCTCTTTTGGTTTTTTGATTTTGCTGCCTCTGTGTAGGCTGTTATCCACTGGGGGATTTTGTCGTTGATTTTGATTAGCCTCTTCTGTTAGGCGTATCAGCTTGACGTTCAATGATTGGCTGAGAGCCAGATTCCACTTGGGGAATGGTTATTGATTTTTTATTATTATTATTTTTTTTCTGCAGGGATGCCTCTTGAGTAGGCGACTGGGGATTTGGGGATCTTATGTATCCCAGAGTATTATTTAGGAAGCCTCTACAGGCTTAGCCTCACTCGACACTTGAGTTGGAGAGCTATCTTCGCTGAGGAAGTTTAAGTCCTTTGACTTGGATATTCTGCTTGGGTGATCGTACTTCCATTGGGAATGTCGTCGATCTTGCTTTGATAGCTCTTGCTGGGGATTTTGAGTCCAAGAGCGTGAGTTGAGGTTTCTCTGGGGAGTATTATTTCTGCGAGCCTCTCCAGGCTCAATTATTCTGCGGGAGTATTATTTAGGCAAGCCTCTCCAGGCTCAGTTATTCTGAGAGAGTATTATTTCGGCGAGCCTCTCCAGGCTCAATTATTCTGTATGATTTGTTGGATTTTCTGTATTTTGCCCTTTTTTCGATTTTGGCTTTTTCTGTGTTTTTGCCTTTTTTGTTGATTTTGGCTTTTTCTGTATTTTTTGCCTTTTTTGTTGAGTTCGGCTTTTTCTGTATTTTTGTTGATTTCTGTATTTTTGCCTTTTTTGTTGGTTTTGGCTTTTTCTGTATAGAAATGTCTCAGTTATTCTGAGAGAGTATTATTTCGGCGAGCCTCTCCAGGCTCAATTATTCTGAGAGAGTATTATTTCGGCGAGCCTCTCCAGGCTCAGTTATTTTGAGAGAGTATTATTTCGGCGAGCCTCTCCAGGCTCAGTTATTTTGAGAGAGTATTCTTTCGGCAAGCCTCTCCAGGCTCAGTTATTCTGAGAGTATTCTTTCGGCAAGCCTCTCCAGGCTCAGTTATTTTGAGAGTATTCTTTCGGCAAGCCTCTCCAGGCTCAGTTATTTTGAGAGTATTCTTTCGGCAAGCCTCTCCAGGCTCAGTTATTTTGTATGACGCTGTTGATTTTCTGAATCTTTGCATTTTGTTTGCTGCTGTCATACACAAGCAATTTTTTCTATTTTTTCTATTTTATGCAATTGCCTCATGATGAGGTCTTTGAATGTGCAATTAATGTGCGCGATGCACAAATGCAAGTTTTATTATTTAATGTTTTGTTGTTTTTTTAGAAAAAATGAATGGCTCCCCCTATCCTCTTCTTCTTGGAGGAATTTTGTCATCGACGTGGGGGAGGATTTCTGTTATTGCCAATACGGCCGTTATTCATTTCAGTATGCCCGTATTGAATTGAAAATTTGTTCATAACCCTAATTTTGGTACGGGCGTACTGAACATGATACGGGCGTATTGTTTTTCTGAAGTTTATATTTTTTTTTTTTTTTTTTTTTCAATAAACAGAGAATAAGTGATCTTCCAGTACACCTATCATCTGTATGCATGTATGCAGTATGATGCACCTAATTCTATTTGATTCTTTTTTCAAAAGAATTAACCGATGCGTTTTTGTGTTTAGATTTTGCCATTCCTCCAGACGGACTGTGCTCTGCCGATTTCTATTACCGAGGAATGATGCATATTTGATTTTGGTGTCATCAACCAAATGATTCTTCCCTTTCTTTAGAAGATGTGTCAACCCTCCTATTGACCACTATATCTCCATGTTTCCACAAGATTATTCAAAAATCGTTTGGGACAAGAGAGAAAAGAAGGAAAGGATATATTTTCAAAGGTTTGTGTTTTAGAGGGGATTATTTTATTTTTGAAAAATGGTTTTTGTAAGAATGGCTGGCCATGGTAGGCTTATGTGTTTAGGCTTGTTCGATTAAATACTTATGAGGTTAAGCACATCTTTGTTATTAATGATTGTGTTTTGACAACTTGGATAGCTTTTCTTGAGCCCCTTGTTGAATTCAATTGATGGTACCATCATGGATTTATTCTGTTTTTTCCTTTTTTGATGGCTCTTACTTTTGCCTAAAACACCCATTTGTGGTATCTTAGCGGGCTTTTGTTTTTATTCATTATTTTGTAACCCTAATTTTTGCCTAGGTCACCCTTTTGTGGGATTCCTAGCGGGTCTTTTGCTCTTATTTTGTAACCCTAACTTTTGCCTAGGTCACCCTTTTGTGGGATTCCTAGCGGGTCTTTTGCTCTTTAGGATTTCTTTATCCATGATGGCACTTATTGAGGCCAAGAAAAGGTGCTCCAAGTTGACACACACACTTCCACATAAAAATGATGTGGGTTTATTATTATTAAGATGATTTTAACCTCATTCATGTTTATTCAAACAGGGTTAAAATAATGTGGTCTAGAATTTTATTGCAAGCGAGAAAAGAAGCAATAAAGAATTAATGAAGAATGATTTTATTATAATCGCAGCGGAAACATGTGCCCTATCGAGGCTCGGGGGTCGGGCTGTCCCCGAGGAGTGATCTCTAATAGTCACTGAGTCTATACATTCCTATCAGAAGGAGAAAAACATTTTGACGACGACGACCGGCCTTGACGCTTGTGAACCGGCCTTCCTAAAGATCTAGCTTAAAGAACGTCGAGAAGGATCTTGATTCCTCTTCGTCCTTTGATCTTTGTTAGGGTTGTATCTTAACCCTTGTTTCCCCGGATTGTCCTTGATAATGGGTAGCTCCGGGATCCCTTGGGAGTCCTTGCCTAATCCTTGTCTTGGCAAGTATCCGTTCTTTGTGAGCATATGAGCTACCTTCTTCATTTCTCGGGGAAACGTTTCAACATTGGCAATCTCCAATGCTTGGAAGGCGGTTTCTAGAGCTTCCTCCACTGCATCCACATAAGGTATGGTGGATGGCTTGCTGATGAGTATGTCATCTTCAGCTTGTATAGTCACCAGCTTGTCACCCACAATGGATTTGACTTTCTGGTGGAGCGTAGAGGGAGCAGCTTTCGCATCATGAATCCAAGGTCGGCCGAGGAGACAGCTGTATGCGGGAGTGATGTCCATCACTTGAAATTCGACGTTGAAGATAGTGGGTCCAATTTGGATTGGAAGATTGATCTCTCCCACCACTTCTCTTTTAGATCCATCGAAGGCTCGAACGATCATGTTGCTCGGGCGCATTTGGATTCCCTTGATTGCCACTTGCTCGAGCGCTCTTTTTGGCATTACGTTCAAGGAAGATCCATTATCTACCAAGACTTTAGCGATGTGATACTCCTTGCACTTTATAGAGATGTGCAAGGGCTTGTTGTGGTTTGATCCCTCGGCGGGGATTTCTTCATCGATGAAGGTGAGGTGATCATTAGCCTTGATGTGACTAACAATCCCCTCAAACTCGTCTTGGGAGATAGTGTACGACACGTATGCCTCGTTCAAGACTTTCAACAGAGCTTGCCGATGCGGTTCGGAGCATAGGATCAACGACAACAGCGTAATCTTTGCTGGCGTCCTATGAAGTTGATCCACGATGGAGTACTCGCTCTGTCGGATATACTTTAACAGCTCGTCTGTCTCCTCCTCGGATTCTTTTTCCTCGGTTTTCTTTTCTTCTTTTTCTTTATTCTTGGGAGCTTTGTTATGAAGATCATTGGGAGTGTAGATCCTGCCACTCCTAGTCATGCCCCCAAGTCCAGCGATGTTGGAGATATCGCTGTCGGCAGAAGAGTGGATGTCGTATATCCACGGCACAGCCTTATTTGATTCATAAGGGAAAGACCTTGGAACAGTGATCCTTAATGGTGTCGGACCTTCCCCTTTATTCGTCTTGATTACCAACAACGGAGTTGATGTGCGCTCGATTGGCACGGTTGTTGGCTTACACTTGATAACGAACGGCGTGCGATCCATTCTTTGAACATACGCATCGATTTAATCCTTTCTTTTTATTTATGTTTATTAATGAATTACTAGGAGGGATGTATGAAATGAATGACTCCTAGATCCCTCCATGATCTATATGCATGATATGAGATGATGATGTTGAATATGCATGCATTGTGTTTATTCAACTAAGCATTATCATGTTTTCGGGATGTTCCTAAGATGATGCATGATATTGCTTGGTTTGGATAAATAACCCTTTTTTCTTTTTTTTGGGTATTTTATTTATTATATTTTTTTTGTATTTTTGGGTGAAAAGGGAAACTACCTATATGAATGTGATGAAGATAGATGTTAACACCATGTAATGGAAGATTCTTATTCCCATTTATTCTTATTTTAAAAAAAAGGAATGTTGTATGTTTAAATAATGCAATGTATGCTCATACAATGTCACATAATCAATGCACAAACAATTCACTCATCCACGAACAGTCACGAGCGAATCACGAGGTAGGGGTATCCTGCAGAAAAGTGCATATTCAAGGTGGATCTAACTGTTCTCACCGGTCTGAGGCCCCCAAGGTGCCCCCATTATAGGGACCCAATTCCTCTCATCGTAGGTCGATGGAAAGCTCCAACGCACCGTCGGACTTAAGTTCATGGTTATCACCTTGAGTGATGTTTTCCGACAACGGTCTACGGGCACCTATAGACCCATTCGACAACCGGCCGTACTAACATCCACTCCCTATGGTTAATCACTCATGCCCCCGGGTATAGAGGGAACTGTTGTGTGCAAGGGTTTGTGTACAGTTTGTATTTCAAACAATTGCGGAATTTAAACATACAACAGTTATTTAAAAGCTACATAGATAAACATGTTATCATACAAGTGAGGGGTAATGAAGTAATTTTAACTATTATTTGTTAAAATAATCTGTCACTAAATGGGACTGACTCTCGAAGCTTCCCCAGTGGAGTCGCCATCTGTCGCCACCGGCCCAAACGGGCCTCGGCGGTCGCGAAGACGGTCGAGCTCGCTTATTATTTTAGTTTTGAAAATGTATTGGATTATTAGAAAGACTTGTTCTCAAACTGAGACCTTGTCGATCTTATCCAATTTATTTATTAAATGTCTCACCAATCCATATTAATCCCAAGCGGGACCCTCTATGGATTAGTGGTTTTCGCAAAAGGAGGGTTCGTGGAGTCGCCACCAATGTTTTACTCAAAACATTGGAAAAAGGGATAAGGCAATTGATTTTATAAATCAACTTTGGCCATTACAACCAGAGTTGGGTAAGGGAGTCGGTTACGCGTGGGGAAGGTGTTAGCACCCCACAGCGCCCCTTTCGGGTTCCCTATGACAGATTATTTCTAAACAATAGCGTAAAATTACTAAATTACCCCTATTTATTATAAGCGATTATAAATTAACTATCTACATGATGACAGTTTAAATATGCACACAGAAAACAGTAAAAGGAAGGATTTAAGAAGAAACCTCTTGAAGCGTGCTTTTATATATTGAGTAAAACTGGGAAGCTTTTTGGCGTTCCGTCGCTCTACAAGCTCGCTCGCTCCTTCCTAAAAACTTTTGACTATGGAAATCCGGAGGATTTCCCTTCGACTAGGTTCGAATCTCCAAGCTAAGTGCTCGGAATTCCAGAACTTCGTCGGATCGACTCCTAGAGAGATTTCTAGGGCAGAACACTGCTCAAAAACCCCAGAATACTCAAGGAGGGAGTCAAAACTCAGTGTAAAAGTGTGGAATGACGTCCAATTGACGTCATATTTATAGGGAATAGGCGCAATACGGCCTACAGGGGCAATACGGCCGTATTGAAATTTTTGAACTTCAATACGGTCGTATTGAAGTTCAATACGGTCGTATTGAAGTTCAGAAATTTCAATACGCCCGTATTGAGTTCGCTGCGGTTGTATTGAAGTGTCAATACGGTCGTACTGACTTCAGTACGGCCGTATTGAAGCTTTAATACGGCCGTATTAAGTTCAGTACGGCCGTATTGGGCTTTTTCCCTCCACTTCTTTATTTTGAGCTATTCTAAGACCTCTAGACCTACAGAGAACCCTCCTAGGGCCTTCGAGGAGTCCTTCTGGCTGATTATCCTTCAGTCTTCGAGAGTCTTCAAGCTTTATTTCCGACCCGGACAATTTTAGGGGTCTACAACGAGGTAGGGGTATCCTGCAGAAAAGTGCATATTCAAGGTGGATCTAACTGTTCTCACCGGTCTGAGGCCCCCAAGGTGCCCCCATTATAGGGACCCAATTCCTCTCGTCGTAAGCCGATGGAAAGCTCCAACGCACTGTCGGACTCGAGTTCATGGTTATCACCTTGAGTGATGCTTTCCGACAACGGTCTACGGGCACCTATAGACCCATTCGACAACCGGCCGTACTAACATCCACTCCCTATGGCTTACCACTCATGCCCCCGGGTATAGAGGGAACTGTTGTGTGCAAAGGTTTGTGTGCAATTTATATTTCAAACAATTGCGAGAATTTAAACATACAACAGTTATTAAAGCCAAATAGATAAACATGTTATCATACAAGCAAGGGGTAATGAAGTAATTTTAACTATTATTTGTTAAAAATAATCTGTCACTAAATGGGACTGACTCTCGAAGCTTCCCCAGTGGAGTCGCCATCTGTCGCCACCGGCCCGAAACGGGCTTTCGGCATTCGCGAAGGATGGTTGGACTCTTTTATTAAAAATATGGATTGCTAGAATGACTTATTCTCAAACTGAGACCTTGTCAAACGAGCAATTTTATTAAAAGGCTCACCAATCCATGTTAATCCCAAGCGGGACCCTCCATGGATTAGCGGTTTTCATAAAAAGGAAGGGTTCGTGGAGTCGCCACCAATGTTTTACTCAAAACATTGGAAAAAGAGGTTTAAAGCAATCGATTCAAAAATCGACTTCGGCCATTACAACCAGAGTCGGGTAAGGGAGTCGGTTACGCGTGGGGAAGGTGTTAGCACCCCACAGCGCCCCTTTCGGGTTCCCTATGACAGATTATTTAAAAATAATAGTGCAAAATTACTAAATTACCCCTATTTATTCTAAGCAATTATAAATTAATTATCTACATGATGACAGTTTAAATATGTACACACAGAAAGCAGTAAAAGAAGGGACTTTAAAGAGATAAACCTTTGAAGCGTGCTTTCTTATATATCTTGACAGAATTTGGGAAGCGTTTTGGCGTTCCCTCCCTCTACAAGACCGCTCGCTCCCTCCTATAAAATTTTAACTATGGAAATCCGGAGGATTTCCCTTCGACTCAGTTCGAGACTCAAGCAAAAAGCTCAGAACTCGAGAACTTTGTCGGATCAACTCTCCGAGTGATTTCTAGGCAGAGCACTGCTCAAAAAAACCCAGAATACTCAAGAAGAGGGTTAAAACTGTCCCAAAGTGTCAAATGACGTCCCATTGACGTCATATTTATAGGGATGAGGCTCAATACGGTTTATGAGGGTCAATACGGTCCGTATTGAAGTTTTGAACTACAATACGGCCGTATTGAATTCAATACGGCCGTATTGAAGTTCAAAAACCTCAATACGGCCGTATTGAAGTTCAGTGCAGCCGTATTGAGTTCAAAAACCTCAATACGGCCGTATTGAAGTTCAGTGCAGCCGTATTGAGTTCAATGCAGCCGTATTGAAGCTCAGAAACTTCAATACGGCCGTATTGAACTTCTGGGAGGCCGTATTGGGCTTCATTCCCTCCACTTTCTTATTTTTTGCTACTCTAAGACCTCTAAACCTACAGATTGTCATCCTAGGGTCTTCCAGGGTCTTCCAGGAGTCCTTCCGGGTGACTTTCCTTTGATCTTCGAGAGTCTTCGAGTCTTATTTCCGACCCGGACAATTTTAGGGGTCTACACCCATAAGATCATACATAGAATATAGATTATTACAAGTTGTATCTACTAAACAATGTAAACCAAAAATTGGGTTCCAAAGAAATACTTCCTTCCTTGTGCACCTTCAAGGAAGTAGTATAAGGAGTAACACTAGGAATAATCCACTCCTTCCTCACTATATCTCGAAGTTGAGAATTCTTTGCTTGAAATTCATTTTGTTCCTCATTCTCAACTTTAAGATTAGTGGTAGCATAAGGATAAGAGTCAAAACTTTTATGAATAAAGAGAGTTCTTTTCAAGTCTTGTTTATTCATAAAATAACTCTCCTTGGTCACAAAGGTTTTAGTGGAATCCCCTTCTTCCACACTTTTTCCTTCTTTTCTTTCTTTATTTCTTTTTCTTTTCATTTGCTTTTGATCCTCAAACACTTGGGGTGGTGTTAAAGGATTAAAAACAATTTCCTTATTTTTATGAGTGAAGGCTATTTTGTTAGTAAGGCCATCATGTATAGTTTGTTTATCATATTGTCATGGCCTACCAAGCAAAATATGACAAGCTTCCATAGGGATCACATCACATAAAACTTTGTCTTTATAATCCCCTATAGAAAACTTGACCTTCACTTGTTGATTCACCTCCAATTCCTCACCTTCATTGAGCCAATGAAGTTTATAAGGGTGAGGGTGAGGAATGGTGGTAAGGGCTAACTTGTTAACCAACCTTGTACTACAACAATTAGAACATGATCCACTATCAACAATGAGAGAACAAGTTCTTTTAGAAACCAAACATCTTGTATGAAAGATGTTCTCTCTTTGAGATAGTGTAGTGGGACAAGGTTGGCTTCCAAGAAGCCTTTTGATTATAAGAAGATCACCATCAACAGGATATAACTTTTCAATTTTAGGATCTTCCTCACTAGTCTCACTATCACTTGAAGTGGTAGAACTAGATTCATCAAGACTACAATAAATGTCTTGTCCTCTCAAAATCATGACCTTTTTAGTTGGACATTGAGAAGCTATATGGCCTCTCCCAAGACATTTAAAGCATTTGATGTCACTAGTTTTACTACTAGAAGTGACAACATTTTTATTTTTATCATTTTCTTTTTTTATTTCTTTTTCTTGACCCTTACTAGAGTTTGTAGAAGAGTCATGTTGACCCTCCCTCTTGTAGTCATTCTTGATATATGAGCTAGATTGAGTTTTACCTTTAAAAGAACTTTTCCTCAAATTTTGTTGTTCCACCCTTATACAAAGTTGGACCAAATCATCAAGGTCCCTATAAGGGAGTAACTCAACTCTATCTCTAATATCAAAATTTAGACCACTCAAAAACCTAGCAATGGTCAATCTTTCTTCCTCCCTTATTCCAGCCCTCATGAGATATAACTCCATTTTCTGTCTATACTCCTCCACACTCATGTTCTTTTGTTGGAGTCTTTGGAGCTTATCCATAAGCTCCCTACTATAATAAGAAGGTATGTGCCTTCTTCTCATAGCACTCCTCAACTCATTCCAATAAGTGATTGGAGGGTCATTGTGAAGTCTTCTCTCTCTCTCCAAGGATGTCCACCAATACATAGCTTGTCCTTGAAAAGCTAGGGTGGCCAAGGGAACTTTTCTTTCCTCACCTACTTGATGACAAGTGAAGATTTGCTCCACTTTCATCTCCCAGTCCAAGTAGGCATCCACATCCTCCTTTCCATAAAAGTAAGGGAGATCAACCCTTGATTCCCTCACTTTAGGTTCCCTAATGGCTTTTCTAGGTATGGGTTGGTAATAATCATCAATTTTCAAGCTACCCATATCTTCTCGGCTAGAAGAGGCATTGGAACCTTTGGTAGAACTCTTTGAGGAACTTTTTTGACTTTTATTTTTATTTATTTTTTTCAAAAGTTTTTCTTCTCGTTGCTTAATCTTTTGTATCTCTTCTTCTAAAGCAATAAGTTGTACTTCTCTTTGAATCTTTTCTTTTTGTTTTTGAAGTACATCTTCATGCTTCCAAAGTTTTAGTGCTTCAACCTCCTTGATAATTCTTTTAAAACTTTTAGGAGTTTCAAAGTCACTACTACTTTGAGAATGATGACTCATGATTAAGCAATAAGAATTTATATGCTATGCAAAAAGATATAAAATGTTTTTGGTATTTTCTAGGAATGAAAATAGCACTTGGAAGTCTAAGTGTACAAGTTGCACTATCAAGGGAGGTGAGCTACAAAGAGCCACTTAATAACCAAGCCTTTTCAAGTGGAAATCACTAAACTCCTTTGTGGTACTTTCAATTCCCCAAAACTTTTCACAAAAATTTTGTATGCTTTTCACAATTTGTTTGTTTTTGAAACTAGCTAAACGTGAGCAAATAAAACTACACAATTCTAGACGTTTCAAGGCAACAAAATAAAACAATTAAGGACGAGAAACTTAAAGGAAGCAAGAACAAGTAGCTAGTCGGATAACCCTAAGTGGAAGCTTGAAACATATGAAATTTCCAAGCCACTTCCACTAGTACTACACGTGAGAGGCTATCAAGGATTTAGATATACCTGACCAGCTTCTTAATACTCCCTCCAAGCTTTACAAATTGGT
This sequence comes from Cajanus cajan, assembly GCF_000230855.2. NCBI lineage: Eukaryota > Viridiplantae > Streptophyta > Magnoliopsida > Fabales > Fabaceae > Cajanus > Cajanus cajan. The sequence continues at coordinate 49,965,692 of NC_138518.1, forward strand.
TTAAAATACAAGAGATTTTGCAAAAATGTAAACTAGTCTAGAAAGCTATAAATGGTGGCTTTAGTTAGTGACGGATTTGTTGTCCAATTTTCTAAAACTTGTTTAAGTGTTTTAATCCGTCACCAACTCTCCAATAAAGAAGCTCCTGGACCTGCACAATAAACACAACAAAAGAGGTTAATGAAGGCTCCTCACTAAGTGAAAGGAATGGTCACTCAAGTGAAGGAAATTTAGGAAAAGCTAGGTCACTAAATTAGGTCAAAATTTTGTAGTCTTAGTGTCCAAACTTTTCCTACTCTTTGTTGAGCAATGCTTGATCCTTAAGCAAGGATTTGAGGCCAATTCCAGCACAGGGAATTTAATGAAAGAAAACAAGACAAGCAATAAAAGCAAAATTTGAAAAACTTATACCAAAAATGAAGAGTAATAGGTGTATATGACAAGACTCAAAGAGGTTCAACAAGTAAAACTGAAAATTAAGACTCCAAATAAAGCTAGCACACAGTTAGGAAGGTTCCTAGATAGGTACTAGAGTAGATGAACAAAACACAAAAAATTTGAGAACAATTGGATAAGTATAGAACAAATAGTAGTCAAAACAATATCAAGGAATCAAGTAGATTTTTCAGCTTGTACACCTCTCGGATTTTTCCTTTTAATTTGTTTTCTATATTTTTTTTTTATTATTTCTTTTTCTATATTCAAATTAAGATTCCAGAGAAGGTATTTGCCTTTTGTTTCAAATTTTTTTACGATTCCAAGCTATAGAAACCAAGACTACAAGTTAGGTCAAAATTCAAGTGAAAACAAAGAAACTAGTGCACTAGTTTTTAGGTTTTGTTTTGGATTCCTTTTGTATTCTTTCTTTTTGAACTTTTTGAACCTTAGGCTCTGTTTTTGCCTCTGTTTTTCAGTCTCTTAACTCTTTTTTTTTTTATAAAATTTGAATCCACAAGAAAAGTGCACTAGAAGTAGGTTAAACACTTGAAATTATAGGTAACAAAACTTTTTTCTTAAGATTTTTCAATGGAAAGTGATTTGAAAACTTAAGTACACAATGGAAACCTAACTCTAAAGAAATTTGCTAGAACTAATAGCAAATTATGAACTCAATAAGGTAAAAGAAAAAGCACATATAGGTAGGCAATAATGAGAACAAACCGAGAGCAAAAATGTAGACACAAAATTCAAAATAAAACTAGGTTAAACATGCTATTCAGGGAATTTGCAACATGTAATGACTAAACACAAACTTCTAAGACAAAACAAAGATTCAAAACAAAAATTCTAATGCAATGAATGAGGTCCAATCACGGACACATACAAGGAATGGAGAGACTCAAATAAAAGCAAAAATAAGCACAAGCAAATAGGTCCTAAACATGTTGATTGTGGAAGAAAATTCAAAAACAATCAACCAATGGATCTATGGAACAAAAGATGATTTAAAACATATAGATCCAAAAATGAAACTCAAACAAGACACACAAGAACACAAAGACAACAATACAAACGGACCAAAAAAATTAAGGAAACTTATCTCCAAGAAGAACCTTGCTCTTGATACCAAAAATGATGGCAAACACTAGGAGAAGTGATAGGTGTTCTTCTCCTCGGATTCACCAAAGCTTGGACCTCTTCAATGGAGCTCAAAATCCGAATGTAAGACACTTGAAGGAAGGAAGATTTTCGGATCTAAGGTTTCCTAGGCTATGGATGGAAGAGGCTTAAGCCTTGGATGGAAGCATCCAAGCTCAAGGATCAATGGAGAACTCACTTCAAAGAGAAGGAAGAAGGTGAACTTCCTAGGTTTTGAGGTGAACTCTTGGTGACTTTGAAAGGAGAAACTCAGCACTAAAGGCTCTCAAATTTCATTCAATATTCAAAGTGAGTACAATGAGGGAAAGAATCACTTAAGTATGCACGAATTTGAGTAGTATTGGAGCCTAAACAAGGTTACACAAAATTGGCGCCTAAAGTTTGAATTCAAATTTGAAATTTGAATTCAAACTTAGGTGCACATGTGCAAGTCCGTGGGTTTAGGTGTCTAATGCATTTAGATTTAATTTAGATGGCATTTAGGGTTGTATTTGAGTAAGCACACGTTCAGCCACTAGTGGTGAGGAACATGTGACTCAAATGCAACTTAAATGACTTCCAAATTAACCCTAATTTAGCCTAATCCGTCCACTTAAGTATTCTTTGTATTTTCCTATTCTAATGGCCTAAATACAATGGCCAAACAAATACAATGGAAAGGAAAAATTACAAGAATGAAAATGAGCCCAATATTGGGTACCAAAAGCCCAAAGGCCCATGAAGCCCAAAACTAGGCCCAACTAGCCTAAAACCTAAAATGCTACTCTATGTGGTCCAAAATACAAGACCAAAATATATTCAAACTAGGTTAACAAAAATATAATAAGGATGTTAATAACAAGATAGGCCCATGTTGAAACTTGGTTTGGGCCTTCCAAGCCCATAGGGCCCATTAAGCCTTGACTGGCCCAATCTTCCATGTCTAGCCCACTCCTCTTGGATCTTTGAGTGTGTCACCTCTTGCATTCCCAATTATGATTCCATCAACATCTTAGGAACAAAACCTTAGTGAGTGTACCAATTTATGTATCCTCTCTGTGAAAGTAGACCAAACACTCAATCCTTGTAAAGAATAAGGTTGCATACCTTAGTGAGTGTATATTCCTTTGTATCCTCTCTATTAGAGTAACCCATACACTCAAACCAAACATGTCCAGTTGATATTTGTAAAGCCTGAAGAGGCTAGGGAAAGAATACTTGTAAAGCCTGGAGAGGTTTGTCAAAGAATACTCACTACGAGGTAGAAAGTGGCTGAGTAAAGAATACTAGCATTGATGAGTGAAGTCAACGAGCCTAGAGTTGGTCGAGAATACTCACTAGGAGCCATAAGTGGTTGATCACAGAATACTAGCGTTGATGAGTGAAGTCAATGGGCCAGGAGTTGGTTGAGAATACTCACTGAGATCTAGAAGTGACTGATCAAAGAATACTAGCGTTGATGAGTGAAGTCAACGGGCCAGGAGTTGGTCGAGAATACTCACTAAGAGCTAGAAGTGGCTGAGTAAAGAATACTAGCGTTTGGGAGTGAAGCTGACGAGCCAAAAGTGGTTGAGAATACTTGGGACCAGGAGTGGTCGTGACCTGGGTGGTGTATAATACTCACTGCGAGCCTGAAGAGACTGAACAAACAATACTTGTACCTCATTGATTATCTAGTGGAACCCTTCATTTGAAGGAGACTGAACATAGCTCAGTTTGAGTGAACCACTATAAAAATACTTGAAATAATTTTGTTTCTGACGCACTTTATTTGGTTAATCTAATCCATTGAAAACTTCTTCCAATAATTATCGTCTATCAAAACTATCTTCAGATAAAAATCATATTGTTCAACTTGTCATCCTAGAGAACAGTTTTTGTTTAAAGAAGCATTTATTTTAACAGACGATGATTATTAAACGAAGTTAAGTTTATAATCAGTGTACCCTCAAATATTGAATCATTTGTATTTAATATATAATACTTAATTTAAGTTTATAATATTTTAACATATCTATTAACTTATTAAAAAAAAAGTTTTACTAGTGAAGCAGAGTCAAAGCGTCATGCTATAAATAACGAAAGTTAATTTAGTTAGAGATATCTTTCAATTTTGTTATTATATGATTTCTATAATAACCATTTTGTTGTTTCCTTGTCATTTTGTTTTTACTATGTTCATTAATCAGACTTTAGGGTTTAGGTTTCAAAGAGATCATCTACAATATTGTTTCCTTATCATTTTGTTTTTACTATGAGGTTTGTCTTAATCAGCCTTTGAAAGAAATCATCCACAATAATATTGATAGAATTGGCTTAGAATAAATCGGAAAAAGTGTAAATATATTTAAGACAAACCTCATACTCTAGCTTAATATCTTATTGATATATGAACTAATTTAGAGATAAAAAAAATTAATAAAAAACAGAAAGTATCCCTCACAAGTATTTGAAAGACCTGAAGTCTCCCACTATTGTAATTTTTCAGTCCAAAGTTACAATCTCTATTCCCTATTGATTCCAGTCTCTCACTATATCAATTAATTATCCACTAGACAAGTACTATTATTAATAACTCCATCATACTAATATTCGAGTACCACTTTTCCTATCCATAAGAGAAAGTTGGTAGGGAAAAATTTAGTAGAAAGCATTAAAATAAAAATTAGACATAAAGTGGTGAAAATTAAAACAACAAGAAATTATATGGAAATCTTTTATTTTATTTTTTTATTCTAGAAAACAAGATCACGCAATTCTTGAAACACATGTCATGACACGCTTCATACATTATTATACATGACAAACTATCATAATTATCTCAAATGACCAAGTTAAAGAGAGTCCAAAGACAATTCCACAAACTTGTTATGCAACGACCAAAGCCAACTTTAAAAGGAAAAGATACAGCGCCAATGTTGAAATTGCAATTTGGAGAATATCCAAATTTCAAAACACTTGAAGCCCAATTCCTATACAAATTCAATGGCACAATATTAGTTGAGAACATTACAATGGCAAGACTTGAAGCCCAATTCCTATACAAATTCAATGGCACAATATTAGTTGAGAACATTACAATGGCAAGACTTTTGACAGTGAGTTTTTTTTTTTTTCTTATTATTATTAAATATCTCTCAAGGGAACAAAACAATAACAGAATTTATTGTTACAAACTAGATGACCTTATCCATAATTTTTAATATGTGGTGTAGAATAAAAATAAAATAAAAGGTGACAACAAATAAAAGACTCAAAACTACATATTCTATCTTAAGAAATCAAATAAAATATTTTTTTTATATATAGAGATGATTTACGCAGTGCCCCAAAGTTGATATCAAAAATTAATTTATATTCATGATACATGATTTTTCTAATCAAATTAACATTATTTTAATATAAACAAAAATTAATCTGAAAGTACAAAATCGACCCTTATGTTACGGAATAAGCTTTACAACTACTGGATTAAAAGGTATGATAATAAGCTACATGATTTACTCATCCTTTCAAAGATTATTTTAATTAAAAAGTATACAGAAGTGAAAGGAAAAAAATATTGCCCTTTACTCCTTGAGTCTTCAGTATAAATTTGTTTTATCATATATATATTTGTTGGTCTAAAATAGAAGTAAATATTAATTAATTTTACTTTATTTAATTTCAATCGATGTTTTATTTTTGTACCTGCTTGAGGCTACACTCGTAGTCTTCTGGGGTGTAGGAGGGCCGAACGAGAGCTTTAGGTGGATTCTTCGGAGGGGGGAGGTACTTGCAAAAGACACTTCAACGCTCAAGTCAAGATATGCACGATTTTCTAGGGCAATAAATGAATAGTGACCTACCTCGTTACGTGTGACCTATTTATAATACCTGACATGGGCCTGAGCATGGTGGGCCTTCTCTGACATTTACCAAATTAGGTAATACGATGTTAATTGGCTGATTATGTCTTAATCATGTACTTATCCTTACTAATCATAATCGTCGTTCTAATAGTTCACCTAATGGCCGAGCCGAGACAACACGGCCGAAACGTCCTCTCTCGGCTTCTGGCCGAGCCGATAGGGGAAGAGCACAGTTCTTAGTCCCCTGTCGGACCGAAGTGGTATTCGAGCAGTATCATCTGATAGTATATGGCATGCCGGTCCACGTGGCCGATCCACGTGGCCGAGCCGAGATGTTACCTGAGTTGCGTCAATATCTGATAGGACATGACGTGCCGGTTCACGTGGCCGATCCACGTGGCTGATAGGGTCCTTCCGGTACAATTTTCAATATCTCTATATTATTCACCATATCAAATTTTAATGAAGAGTAATTTAAGAATAAAGAGACACATAAATACATGTAATCTGAATCTCATACCAGAAATATTAGGAACAAAAGCTATACCTTTTTATGAATTCTGATGTATTGAGTGATGATGAATAACGCGTGGTCATTTTCTGAAGTAATCAGTAAATTTTACAAGGGGCACATGTTGGATGCTTGGGTGCTCTGGTCGTCCATTAGGAGCAATGCATTGCTCGAATTCACGTGGCATATTAAATAGATTGAGAACTTCAAGTTTTTCCAAGTGTTGGATGCCACAAGGCACATTCTTGAGTTTGGGTATTTTGGAAAGTTCAAGTGTTTCCAAAGAACACAGTGCTCCTTTATCAAAATTGATGGAATTCAAGTTGAATAAATATTTGAGACGTAGTTCCTTTAGTCGTTGAAACCCCCCTTTTTGAAAATACAAACTTTCACCTTCATAGGCATAGGGGCCAATGTAAAGGAACAACAAATGAGGCATATTTTGTAGTGATTGCAATGGATCCTCAGTTAATTCAGAGTATAACAAAGACAATTTTACAAGATTTTTGTTACGGGATATTTTGTAAATAAGCAATAGGAGAGTATTTCAATTGTAATTAGTCAATGAATAGTTAGAATAACGAACTTCCTCAATTGGGAAGCTGTTGGACAGTTATATGAATAAATAGCAGAGGACCCTCTTGAGGAGGCCATCAGTATTTTGCAATAACACTCTTGAACCTCCAATTCTCTCTATTAAAATTCGGAGGCTTTTCTTCATTGGCCTCCCTAATCTGTTTCTGTAATTCTTCGATTCCTATCCTAGAATTACCATAACAAGTGGTATCAGCCTGTAACCTTCCCGCGTGCCCAACCATGGCGGATGCTACACGAAATCGAGTTCTTGAACGAGAAATTGAGGATCGCGTGGAAAATCGTATTGGTTCCAAGATTGATGCAAGATTGATGGAAATGGCAACGTCGATACAGAAAACTCTTCAAGAGTCATTGACGCAGTCATTGACCCTATCGATGACGCAGAAAATACAAGAGCTTCTTCATAACAACAGTTTGGCCGCGATTCATTCACCAGCTGGGGCTAACCCAAGTCGAGCCTATTCTTGTGGAACACATCTCGCTAGAATCGACTTCCCTCGTTTTTTAGGTGAGGACATTAAACAATGGTTAATTCAATGTGATACGTTTTTTTCTATTGATAATACTCCTGACGAGTTTAAGGTAAGATTGGCGGTAGTACATTTTGAGGGGAAAGCTCTTCAATGGCATAGTTCTTATGTGAAATTAGTGGGATTGCAAAACTTACCTCCTTGGTCAGAATACACCAGAATTTTGATTGAAAGATTTGGCGAAGTATGTGATGATCCTATGGCAGAATTGATGCAATTAAGACAAAAAGGATCGGTAGTGGAGTATCATGAAGCCTTTGATGCTATTGTATCTCGTTTGGATTTGAATGAGGAGCACAGGCTGAGTTGTTTTTGGGGGGACTTAAACAAGAAGTTCAAATGCTTGTTAGGATGTTTCAGCCAAATTCGGTGAGACGCGCTTTCACATTAGCGAAAATGCAGGAGGCAGTAACTGTAAATGGATTTGTGGTTAAATCTTGGACTAAACCATCTAAATTCGAGGCTTCTTCCAAGCCACCATTATTGCCCACACCCTCTAAGACTACCTCCAAGATTCAAGATACCTTCAAATCAAAACAACAGACCTCTAAAACTTTAACCCCTGCTAATATGAGTGAAAGAAGGGCAAAAGGGTTATGTTATTTCTGTGATGAACCCTTTACTCCCGAGCATGGATTAAGCCATAAAAAACTGCAGTTGCATGTGATGGAAGTGGATGAGTTACAAGATAATGAGGAGGACGAAGTGTTGCTAGGAAACTCCATGGGACCCAATTCTACAGATCCCCAAATTTATGTTCATGCCATCACCGGAATTGCCAATTTCCAAACCATGCGTGTGACTGGTTACCACAAAAAGAAGCCTCTCCATGTTCTGATTGACAGTGGCAGTACCCACAATTTTTTGGACATTGAGGTAGCTAAAAGGTTGGGTTGCAGGATTGATGCTTTTGATTCCCTGAGTGTGGTTGTTGCAGATGGCACTAAGATAAATGTTTCTGCAGTAGTTAGAGGATTTCAGTGGACAATCCAACAAACCAAATTCACTTCTGATATGTTGCTCATTCCATTAGGGTGCTGTGATTTGGTCTTAGGGGTCGAATGGCTAGTGTCGTTGGGTGATATTGTATGGAATTTTAATAAGCTGCAGATGGAGTTTTATGTTCAGGGAAAGAGACATGTATTGAGAGGAGCCTCTTCGGGACTGAAAACAGTTAAGAAACAACAATTGGAGAAAGCTATGGAAACTGGTGTTCATTTGTCATTTTTACAAGTGTGTGATGGCCAAGGTGGTCTTCTAAATTCTCTTACTACTCAGGCTGTTGTTGCTGAAGTCCCTCCTACTGTTGCCAAATTATTGGAGGAGTTTGCTGACCTATTTCAAGAACCTAGTGAGTTACCTCCTAGCAGACCGGGTCATGACCATCAGATTCCTCTAGTCCCAAGAGTTGGGCCAATTAGTAAGAGACCCTACAGGTATGCTAAACAACAGAAAGATGAGATTGACAAATTGGTTCAGGAATACTTGGCAGCTGGTATAATTCAGAACAGTAGTAGTCAATTTTTAGGCCTACCCAAGACATGGCATTAACAAAAGATCAATTACGACTATGCACCTATATTTTTTACCCTGACTATAAACTCAGGTTACCATTTCCATAACTCCTTCATCCTATATTAAATATTTACAACTACAATTTTTTTTTACTTATTTTTGTATTTCTTTTCTTGTAGTGAAGTACTCCTAAAAATGAATTACATAGAGGTTACAAGACAATAATTACAATGTTTAAGTCCTGGAAATAAAATCAAACGTCAGGTATACGTATAAAGTTAATATTTCATAATGTTTAATCATCTACAACAATACTCATTACCTTTTCTGCTCTCTAACCTCATTAGGTTGTTGCTTGGATGTCAATGAAGATCACTGATATGCAGGAAAAGATTACTGACCAAACCATTTGGTCTCTTCCTCCTGAATTTGCGGTAACCTTTCATTGTTATTATTTTTCTAACATTTCTTTTTTTTCCAAGTCCACAACCCAATACACTTTACTTTTGTTTTTTGACTAATAATTTTCCCAATTTGTAAATATTATCATATAACTTTTACACTAAAATACTGTAATTTTAATTATCATTTCTTTTAAATGTACAATTATAAACTTGAAATAACATCTATTATCAACATTTTCATCATTAGTTTTCCTTCTTTACTACACCTAATAACATGTATCAAAATTGTCATATTTCCAGAGAGCTATCATTGAAGGAGACACAATTGAAGACCTATTGGAAACATATGTTAAACACTAGATGAAACCATATAAAAAATTAAAATATGTATACTGCATTCCATATTTCTTTCAAATGAAATACTAAACTATTTATTTAACTACATTTGATTTACCCATTTAATACAATATTTTGCTTTTCATAGATATATGTGCCAATTGAGGAATATAGCGGACACTGGTATTTGATGGTTCTTAGCTTAGAAGACAATGTAATATACCATTTGGATTCTTATCTGAAAGAGGAAAGAATGGCTCATAGACGTGACAACATGATGCGAATAGTGTCACAATTAACTCCAAATAAATCAACCATGCTAACTTCACTATCAATTTTATACATACTTTTTTCCTCTTTCAGTCCAACGTCATAATACAAATGATGGAATCAAGTTTTTATCCTCAACATTTTGTTAAAGAATTAGTACATGGAGAAAGCTGGGATATTTTGCAAGGAAGGGCAGTTCCAAATTGTGGCCATAGGTAACCAATACTAATTTACTTTGCATTTTTTTGTTCGTAATGAATTTTACATTGACAATTTTTTTTTCCAATGCATAACAGTAACAACTCTATTATTTGGGTTTTACAATGGATGGATATGGAATATGCATTTCAACCAAACTTAATCAAAGTGGTGAGCAAATAATGCAATACATTTCAAATTACATTTTATTTTACTTATGCATATTAATATATGTCAAACAATGTCACATTTTCAGAGCCTTGATGAAGAAACTGTTCGAATGAAAATTGCGTTAGATTTGGTTTCCGGTGATCATAATGAATGTAAACGCACCATCCACATCAGAGCTGCGGAATTCTGTCAAAGTATTGGACTATCATAAATTCAATTCAGAAAAAACAACTTCATGAATCAACCTACACGTTTAGGATTAATATCATAGGCTGTGCTGCACATTTTTGGATCCTTATTCTGGAAGAAAAAATTACTATCACTTGGCCCAATTATTTTTTGATTCCATTTTTGGATATATATATTGCAACAGATCCAATATAATTGTAACTTTCTTCGCAAGTTTCAAAGACTCAGCCAAACAATCATATTTTTGTGTATCATATTTTGTGATTTATTAAATGCAATGAATCTAATATAATTCTAATTTTAATGTACTATTTAAACATGCTTTTTATTATATTCTACATCCAAAAACACATGAATCCATTTTTAATCACATGCTTTTAATAAGTATTCATTACTGACAATATTAAACCAGTATTTATGCCATTAACAACTTCCAATCAATACCTAAATACTAATTTCATCTGCTACAAACATGCAGAAATCTATACCCGATTACCAAGTATCAAAATTTAACGAACCAATATATTTAAAATCTATATTTACAACCACATAATGCAACTTCAAACCGCTTCCACCAACATACACTAACCACATTCAATTCTCCACATCACCCAAAATACGTGCAACCAGTCTCATTTGTAAATGTTTTACATCCTAAATGTTCTTCAACTAAAACCACATTCTAACTTAAACCACACTTTAGGACACAAATGACCATAACTATAACCTATCTATCATATTTCACATAACCAACCCAAAAAATATATACTTCCCATACCAAATCCATACTAACTAATCTGTTCAATTTCACGTTTCAACAAATTAACATACAATATCAACTAACAAATACATATCTTCATTTCATCAAACTGCTACATATCATTTATAATTCCTAATCAATGCTTCTTTAAGAAGACAAATATAATCAACCTCAGTTTTAAACACCATTCTCCTTAAACCATCAATTCATTTGGCCACAACTTTTGTAAATATTAATAACACACCTCAAAATAACGTATTCTGCTACAAACGTCATTCATCAACCACTTCGAAAACTATCACAAAATTTGTATTCTGCTAACATACCCAACATTCTACAATAATTCACAAGATTAAGGATTACACAAAAAGCTAACCATCACGACCACATCCTCATAAAGTCTGCCTACTTATTCCACGTTCTTTAAGTTGTCGCTGTATCTCTGCATTCTCTGCTTCAACTAACCAAATTTTTTGTTTAACAATCTATGGGGGCACATACAGCATTACAAACGTATACACACAAAATCATGAATCAACTTCATAAACTTCCTAAAACAATAACGTACCTAAAATTGCTCAAAAGCCCCACCAACATCATGTCTGTAAAATACAACCTCACACTGCATTTCCTCAATCTGACTTCGCCTACTCTGCATACCACGCCCCACTATCTTCCATTCATGTAAAACTATATTTCATATAATCAAATCTAACAAACATCAAATTTGTCAATAACATTTTTTGCAAAAACGGAAGAAATCGAGTAACAAACATATTTCAATGCTCAACAAATAATACCATTACCCTAAACACAATTTTCAACAAAACCAAACTCTAACCCTACATTCACCAACCTCTAAACCACCACATATGTTATCTTAAAATTACAATTAAAAAAAAGGTATAACAACCAAACAAAAATGTAAACAAACAACAAAACCAAAAAAATCAGCCATCAACGATGTTCAGCCCACCACAATTTTCTTCTTCTACGCAATACCCTCCACTAACGCATCATCAATCCGCTCTTCCGACTCCACAATCAACAAACCCCTTACCTCAAATCTCCGCCTCACGGAAACTAAAATACCGACCAATAATGCATAATGCCTTTGTCATTTGCAAAACGCTTCGTTCTTTACAACCCATTTCTTTAGCTCTCAAAAATCACTCAAACGGATTTTCAGAGGGGTTGCAGACTGCGACAAACAAAACACCACCACCGTGCGCCGGCCGACTTCACCCATGGTTGCCAACAAACTACCGCCACAATCGTAACAACCCACCTGCTAAACGGAACCCTACACAATACAAAATGTCCCTAAATAACAAATTTCAAAGGACTACTCTGCAATTGTTAAAACTTACTCATTAAATTAAATCTCAACCGTTTACTTTTTTTAACATTTAATCTACGGTCATTATTCATTCACCACCCATGGACCACTTGTTCAAGTGGTCCGTCAGAGAATTTACCTTATTATTGATATAATTCTTGAATAATTAACTAAAATGTCCAATTTAAAAAAAATCAAATACCTTTAAAACAAAATAAAATGTAGTAAACATTATACAAATTATCATTCAAATAATCTTATCAAATTAATTAAGTACTTATTTTAAAAAGTAAAAAAAAAATCCAATATCTGAACTTTTGATAACTTTAAGCTTTTTCTTTTAAAAAAAATATGAATACCAAAATACATCTTAATTTAATTTTAAATCTATAAACGCAAATGAAGGTAATATTGAAAATCAAATCAAAATTTATTATTTAAAATGATAGCCATACATCATAACTTTTTGTATCTTTTTGAATATATATCATTTAAGTGGAGGAAAATTTGTATTAGGCTTTGCACAAATAGATGAGGAATAAAAAATACATATTAACATGATGATATTAATCAAAGATATAAAAATATTCAAATAATCAAGTATTTTAAAATAGAGCTATCTTTGTGAAAAGTGATGAGTAGAGAGAAAATGACGAATCATGTTATTGATAAGTTTGTGAATGTGTGATTTAGAAACTAACATACTGAATTACTAATTAATAATTTATAGATAGCAAGTGCAGTTCTATGACAAAAAAAAATTGGCTCAAACATTAAAATTCACATCCAGTAAACTATATAACTCATAGGCGCTTACTACATTGGACAAGTTTAACATATTGTCCACCGCTGCATAAGTAAACAATAATAGTTTTTATTTAAATTATTTAAAATTACTAAAAATATCCTTTTCTTTTTTGTAATTCAACATCTTCCTCGCACTAGTCATCATGACTGTGAGGTTGTCGCTCCGTTTGTGGTGGTGCAAATTTGCACCAGCCTTTGCTAGCAGCTTCATGGAGTGCTCCAAGTCGAGGCTGTCTAACGAATCTGAGCCAAGATCTAAAAGCAAATTTGCCACATGTACCTATACTCATGTGTAACGTCGCGAAGCCGTTACTCCGATCATAGTTGTGCAGATTCGCACCCACCTTTGCTAGTAGCTTCATGCAGTGCTCTAAGTCGAGAACAATGGCGAGGAGTGTTACAAAGTTGTTAGTGTCAACATCATAATTGTTGTCGAAGTCAAGGTTTGTTGTCGTTGTCAAAATCAAGTCACTAGGAAGAATTGTTAGGGATTTGGGGCTAAAGGTTTAGGGTCCAAGTAGTCCATCACAAGAATATCATCTTCGCGCAATACTGCGATACGGAGAACCCATCACCATTGTTTGCATCCGACTATGTCAGCAACTTTGCAAATGACACCAACTTCTTTGAACCCTCTAAGGTGTCTTCGCTGTTATCACCATCAAGCTCTATGCTTTAGAACGACGTGTAGTACCATGGCACAGAGAACCCACCGCCATTATTCGTGTTCGATTATGTTAACATCTTCGTGAACGATGCTAGCTTCTTCAAACCCTTAAAGGTGCCTTCACCGCTGTCGTCGTTGTTGCCGTCAAGCTCCAAACTCTGAAGCATAACCAACCTGAGGCACACAAAGACCTTGTTGGTGTTGAGATCAACCTAAACCTCAGCACTGTCACAACACAGAATAAGCAGGGAATTGAACAAAATGATTGAATTTGGAAAGGGATGATCAAACAAATTTTTTTTTTAACAAGATAATCATTTACTATCAGAAAATAAAATTAATACATTAATAAATTTTTTATCACCAAATAAATATGAATCGTTTAATTTAATTATTCATATATTTAACGGTATCTTTTATTTCTTCACTAATAAACCGCATAAAAATTACACTTTATTTTATTGCTCGACCCAAGAACCACACGATGTATGGGTATGACATATGGGTATATCGTAGATTTTGCCTAACTCCAAACAATTTTAGTAAAATGTTAGATGTAGTGTCTCCCTAAAAAGATATTTACTTGATATTGGTACATTGACATAAGCGTATGACTCCACAAAATAATAATAAAAAAAGTGAATAGTAGGAAGGCTATTCTTTCTTTTAATAGATAGATTCAGTATGAAAGAAAGTACAAAATTCACAAAGGCAATATCTAAGAGCACAAACTCAACCAAATTAAAGCATAAAAATAAACGAAAACTCCTTGTAAACATTTCAAGCTTATGATATACGATCATCCTCTTATATCACTTCAATCAAGCAAGCTACCACTACACACACATATAGAGAGAGAGACATACGCACATATATACATAGAGCCAATACTATCCCCAAGTTACAAAGTTTCTTCGAGAGGGAGTGACAAAATAAACTTGTCATTTTGATTTCACTACGCTTAGAAATACGTTTCTGTTCCGATGTTGGAGACCATCGCCGAAAAGCATGTCAGATCGACATTTTGCCGACCTGCTTTGGTTGGTCTGTGGGAGACCCTCACGGTACAGTTTCTATTAATGAATATAAGCCTCCAAAAAGCATCTTCATCGGAGTAAACTACTTGGTCCAAAAAATGTTATGTTAATCATCTACAAAACTGGCAAAATTATGTTCCATAGTTACCCAACAAACTAACATCATTGTATAAAAGCATTAGAGTAAGAATATGACATAATCAACATATTTGAGAAAAGAAAACATGGAATGTTCATCTTATAAAATGTGACTAGCAATCAATCTCTCACAAGTCACAATTCATTTCCTTCTTTTAAAATTAAATTTTGAAAGAACAAGGCCAAAATATGCATCACAAACATGTTCCTCAAATACAAAAATTACAAATCAGTTCCAAATAAAGGAGTAGGAAAACATTTGCATCAGCATAGGACCAAAGTCATTAACATAGGACCAACATTAGCATCAAGTTTGCCTTGTATTTCACACACAAGAGAGTGGTTGGCCTTATTTGGTCAGCATCAACCTTGGGATTCAATGGGTTAACATACTGGCCCATGACAACTGTAATAAATGCAACCCCTTAAGATAAATAAAGTTCTAAAAAATATAAGAAAATGAAATTGCACCCATGATACCATTAGCTATAGCTTTCGGCTTAATGCAAAGGGCATGATGATTGAATAAACAGAGATAGCAAAACTCCCAATCTTTGATCATAAAAGTCGATTCTACTAAATCCCTTAGTACATTATTCTTAAATATCTTCATTTCTTCATCAATTATACTGACTTTGACTACCAATATTATTTGTGGAAGTAACCTCCCCTTATTTTCTAGTTGCTCCCAAATAATTTAAACATGCTTGGAACTCAGATCCAAAGGACAGAATTCTCCTTCTAAAAGTTTCCCCTTTATTACAACAGGGCTAAACTCTCCCTTTCTTACAACAGAATTCGCCACTATAAAATGCCACTTTTCTAATTTCTCTCCGTATTTAAGCTAATTCTCAATTTTTATAACTTAAACTGCTGAACTCTTCTAACTCACAACTCTCTGGACCTATCAAAATCATAAAGATCACCCGCAGTTGACAAAAAGTTCAAATCTAAATGTATTCATGATTTCATGTAGCAGTATGCACTAACAAGATACAGGGACAGTTTTTTGTTGAAACGGCTACATGATAGTAAGACATCTTAATAGAATTTATTTATCAAACAATGATAATGGAAGCACAGCTAATGCCTTTTGACTTTGGTTACTGATCCCCTCTGCGTGCTCTAATAAATAAGGGACTTCATCCAAGATATTTTTTTTTTTATACAGTTCATGGTAGTTTGAAACGTACACATGCCTATCACATGTCACTTCTATTTAAAATAAAAATAAGTATACTATGGTTATGTGATGACAGAACAAAACTCAGATGAAACAAATGTTTCCCATAATGGATAAACACATTTAAAATGGAAAAAAAAAAAAAAAAGGGTAGCGATAAAGATAAATTTCATCAGAATTACCCATAGCTAACAAATACATAAGAACTCATCTTTTAATGTGTTGTCTGGAATGAATAGAAATAAAGAAACCAAAATACTGAAAATGAAAATCACCAATAAGCAGATTCATACACTTGATTATAAAACCAATCTGTTATAAATCTGACCAAAAGTCCCTCTACCAAAGAAAAAAAAAATCGTAAAATGATATTAAAAGTAAAAGTAAATGAAACTCAGTTCAATTTAGCACTCAAACGAAGACGTTGAAAGTTAGGACTACAGTCTGCAAAAACCTTCAGAGACCATATTTCATTTTGATGATTGATTGATCAAACCATTGTAGACATCTGATAAGAGAGTCAAATCATTCTGAAAATTGATGATAAATTTCATCAAAAAGTTTTGCTCATTCATGCACATAAAGGTACTGAAGTGCAAATCTTTCTTAAGCAGACCTTTTGATTGCAAGATTTTAATAACTGAAAATCTAGGGATGATCCTCTTCTCCAAGCTGTATGTCAGAACCTGAGCATATTCAGCAATATCTTCTGATGGCAAACCCATATCATTCACTAGGAAACTCATTTTTTTTTAATATGTCTCCTTTGACAACATCATAAAAACGGGAAACTTCCTAAATGCTTGAAGAGCCAATTTGTGGTTCCAACCCCACCTCTCATAAACCTTAAACTTTGAATCCTGCATTGTTTTGTTAGTATTTAAAAGCACAACGAGAGCATATATTAAATTTCTTTTCAATGGATCAAACCCAATTCCCCTTGCTGTCTTGAGAGCTTCCAAAAATTTGGAATGCTTCATATATGCTGTACAAGGAAAATGGACCATCAAGAGAGAGATGGAAGCCTGAGGCACACTAGATTGCCTCAAAACATTAATGTTTGGAACCAAGGTTTTCAACACGTCAGAATATATAATACTATTTGCAGCACTTTTCAAAGTTCTAACAACTTTCTGATCATCCTGAACTATACCCCGGAGGATATCATAACGTGGGATGAGGAAATTTTCCAAGCTACACATCAATATAGCATGGTTTCGAAGCAGAATCTTAGGAAGATCAGTATTGGAAACCCCAATAGATCTCAAGAACTTGAGTTTAGGCAAAAGGGTATTTTCTGCCTTTGCAACAAGCACCAAGGGATGCTTTTCCACAAGTTTTGCAATCTGGGTTTTGGAGAACCCATAGTTGCTGAGAAGATCAATAACAGCATTTGGGCCATCTGGGGTTTTCAAATTGACCCTTTTGGAGAGTTCCTTGGCCAGTGTTGGGGACACCCCACATGAGTTGACCAAGTAAGACACTGTAAAGGTGTCACCTTTGGGGTGGATTGCACCAGAAGTGAATGAATTGAAGAGAAAAAGTGAAGCATTGTGTTTGTGTTGCAGCAGAGAATGTGAACCCAATAGGAAATGGGTGCTCTTGTAGCGTGTTAATGATGATGCAATTAATCTTGCAATGAGAAAATTAGGCACCATTTACACACTTACAGGTTTCAATGCTTCAATCTGAAGCACCTCAAGAAGTTTGTGTTAGGAACAAGTGATATTTGATGCTCCACACCATAACAGGGTATGCGATTCAACGCTGCAACCACTTCCTCTTCGCTGCAAAGAATCTTGACAAAATGTTATAATAGGCCACAATGCAATTGCTCAAGCTACTTTCAAAACGCAGAAAGTTTCCAACGATGATTTAGGAAATGGGAAAATGTCTTACGTTGAAAGTTGAAACGCTAATGGTGTAAAGAGAAACACCCCTAAACACTTTCTGATATACTTTATATTACATTCTTTTAAGTTTTACTTAAAATTTATTATTTGTTAAGAAATATATAATTTAATAATTTTCGTATTTTGTTTAATGACTTTTTTAATTTTATATATTTTAATAACATTTTAATCGATAAAAAGAAGGATATTAAGAATAATAAATTAAAAATGGGTAACACTCCTCGTGTGAGTAAAAGACCATCTCTGATGGGAATGGTAGTAAGGGGTTCTTAATTTACCTTTTTAATTCATGTATATTAATTATAAATTAAAATAATAATTCATGTAAGTTTTTAAATTTCAAATAATAACATGTAATAAATGAAATATTAAAATATTGAGTTTTAAAAAATCATTTTGTTATAGTGATAAGAAGGTTATTTAGTTGAAATAGCTTGTTACTCTATATTTTTTTTATCTTAGCATTTTTGTAATTCTCAAATTTCTTTCACTTATATATGTTTTTTTAAGTTTCTACAAATATTGTTTTAGTCTTTGTAAAATTTTTATGTCATTTTTAGATCACTAGCATTTTTGTACTGTTCTTTTTAGTCATTATAAATAATCATAGTTGGTGTAGCACTAAAATTGTTAATAAAATATTAATTAAGATAATTAAAATAATAAAAAAATAATTTCAATTAGTTCAATAAAAAAGAATAATTTAAATTAAGATAATTATATTATTTTTACATGCATAAGTAAATTAAATAATACATTTATTGTTTTATATAAATAAAGTATGAAAAATACTATATTAGAAAAAGAATAGTTACTTGTTTACACTCCTGATCTCTAACAAAGATTGGGCACTATTTTC
Source organism: Cajanus cajan (assembly GCF_000230855.2). Taxonomy (NCBI): domain Eukaryota; kingdom Viridiplantae; phylum Streptophyta; class Magnoliopsida; order Fabales; family Fabaceae; genus Cajanus; species Cajanus cajan. The sequence goes on from NC_138518.1 coordinate 49,984,545, forward strand.
AAAAATAATACTTCCTACTAATGTCATGTTAAAGAAAATAATTGTATATGTTTTATTTTTATAATTTATTTTTAGTCTTTAATATATTATGAATAGTGAATTTTATTACATTTAAGTTTATTCTTACTTTTCAATTTGTTAAGTTTTTTTAATATTGTAATTCTCTTAAAAAATATTTAATTTATTTATATATTCATAACATATTTTTATTATCTTACTTTTAATGCTATTTTAAAATTTCAATTTATTAATTTGGATTGATTGTAAAGATAGAAGTAAAATATTAAAAAAAAATTATAAGTGTATAAGTAAATTACAATTTTTGAAAAAAGTATAATGCTAAAAATAAATTAGTAGATTGAAATGTAAGAATGATATTAAAAAAATAATGAAAATTATTTCTTTTTATTAAATTAAATTGTAAATATATTAAAAATAATAATATATTAAAAAATAAAAAGTAATTGTAAATTAAATTATGTATAAATATCTTATTTATATAAAATAATAAATATATTTAATAAACTAAATTATGCATGTAAAAATAATTTAATTATCTTAATTTAAAATATTATTTGTTACATTAATTATCTTAATCAATATTTTATATTTTGTTAATCATTTTAACAATAGACTAACTATAATTTGGAATGGTTTGGTTTTGATGAATTTGGTTTGGACTAAACTAACTATAGTTAATGATAAGGATTGAAGTGAACACTAAAATATATATTAAGGATTTAAAAATAAAAAAAAATAATGTAAGAACTAAAATAAAAAAACAATATTCACAAAGATTTAAAACATATTAAGCATTTTTCTAACAATTTTCAAATTGAGGATTTATTTTCGATAAATCAAAATAAACCCTCAATTCAAAATAATTCATCAATTTAGAAATTGGTAAAGAAAAAAAATTAAGAATTACAAAAAAAAAAAAAAACGAAAAAAATTTACATAGAAAACATTGAAAACAAGTATAAATAAATAATAAGAAACATAAAAATAAATAAGTAAAAAATAAATAAATAAAATAAAATAAAAAATGGTGGATTTGAATACAAAAGGTTGTGTAGAAATAATGAATATAGAATACAAAAAATAGAAAAAATCTTATTTCAAACCAAGCTATCTAATTGTTAAGAATAAATTTTTAAAATCAATATATTTCAATAAAGTGATTACTTTAGTGGAAAGAACATATTAATTGTGACACCCTTTACCCCAACATACATATACAATAATTATAAAAACATATTCTCAGAGTAAATCAATCTTTTGAATTAAGACAATAGTTCCTCTAACATAAGAGTAGAGAATTCACATTTGTAAACATAAATCATGGTCAAATGCGGAATTTACATGAAAATGGAACAGGAGTTTTTCCAAAACAAAATAACAATAATGAAATAAACTAAGCTTAACTATGTCTCGATGTCACATATTCTATCAAAGCACGCCTAATTGAAGCCTATGCCTCATCACCAACATCTTCATATTGATGGTTACCTGCAACACAATTTAAACACATACAAAGAGAAATAGGAGTTAACGTGTAAAAATAACAGGCAGACAACACACACACAAATCATAACAAAGCACAACACAAAGCACACATTAATCAAGAACGACCCAAGTCATACATGCATTAGTAGCACATACACAGTCACTCATTATGCAATGATGTCATGAACTCAACTCATAAATGTATGCATGTGGCGCCAATCACATATTCCATATCACTGGTGTGCTGCCTAAACAACACACCTAAGATAGTCTAGGAGTACATGCAGGGAGCTACCCATACACTCTCAACTAGAGGGATGTACTATTAGGGTCTGGTTGGGATAGCGAAGCTGCACAAGTTACGTCTCGTGCTCACAAACGGGCGGAATCCAGACATCCAAACCGCACTATCCCCTAGGACTTCCCCAAGCTGTTACACAAGGAGGGCCTTTCCTAACAGTGTACTCCACATCGTACCCGTCACATAGATTCACATGATGCATGTCACACATTCATACTTCATTAACTCATCATTTCACTTGTCATAGTTACTCATATATCATGCCTCATTGTCACATATCATGATGTCTCATGTCTCATATTCACATAGCCTTATACAAGGGACTTCTCATAGGCATATACATTAGAATAGCACACAAACCATTACAGGAAATTATTCAACTTAATACACATTCAATTCGCAATTTATAACATATGAAGCATAAAGGTCATAAACCCAACTTCATGATTTCATGCATTTGTTTACAACTAGCCAAGTAATATATTATTTCAATAGGTCAAAACACTCCAAATGTTACCCAAAGCACGAATCCATCGTCAACTGTATATATAATGCCTCAAAATTCATCCAAAGATTATATCCCTAATTTCACTTCATAGGGTTTCCTACAAGAACTCACATAGCACTCTAATTCATATCAAAACTTGTCTATTTTCGAAATTAAACACGTATTTACACTCGCAAACATCAAGGAACACAACAAAAAACCCAGAAGGCAAAACAGAAAATATTCAAAATTTGCCTATTTCTCATAGGATTTCTCGTAGGAACCCATAAAGCACTCTAATCCATATCAAAACATATATATTCTTGAAATTGAACGCATATTCACACTCAGAATCACACAAGGAACGCAACAAAACAATCAAAAAGCAAAACAAAAAACTTTCATAAAAGTGCTTGTTTATCATAAGGTTTCCCGTAGGAACCCATAGAGCACTTTAATCTATATCAAAACATATCTATTCTTGAAATTGAACGCATATTCACACTCAGAATCACACAAGGAACGCAACAGAACAATCAAAAAGCAAGCTAGAAAACTTTCATAAAGTGTTTGTTCTTATTAGGCAAGGGATTAGGGGCAATCTTGCTATCCAACAGTTATTCCCACACCCCTGAGTGAGATTTCACTCCCCCCTTACCTGGATGAGTAGAAGATGAAGTGTGTGCAGTTCCCCAATGATCTCCTCCTCTTGGTTCTCGAGTCTTCAGAGCACGTAGAAAAGAAATAAGAGACTAGTCCGGAGAAATAAGAAGCGTGAAAAGTAACTCCTGACAACTCCCTTCTTAAAAATAAATAAATAAATAATAATAATAATAATAATAATAATAATAATAATACTATTTAGCAAAAGACCACTATGTCCCTCCTTCCCTTCTCATAAAATAATTAAACATATTTCCTCTTTTTAATAAACAACATAAACATAATTCTTCATAAAACATATTTTTCATGAAAATAGTCTTATAGCAAATAATTCAAATATTAATTAAAAATTATTTTTATAATATATATAATATAATATAATATAAAATAGATGAATAATATAAAATAGATGAATAATATAATATATATTTCTCCCTTCTAGTAAAATAACATACATTTATATAAAAATAAAACTCATATTTACTAACTATATAATATTAAAAATTCTTTTAATAAATACATTAAAACATTAAATAAATACTGACATATTATTAATATGATTTTATGAAAATCAGGGTGTTACATTAATCATTTGTTATATTTAAGACACAGGAACCATGCTAGTTTGGTAATTCTAAAACTGTATTAAACTAATTAACAAAATCATAAAATGTTTTTCTAATGAATTTTACTTTTCTCGCTACATTATAGAACACATTAACACATGACTTTTCGTGCCCAAGTTTTTTTTTTCACAATATAAAACTCTATAAATATTTTTCTGTCAAATTAATTTATTTTTTCAAATTTAAATATATTTTTAATCACTATAATATACATAATATAATTTTTAAATTAAAAAAGTTATTAAATCATTTTAGCTTCTATAATATTTTTATTTTAAATTTTGGATCTTTGTTAGAAAAGATTCATTAAATGATAATGAGATGAATGAAATATCTCATCATTGTGTCACATGTCATTCTTGTAAAGGTGTCAAAAATGGCATGACACGATAGATTGAGTTGAACTCTTAAAAAGGTGTCCCACAACACAATTGCATCAATTTGTTTCAATTTGGCAATTTAATAAGCCTAAGTCAGTCTATAACAATTTATATCCCTTATATAATTTTTTAATTAATAAAAAAATCATAATCAAATTTAAAATTACAATAAAAAATTTTTCTAAATACAAATTATAAATATTTTTCACAAAGATAAATGATTCACATTCAAACTATAGGCAGATGTTTTAAATAAAACTTAAACTGTGTAATGATAAAACCAATAACAATTAACTAAAATATCCACTTGTCATTCCAAAAACTCATTCAAAGTTTATGAAATAAACTACTAAGGTATATATAATATAAAAACATAAATCAACCAAACATGTAAAACTATTCCAAACCTCTATATTAAATTCTATCGGAGTTTGGTACTCAACTACAACCTAGGAGGTCTAAACCTACCAACCCCAACATTTAGTTGATCCTCACATGAAATTGACATTCAACCAGTGTTGTCAAATGGCGGGGATGGCAGCGCAATGGCGGCGCCATAACGGTATGGCGGCGGCCGCTGCGATCCGTTATGGTCGTTGGGGCTGAAAATGGCGGGGGTCCACCATTTTGAGTATGGCGGCGCCACAACGGTAAATGGCATGGCGGTGGATGGCATCCATGGCGGTCATGGCGCCGTTATGGGCTATTTTTTTTATTATTTTTTTTTTCGGGTTTGGGCCCGGGTTTATTCCGAGTTGGGGGATCCATTATGTTGCAAAACAGGGTAGCCGCACGTGCCAAAGGAACCCTAAGTTGAAGGTCTGATTCTCCTCCTCTGTGCACGACGCACACTCGCTGGAACCACCGCATCTGACGAGACTGTCTGCCACCGCCGCTTTTGCCGCCGCCTCCGACAACGAGAACCGCCGCGCATGCGATTCTTCATCTTCTGCGCATACATTTCAATCGTTTCTAATTTTTTCCCTCCGTGCACGACCAACGTGCTGTCGCCGACGACGAGAGTCGCCGCCAGCACCTCCAACGCGCGATGGGTTATTCTCTTCTCCCTCCGCGAGACTGGTTGTTCTTCCTCCATGGCAACTGTTACTCCTCCGCGTGGCACCGCTGCTCCTCCGCGCGCCACCGTTGCTCCTCCGCGTGTGACCACTCCTTTTCCCTCCACGTGAAGTTTTGCCCCATTCCTTCTCCTTCCACGAGTCTCCTTCTTCAAGTTCTTCCATCGCCGCCGCCTTCTTTTAATATGTGACTATGTGTTTGTTATTTTTCTGTTTTTGCATCATATTATATATATATATACATTTTTTTTGTCCGCCATGATGTTCGCCATATACCGCCATGGCAATATGGCACTTAAAGGTCCTTGCCGCCATCCGCCGTATAACCTTACTGATAACCTTGCATTCAACCCAAGTAGAAGCAAGGAAAACAAAAAAAGGAGTGAGATACATCTTACTTGTGTTCCCAATATGAAATAAGTTGGACAGTACAACATACAAACATAATAATAACAATGATAGTTTATATCCAAAACACATCAAAAGAATTTATATTACATGTAGGGTACAATGTCTCATGGTCTAATGCATTATGAATATGACACCATTCAAAAACAATTGTCAATTGAAATCTCATATGATAGCCCAATAGCACATGCTAGTGAATAGACCATTTGGCCAAAGGCGCTTGCCACCAAACACTTTCACTGACAGGAAGATCCACTAGGGCAAGTTAGGGTCACATAGTCATGCTAGATCCACTCATACTCATCATAGAGTGTTATTGGGATTCCCAAACTAAGTTGACCCCAAAAATCTAAATCAATTGACCATTGAGGACCTCTATAGCATCAAAATCCACACTAATACATGCCATATTATCACGTGTTTCAAACAATTTCAATTATCATACTTAACTTTCAACTATCTTCACATCTTAATTGGTTAAGCATTCTCACAACTTTTCAACTTACTAAGCACTTTGCTTAGACTTTTCAATCTCAAATTATGTTCTTAAGTTCATTAATTATAAAATCTCACAATACATATATAAAATTGATTATGCTAAAGATTTCATCCCTACTCACTATCTCAATATTTTATTCCTTTCCCTCTCAACAACTAAGTCCTAAAGGTAGTCTCTGCCAATAGTGGACCAACATGACTATGTTAACCTTTGGCATGGACATGCTAAGTAGAGTTGACCAACATGACTATGTTAACCTTTGTCACCAAACACGGTTGTACTTGAATTTTTTCAACTTTACTTTGTTTTTTATTAGGATTGTTATATCCATAAGCACAATTATGATACCTATCTCACCTTATTCATTTTTCAAGAACAATCATGTTACCCTTAAGCGTGTGTGACTATGTTAACCTTTGGCATGGTCATGCTAAGTAGAGCAGAGGCAAGCACAGCCCTGTTGCCACTAAGCACGGTCGTACTTGACTTTTCTCAACTTTGCTTTGTTCCTGATTAGAGTTGTTCTATCCATAAGCACAATCATGCTACCTATCTCACCTTCTCATTCATTTTTCAAGCACAATCATGTTATCCTTAAATGTGTGTGTGTGTGTGTGATTTTATATATTGATTTGAATTAATAAAATGAAATATCAAATACTGTTCAATTTTTTTTTAAAATTCAAACATGATTTATGCATTCAAAATTTTTAATTTAATAATTGGATCATTAAAATTTAATGTACAACATGAGTTATAAAGTGAAATAAATCTAACTAAACATACATGTCAAACATTTTTGCGATGTCTATTTTTTTTTCTAGGCCTCAACATGATTCAAACACATCTTAAATGGCTAGACAAAGGTATGGATGTGATCACATTTTTTTTTACCAATCTCTTAAAAATTAAAAACAGAATCTTGATAAATAAATTCCCTATTTTTCTTTTACATTTATCTTTTCAATAAGGATTCTAATTATTCTTTTGTGACTCTTTATTAATGATCTTAGGAAATTGATTGTTAATATTTTTTAAGCAACAAAGTTTTAGTATTGTAGAATTTTCTTTTCGATAATAATGATACCTCTTATGTTGATCAATTTAATAATTTTTTTATGATATATATATATATATATATATATATGTGTGTGTGTGTGTGTGTGTGTGTGTGTGTGTGTGTGTGTGTGTGTGTGTGTGTGTGTGTGTGTGTGTGTGTGTGTGTACATCATTTTCCCGTGTTTCATGTTTTAGACTTTAGTCTTGCCGATGCCAAAGTCGGTGCTTCATAGCTAATCAATGCATTTTAGGAATCAAAGAATGTAACTCTTCGTAAAATTTGATAAGCAATCAATATACAATCCCCCTTCCAGGATCCTCCACTTTCTATTTAAATGTTGAAGCGTTAGGAACTAAGGTATCAAATAAGAGAAACAGCTGAACTAGTACTGACATTTATCTCTGATCAGGTGAAAAAGACTAAGGAGGGAGATAATCTACTTACAATATATGGAGTGGCAACTAAGCAAGTAAACAAGAAAGCAACACCCAGTTGATGAGAAGGGCCAGCTTATCCTCAAAATCACCACCCGAACCTCTCATAACAATTCCCTCTTCAGTTGGTGACCCTTCCTCCATATATAATTATATACCCATTTTATCTATCCCCCTTTAGGTCCCACTGCATGATTCTCGCATAACCCTCCCCACTCTTTTACTGCCACTTAACCATTCAGTTAGTTCCCCTTTTGTAAACATGACTAATGAGCCCAACAGCGAGACTAAGCCTAAACAACAATGGTCCTCATAGGTACAAAAATTACAAGGAAAAATTAAAAATGATAATGAGAGTAGTATTAGTTCCAAATAAAGGTCCAGTGGAAAACATTAGCATCAGCAAAGAACCAAAGTCATTAGCATAGAGCTAATATTAGTTCTGGCTTTCTTTAAAAAAGTCCTCTGTTTAGGACAGAGTTGTTAAATGGTGGTTATGGTGGTGCTATAACAGCGCTATAGCGATATGGCGGCGGCTTCCGCGTTCCATTATGGCCATTTGGCCTCTGTATGGCGCAGGTCCACCATTTTGCATATGGCGGCCGATATGGCGGTAACGGCATGACAGTTTACAGTGGTCATGGTAGTCATGGTGCTTGTTTTGGGCTTCTTTTCTTTTTCCATTTTTTTGGGTTTGGGCCCAGGTTTTTTTTTGGGTTTGGGCATTCCATTTTTTCCATTTTCCTGAATAGGTTCGCAACAAAACCCTAACCTAAAGTTCTGAAACATTGTCTCCGCGATTCTGCTATGCTTCTGCTCCCTCTGCACGCGATTTTGCTCTACTTCTTCTCCCTTTGCGTGCGATTTTCTCCTTCTCCCTCCGCGTGTGATTCTACTCCGTTCCTTCTCCCTCTACATGCAATTCTGCATCTTCTCCCTCCGTGTTTTGCTATTTTTTTACATTGTTTCTTTGTTTTGATGGCTATTTAATCCGTTTGTTGGTTAGGAATTTGTCTTTTTATGATGACTATCACTAGATTATGAATGCCATAAATTTTAGATTGTTATATTGTTGGTTTTAATATATGTGTTTGTTATTTTTCTGTTTTTGCATCATATTTTATAATTATATATATATATATATATATAAGTACTATCCGTACCGTCCTGCCGAGCTCGAGCTCAGCATCACAGCGCAAGACGACCTCGGATACGCGTTGGGCGACCTCGGCCAAGACGAGGTCCGCTATCTAATTAGGTCATAACTGATCTCGGGCCCAAGGCCCAGAAAAACCTTAATCCACACAAAGGTACGTGCATTACTTATACGAGACTAATACTCCCACAAACACTAACTTTAGCATCGGAGTCTCTTTTGCAGGTACCACCCCCATCTTGGAGCAACAAGCGTACCAGTGAAGGAGGCTCACCGATCTTACCCGCCAGATCGTCCCCTACGACCGATCTCCGGTAAGAACATTTGGCGCCCACCGTGGGGCCGATCAAGACAGCTCTTATCGCCCACTCTTATGGTTTTTACCCGAAGCCATAGTAGACGCGCAATAGACGACGCAGATCACGCAACTAGCATGGACAACGAAGCAGCATTGAGGAGACTGATCGAACAGGTCGAACAGGTCGAACAGATGCGGCAGCAACTGATAGACTATGGCCAAGGCCAAGGAATCCAAGAGGTGATATACTAAAAGAACTAAGAGGAATGGGATGATCTTAAAGACCTTTTTCATATGTTTGTACATATAGTAGTTTCTTTGTATAGGCTTATTTTTGTCTTTGTATTTGTGAGACACTTTACTAGCTTTTTCTAGTGTTTGTATATTGATTTTAGGGTAGGCTACTTGGAGAGTTTAACTCCATTTAACCTCCCTAGTTGATACATTCATTTTATATTTTTTCAGTAGGGAAAAAGGGGTGGCATTTAGCAATGCTTGAGGGTGTGACTAGTAATTGGGCCAGAACTGCGCCTAGGCAAAATTTTGCATATTAGACTCATTTTGCTCCTAATTTTTCATAGATTTGATTTAGCTAGGTCTCATCATCATATGATGAACCTAACTAAACCAAATCAAATAATTTCAAAATAAATCGTGGAGCATTTTGGAGCCTTGGCCGCCTAGCCTTCACTTTTGTTCTTGGCCAAAATTTGCTAGCTTTTCCTTCAAGCTTTGAAGCTTGCCTTCCAAGTCTCTAAACCTTGGTAGGTTAGGCTGACCTTACCATGGTTCTTAAGTAAACCATGGTCAAGGTTAGCTTCTCCTACAAGTTTTAGAAACCATGGATGGTTAGCTACACCTTACCATGGTTCCTAGTGAACCATGGTTAAGGTTAGCTTCTCCTAGAAGCTACCTCTCCCTATAAATTTGTAAATCCTTCTCTTGTAATCACTTTTGGACATTTATGAGAATTAGAAATCAGATTTCTCTCTCATTTTCAAGAGTCAAATTCGTGAGAAACCTTCTCCTAGGTTCTCTCTCAAAGTTCCTTCTCCTAGAAGCTTGGTTTCTCAAGCTTCTTCACTTCTTCAAGAGGTAACCAAACCTCTCTTAGGTGCTTCTCCATCATTAGAGAATCCTCTAAGGTGATTCCGCCACCTTCAAGGAGTTTAACCTCATGGAGCATTTCGGTCCTTGCATGGAAAGCTTGGAAGAATATCAATCCTCTCCAAGTACTTCCATCAGAAACACGCCGCCAATCTGCGAAACATGCGTGCCAAGCACGAAACCGACCTAGCGGCGATGCGGATCGCTAATGAAGCTGACCTAGCAACACTACGTGCCGAAAATGAGCGAATTCGCGCTCAGCTCCCTCGACGCCCCTCTGATCATCAGCCTCAGGCGAGCAACCTCCACGAGGAAGAAGGACATTTGGTCTCCCAACCCCGGACTGCGACTAGGGCATCGACTCCGCGACCTGCCACGCATCAGTCTCAGGCACCGACAAACAAGTCGGCCCATAAAGTCAGCAAGGCCCCTACTCAGGTCACGGGGGGTCAAGCAACCTTTCGCCGTCATCCCTTTGTGGATGGCATCATGGAGACACCACTCCCTCAGGGATGGAAACCTCTCCACCTCAATCGCTATGATGGCACGAAGGACTCCGATGAGCACATCGACCTGTATACGACCCAGGTAAACCTCTACACTAACAATGATGTTATTTTGTGTAGGGTTTTTCCGACCTTGCTCAAGGGTGTCGCGCTCAACTGGTACACCCAGCTTCCTGCTGAGTCAATCGATAGTTTCAACACTCTGGTCAGGCGATTCACGGCGCAATATGCAACGAGCCGACCTCACCACATCACTTCTGCCGGCCTGGCCAGTCTCAGACATAACGACGACGAGCCACTCCGGGCGTTCATGGAGCGATTTGCCGCCACCTCGGTTAAGATCAAAAATCTGAACCCTGTCGCCACCCGCCGAAACGGACCTTGGCATTCGCGACGATGGTCGGACTCTTTTTAAGTTTTGAAAAGTGGTGGATTGTTAGAACGAATTATTCTCAAACTGAGACCTCATCGAACTAACAATTTTATTAAATGATTCACCAATCCATGTTAATCCCAAGCGGGACCCTCCATGGATTAGTGGTTTTCACAAGTAGTAGGGTTCTTAGAGTCGCCACCAATGTTTTACTCAAAACATTGGAAAAAGGGATAAGGCAATTGATTTCACAAATCAACTTTGGCCATTACAACCAGAGTCGGGTAAGGGAGTCGGTTACGTGCGAGGAAGGTGTTAGCACACCACAACGCCCCTTTCGGGTTCCCTATGACGGATTATTTCATAAATAATAGTGTAAAATTACTAAATTACCCCTATTTATTATAAACGATTATAAGCAGAATATTTACATGATGAAAATTCTAAATATGCAATGCAACAATCAGAAAGCAGTAAAAGGAAGGATTTTGAAGAAGAAACCTTTGAAGCGTGCTTTTATATATTCAAATGTTAGGAGGCTTTTTGGCGCTCCCTCCCACTACACGCTCACTCGCTCCTTCCCTAAAAATTAATCTTTACTATGGAAATCAAAAGATTTCCCTTCGACTAGGTTCGAGACTCAAGCAAATGGCTCGTGACTCAAGAACTTCGTCGGATCGGCTCTCGGAGAGATTCCTAGGGCAGAACACTGCTCAAAAACCCCAGAATACTCAAGAAGAGAGTCCAAGAAGTGTGGAAAAGTCTAGAATGACGTCCAAATGACGTCCTTTATATAGGAGTGAGGCGCAGTACGGCCTCTGACATCAATACGGCCCGTACTGAAGATTTGAACTACAGTATGGCCGTATTGAATTCAGTACGGCCGTACTGAAGTTTCAAAAACTTCAGTACGACCGTATTGGTTTCAGTACGGCCGTACTGAAGTTCAAAAACTTCAGTATGGCCGTATTGGGTTCAGTACGGCCGTATTGTAGTTCAAATTGTTCAGTACGGCCGTACTGAACTTCCAGGAGGCCGTATTGAGCTTCAATTCTCCCACATCCTTATTTTAAGCTACTCTAAGACCTTTAAACCTACAGATAATCATCCTAGGGTCTTCCAGGGTCTTCCAGGAGTCCTTCCGGCTGACTTTCCTTTGGTCTTCGAGAGTCTTCGAGTCTTATTTCCGACCCGGACAATTTTAGGGGTCTACAGCTGCCCCCCCTTTACTTAGTCAAACGGCTTTTTAGTGTACCGGTTGACAAGTAAAGGAGTTGACCCAATTGTCCGGGGAATAAGCCATCCTTCCGACTTGTAGTGTCTTCCGGTGGAAAATTGTTGAGTAGCCTCTCCAGGTTGAGTACCGCCTCTCCAGGCTCTGCTTCCGTTGTTTTTGACGACGTTAGCAGTTATACACCTCCGTTGTTTCTGACGACGTCGGTGGCTGAGTACCGCCTCTCCAGGCTTAGCTTCGCTCGATGCCCGAGCTGGAAGCTGCATACCTCCGTGTTTCTGACGACGGGGGTAGCGTGAGTACCGCCTCTCCAGGCTTTACCTTGGTGTTTCTGACAACCTCAGTAGCGTGAGTACCGCCTCTCCAGGCTTAGCTTCACTCGACACCCGAGCTGGAAGCTACATACCTCCGTGTTCTTGACAACCTCGGGGTAGCTGAGTACCGCCTCTCCAGGCTATACCAGCGTGTTCTTGACGACACTGGCAGTTGCATACCTCCGTGTTCTTGACAACCTCGGGGTAGCTGAGTACCGCCTCTCCAGGCTATACCAGCGTGTTCTTGACGACACTGGCAGTTGCATACCTCCGTGTTCTTGACAACCTCGGGGTAGCTGAGTACCGCCTCTCCAGGCTATACCAGCGTGTTCTTGACGACACTGGCAGTTGCATACCTCCGTGTTCTTGACAACCTCGTGGTAGCTGAGTACCGCCTCTCCAGGCTATACCAGCGTGTTCTTGACGACACTGGCAGTTGCATACCTCTGTGTTCTTGACAACCTCGGGGTAGCCGAGTACCGCCTCTCCAGGCTATACCAGCGTGTTCCTGACGACACTGGCAGTTGCATACCTCCGTGTTCTTGACAACCTCGGGGTAGCTGAGTACCGCCTCTCCAGGCTATACCAGCGTGTTCTTGACAACACTGGCAGTTGCATACCTCCGTGTTCTTGACAACCTCGGGGTAGCCGAGTACCGCCTCTCCAGGCTATACCAGCGTGTTCTTGACGACACTGGCAGTTGCATACCTCCGTGTTCTTGACAACCTCGGGGTAGCCGAGTACCGCCTCTCCAGGCTATACCAGCGTGTTCTTGACGACACTGGCAGTTGTATACCTCCGTGTTCTTAACGACGGGGGTAGCGTGAGTTTGCCCTCTCCAGGGATTTGTGATGATTTTGTCTCCACAGTCCACGATGCTGCTTCGACGGTTGTTTTTGATTTTGGTGCCGTTGAGGGCTGGATAACGCAGGGATCCGTCTAGGGGATGTGCAGTTACTCATGGGTTCTTGTGTCCCAACTTTTCATTGCGTAGTTGGTGCCCACTGGGGAATTTATGATTCCTTGGGGATGCAGACACATAGATGCTCTTTTTGATGTGAGCGATGCCTTATGATTGGCTGACGTCCTTTCGACGTTGGTGGAGTATCCCGGTTATCCTTATTCGGGTGACTCTTTTGATTTTTCAGTTTTGTTGCCTCTGTGTAGGCTGTTATCCGCTGGGGGATTCTGTCGTTAATTTTGATTAGCCTCTTCTGTTAGGCGGATCATCTTGACGTTCAATGATTGGCTCGATGCCGAATTCCGCTTGGGGAATGATTATTGATCTTTTCGATTTTTTCTCTTTTTTGAAAGAGTGCCTCTGAGTAGGCGAATGATCTTGATGTTCTGAGTGCCGGATTCCGCTTGGGGAATGGTTATTAATCTTTTTGATTTTTCCTCTTTTTGAAGGAGTGCCTCTGAGTAGGCAAATGTGGATTGAGGATTTTATGTATCCCAGAGTATTATTTAGGAAGCCTCTGCAGGCTTAGCTTCACTCATCACTTGAGTTGGAAAGCTACCTTCCACTGAGGAAGTCTGAGTCTTTTGACTCGGATATTTCATTTGGGGGATCATTGCTTCCATTGGGGAATTTTACTGATCTTGCTTTGATAGCTCTTACTGGAGATTTTGATCCACGAGAGTGAGCTGGGAAGTCTCTGGGGAGTATTATTTCGACAAGCCTCTCCAGGCTCAATTATTCTTTGATTTTTGGATTTTCTGTTCAGCCCAAGAGTGCAAGTTGAGATGTCTCTTGGGGAGTATTATTTCGGCAAGCCTCTCCAGGCTCAGTTATTCTGTACAATTGGGGGAGTATTATTTCGGCAAGCCTCTCCAGGCTCAATTATTCTGTACGAGTATTATTTCGGCAAGCCTCTCCAGGCTCAGTTATTCTGTACGAGTATTATTTCGGCAAGCCTCTCCAGGCTCAGTTATTCTAGACGAGTATTATTTCGGCAAGCCTCTCCAGGCTCAGTTATTCTGTACGACTATTATTTCGTTAAGCCTCTCCAGGCTCAGTTATTCTGTACGAGTATTATTTCGGCAAGCCTCTCCAGGCTCAGTTATTCTGTACGAGTATTATTTCGGCAAGCCTCTCCAGGCTCAGTTATTCTGTATGATTTGTTGGATTTTCTGAATTTTTGCCTTTTTTTTTGTCATTTTTTGGCTTTTTCTGTTGACTGCTGTCATACACAAGCAATTTTTTTCTATTTTTCTATTTTATGCGATTGCCTCATGATAAGGTCTTTAAATGTGCAACTAAAGGCCAATACGGCTGTATCCATTTCAGTACGCCTGTATTGAGTTAAAAATTTGTTCATAACCCTAATTTTAGTACGGGCGTACTGAACATGGTACGGGCGCATTGTTTTTTCTGAAGTTTGACTTTTTGTTTTTTTGTTTTTTTGTTTTTTTTTTTGTTTTTTTGTTTGTTTTTTCAATAAACAGAGAATAAGTGATCTTCCAGTACACCTATCATCTGTATGCATGTATGCGGTATGATGCACCTAATTCTATTTGATTTATTATTTCAAAAGAATTAACCGATGCGTTTCTCTGTTTGAATTTTGCCATTCCTCCAGACGGGCTGTGCGATGCCGATTTCTGTAACCGAGGAATGATGCGTGTTATATCGAGATTTGGTGTCATCAACCAAGTGATCCTTCCCTTCCTTTAGAAGACATGTCAACCCTCCTATTGACCACTATATCTCCATGTTTCCACTATATTATTCTAAAATCGTTTGGGACAAGAGAGAAAAGAAAGGAAAGATATTTTTATTCGAAAGTTTGTGTTTTAGAGGGGATTATTTTTTTCGAAAATGGTTTTTGTAAGAATGGCTGGCCAAGGTAGGCTTATGTGTTTAGGCTTGTTTGATTAAACACTTATGAAGTTAATAAAATCTTGTTTATTGACGTTGTGATTTTGACAACTTAGATAGCTTCCCTTGAACCTTTCTTTTGAATTCGGTTCATGGTACCATCATGGATTTCTTTTGTTTTTTTTTTTTATTGTCCTTATTTTTGCCTAAAACACCCTTTTGTGGCGTCTTAGCGGACTTTTGCTTTTGTTCATTTTTGCAACCCTAACTTTTGCCTAGGTCACCCTTTCGTGGGATTCCTAGCGGGTCTTTTGCTCTTATTTTTGCGCAGCCCCCTTTTTGGGTTTCCTGCCGAGCTTCTTTTATTTTAAAGGATTTCTTTTTATCCATGATGGCACTTGTCGAGGCCAAGGGAAGGTGCTCCAAGTTGTCACACACACTTCCACATAAAAATGATGCGGGTTTATTATTAAGATGATTTTAACCTCATTCATGTTTATTCAAACAGGGTTAAAAATAATGTGGTCTAGAAATTTATTGCAAGCAAGAAAAGAAGCAATAAGAAAGAATAAAGAATGATTTTATTATAATCATAATGGAAACATGTGCCCTATCGAGGCTCGGGGGTCGGGCTGTCCCCGAGGAGTAATCTCTAATAGTCACCAGGTCCATACATCCCTATCGGAAGGAGAAAAACACTTGACGACGACGACCGGCCTTGACGCTTGTGAACCGGCCTTCCTAAAGATCTGGCTTAAAGAACGTCGAGAAGGATCTTGGTTCCTCTTCGTCCTTTGATCTTTATCCTCGGATCTTTATTTTCCTCGGTTTTTTCTTTTTCTTTATTCTTGGGAGCTTTATCGTGAAAATCTTCGGGAGTGTAGATCCTGCTACTCCTAGTCATGCCCCCAAGTCCAGCGATGTTAGAGATATCGCTGTCGGCAGAAGAATGGATGTCGTATATCCATGGCACAACCTTATTTGATTTGTAGGGAAAAGGTCTTGGAGCAGTGATCCTTAACGGTGTCGGACCTTCCCCTTTATTCGTCTTGATTACCAACAACGGAGTTGATGTGCGCTCACTTGGCGCGGTTGTTGGCTTACACTTAATAACAAATGGCGTGCAATCCATCTTGAACATACGCATCGATTAATTCTTTCTTTTTATTAATGTTTATTAATGAATTACTAGGAGGGATGTATGAAATGCAAACCTAGATCCCTCCATGATTTTCGATAAGAATGCATGATATGAGATGATGGCGATGAATATGCATGCATTGTGTTTATTCAACTAAGCATTATCATGTTTTCGGGATGTCCCTAAGATGATGCATGATTTTGCTTGGTTTGGATAAATAATTTTTTTTTCTTTATTTTTCTTTGGGTATTTTGTTTTGTATATATATATATATATATATATATATATATATATATTTTTTTTTTGGTGAAAAGGGAAACTACCTATATGAATGTGATGAAGGTAGATGTTAACACCATGTAATGGAAGATTCTTATTCCTATTTATTCTTATTTTAAAAAGGAATGTTGTATGTTTAAAGAATGCAATGTATGATCAAACAATGTCACATAAACAATGCACAAACAATTCACTCATCCACGAACAGTCACGAGCGAATCACGAGGTAGGGGTATCCTGCCGAAAAGTGCATATTCAAGGAGGTTCTAACTGTTCTCACTGGTCTGAGGCCCCCAAGGTGCCCCCATTATAGGGACCCAATCCCTCTCGTCGTAAGTCGATGGAAAGTTCCAACGCACTGTCGGACTCGAGTTCATGGTTATCACCTTGAGTGATGCTTTTCGACAACGGTCTACGGGCACCTAGGCCCATTCGATAACCGGCCGTACTAACATCCACTCCCTATGGCTTACCAATCATGCCCCCGGGTATAGAGGGAACTGTTGTGTGCAAAGGTTTGTGTGCAGTTTGTATTTCAAACGATTGCGAGAATTTAAACATACAACAGTTATTAAAGCCAAATAGATAAAGCATGTTATCATACAAGTGAGGGGTAATAAAGTAATTTTAAACTATTATTTTGAAAAGAATCCATCACTAAATGGGACTGACTCTCGAGGCTTCCCCAGCGGAGTCGCCATCTGTCGCCACCCGCCGAAACGGACCTTGGCATTCGCGACGATGGTCGGACTCTTTTTAAGTTTTGAAAAGTGGTGGATTGTTAGAATGACTTATTCTCAAACTGAGACCTCATCGAACTAACAATTTTATTAAATGATTCACCAATCCATGTTAATCCCAAGCGGGACCCTCCATGGATTAGTGGTTTTCACAAGTAGTAGGGTTCTTGGAGTCGCCACCAATGTTTTACTCAAAACATTGGAAAAAGGGATAAGGCAATTGATTTCACAAATCAACTTTGGCCATTACAACCAGAGTCGGGTAAGGGAGTCGGTTACGTGCGAGGAAGGTGTTAGCACCCCACAACGCCCCTTTCGGGTTCCCTATGACGGATTATTTCATAAATAACAGTGTAAAATTACTAAATTACCCCTATTTATTATAAACGATTATAAGCGGAATATTTACATGATGAAAATTCTAAATATGCAATGCAACAATCAGAAAGCAGTAAAAGGAAGGATTTTGAAGAAGAAACCTTTGAAGCGTGCTTTTATATATTCCTAGGGCAGAACACTGCTCAAAAACCCCAGAATACTCAAGAAGAGAGTCCAAGAAGTGTGGAAAAGTCTAGAATGACGTCCAAATGACGTCCTATATATAGGAGTGAGGCGCAGTACGGCCTCTGACATCAATACGGCCCGTACTGAAGATTTGAACTACAGTACGGCCGTATTGAATTCAGTACGGCCTACTGAAGTTCAAAAACTTCAGTATGGCCGTATTGGGTTCAGTACGGCCGTATTGTAGTTCAAATTGTTTAGTACGGCCGTACTGAACTTCCAGGAGGCCGTATTGAGCTTCAATTCTCCCACATCCTTATTTTAAGCTACTCTAAGACCTTTAAACCTACAGATAATCATCCTGGGGTCTTCCAGGGTCTTCCAGGAGTCCTTCTGGCTGACTTTCCTTTGGTCTTCGAGAGTCTTCGAGTCTTATTTCCGACCCGGACAATTTTAGGGGTCTACAAACCCCGAGGTCGCCCTACACGCCATGCTCATGGCGCTCAAGCCTGGACCTTTCGTGGACAGCCTGTGTCGACGATCTCTTCTTGATATGGACGAACTCCGTGCCCGAGCTGCAGGGTACATTCAGATGGAAGAGCACTCTACTTTTTGTTACCAGGTTTGCGACAAACCACAAGGAAAGCAAAACCAAGGTCAGGCCACAAACGTTTAAAGTTGGCAACCTTGTTTGGTGGGGTGAGAGAGGCAAGAATAGACCCCTCCGAAGGGAAATTTGGAACTTGGAATGTCACCCACCTCAAATTTTATTTCTCTTAACTTGTAAATTCAGGTGATGTACTCTTTTTCCTCCTCAACCTTTTTTCCCACCAAAGAAAAGGGTTTTTGGCCAAGGAAGGTTATAATGAGGCACACCTCAGAAATAATCAACAAAGCAACTCCATTCCCATACATTTTCGGTACTGGCACATTAACCGTGACGACTTGCCAAGGTCGAGTCCGAACCTTGAGACTACATTTTCTTAACCAAGGTCGAGTTCAAACCTTGTTATGCCAAGGTCGAGTCCGAACCTTGAGACTACATTTTCTTAACCAAGGTCGAGTCCGAACCTTGAGACTACATTTTCTTAACCAAGGTCGAGTTCAAACCTTGTTATACCAAGGTCGAGTCTGAACCTTGAGACCACATTTTCTTAACCAAGGTCGAGTTCGAACCTTGTTATGCCAAGGTCGAGTCCGAACCTTCAGACTCCATTTTCTTAACCAAGGTCGAGTTTGAACCTTGTTATACCAAGGTTGAGTTCGAACCTTGTTATCCCAAGGTCGAGTCCGAACCTTGAGACTACATTTTCTTAACTAAGGTCGAGTTCGAACCTTGTTATGCCAAGGTCGAGTCCGAACCTTGTTATGCCAAGGTCGAGTTCGAACCTTGTTATGCCAAGGTCGAGTCCGAACCTTGAGACTACATTTTCTTAACCAAGGTCGAGCTCGAACCTTGTTATACCAAGGTCGAGTCCGAACCTTGAGACTACATTTTCTTAACCAAGGTCGAGTTCGAACCTTGTTATGCCAAGGTCGAGTCCGAACCTTGAGACTACATTTTCTTAACCAAGGTCGAGCTCGAACCTTGTTATGCCAAGGTCGAGTCCAAACCTTGAAACTACATCACCTCGGTGCTTCAACAACAAATTTGGGAGCTCCTCAGAAGCCCCTTCGCTCTTAGATCACTCGGTGCTTGGGGGGGCAAGTGTACTGGTCAGCCGAGTTACCGACTTGTCCCTCACCAATCTATTGACTCGGTCAAAGGTTTACCAGCCTGACCAAGCAGTAAACTCATTATTGCCGAGTTCCTCAGCTCAGCTACCAAACATGGACATTAGAATACCACATCGGTCCAAAGAGGCCACGTCATCAAACAGATAAAAATACAATCTTGTCACCGCGCCGCAATCACAAGGTAAAACCCTAATAATGCCAATGTGCCGGTAGACAGTAAAAACCCTAATATTACCAAGGTACGTCTACATAACCATCACCCCCCATTAACACGCCGCTCGCGCGTCTCAGGGAGCGAGGTGACACTTATGACACATGGCATCTTGACAGACAAGCGTACGCGAAAGGTCACTACCCCTTGGCAAGCTCGGACTTAACTCCTCGACCTACGGTCTTCGGAGCTCGGGGGGCTAGTGTATTATCCGTACCGTCCTGCCAAGCTCAAGCTCGGCATCACAGCGCAAGACGACCTCGAATACGCGCTAGGCGACCTTAGCCAAGACGAGGTTCGCTATCTAATGAGGTCATAACTGATCTCGGGCCCAAGGCCCAGAAAAACCCTAATCCACACAAAGGTACATGCATTACTTATACGAGACTAATACTCCCACAAACACTAACTTTAGCATCAAAGTCTCTTTTGCAGGTATCACCCCCATCTTGAAGCAACAAGCGTACCAATGAGGAAGCTCACCGATCTTACCCACCAAATCGTCCCCTACGACCGATCTCCGATAAGAACAATATATATATATATATATATATATATATATATATTATTCCTACATATCTTAATTAGAGAAACATTTATGCTTCAATAGACTTTGATTACAAACATTATTTGTGACATTGACCAACCCCTCACTTTCTAGTCACTCTCGAAGTAATAAAAACTTGTTTGTTTGGAAACTAGGGCCAAATTCAGAGTTTTCAGAGAACGAGATGAGGAAAACAAAGAAAGGAAGGGGAAAAGAATGTTTTCATAATGTTATGGTAGGACAAAACTTAAGTACAACTTTTTAGATGTTTTAGGCATTGTTCTCCTATTAAAATTGAAGTTTAACCTCAGTGACCTATGAAATAAAGGTCTGCATTTTAAAATCAACAGTTTTCAAGACAACGCTACAATTGCTATTGGAAAACAACAACAAAAGCACATAAAAAACTTTATTTAAATTTTGTCCTTATTGTATTACAAAAACAGGTCCTCTGAAGAGAATTCTCCATCAAAGGGTTTCCCTTTTATTACAACATAGCCAATGCTAGATTTGCAAAAGATTACAAGTAAAGTGCCTACTTTTATACCCTCACTTCCTAATTAAGCTAATTCCCTACTTCTACAAGTTAAATTGCCTATCTATTCTAAGATATAGTGACACTTTTCAGTTGAAGGGACTACATCATAACTTGTAAGAGTAAAACATCTTAATAGAATTCATTTGTTAAAGAAAGGCAATGTTAAAGATGATGGAAGAGCATGGACCAAGGGTCCAACCACTAGAGCTATGGCTAGAAGATTACTTGAAGATTTGACTGCTTCAGAGCTTAGTGGGCCCAATGGGCTTGGTGGGCCTAGGGTTCTCTTCACTTGGGCTTTACATGGATGACCACTTCTTTTATTGCATGTTCAGTAGTATAGGATGTCATTTTTTGGTCTTGTATTATGGACCCTAGTATAGGACTTTTTAGGCTTTAGGCTTAGTGGGCTTAGTTTTGGGCTTCATGGGCCTTTGGGCCTTTGCCGGATAATTCTTCAAGTTTATATGCTCCGATGTCGAGGGCGTGCCGGACTCGGAATGGACCGTCCCAGTTCACCAACAGCTTTCCTTCGGAGGGATTGCGTCTTGCCGATCCGGTTTGTAACACCCTGAATTTTCTACCATTACAATATTGATTATTATTCATTTATATATATAGTTATTGTAGTTAATAAAAGAGGTTTTTATAAAATATTGTAAAGGTTTTTAATAATTTAATTTATTTATGAAAAGTTTTATAAAATTCTGTCTTTTGCGCTGGAACGGGTTGTTCCAAAAGTGGAACAGGCCGTTCCAAACGAAGTAAATAAGTTGTTTTTGAGATAGCAGAACGGGCCGTTTCAAAAGTGGAACGGGCCGTTCCAAATTTGTAAAAGAGCCTATTTGGGTTTCTCCAGAACGGGCCGTTCTAAAAGGGAAACGGGTCGTTC
Source organism: Cajanus cajan (assembly GCF_000230855.2). Lineage (NCBI taxonomy): Eukaryota > Viridiplantae > Streptophyta > Magnoliopsida > Fabales > Fabaceae > Cajanus > Cajanus cajan. Next base: position 50,006,383 of record NC_138518.1, read on the forward strand.
CGGATTTCTAAAAACGCCTAAATAGTTTAGTTAGAAACTGGGCGTTCCAAATATAGTCAATGTGTGTTAACATGGACCCTAGAACGGGCCGTTCTAATTTTAGAACGGGTCGTTCTGCTTTTCGGAAACGGGCCGTTCCGATTTTGGAACGGGCCGTTCCAGTTGAGAATTTTACGTATATTTGAAGGTTCTGGAACGGGCTGTTCCGAATTTTCGGGTGTGTCAAGATGCCTATAAATAGGAGGCAGGGGGTGAAAATATACTGAGTGAGAAGGTAAAATCTTAGAAAGAGAAAGAGGAAGAGAGAGAGAGAGAGAGAGAGAGAGAGAGAGAGAAAGAAAGAGAAAGAAAGAGAGAGAGAAAGGAAGAGGGAATCCAGAGGAGGAGGCCCTGCCCAAGTTTCAACTCCGCTTATCCAGGTAAGGGGGGAGTGAGAAACCTCGCTCGAGGGTGTGGGGATAATTGTTGGATAGTTTGATTGTTGGATTGGCCCCCAATCCTTGCCTGTTGTTCTGTTTATTTTCTATTTGCTCTACTTTGTTCCTTGTTGGAAGTAATTCCTTGTTACTTTGTTTCTTGTTGGAAGTAATAAATGAATATGGAATTAATGCTAAAAATAAATGTTTTAATATGAATGATTTCTGTGGATCTCTGTGAATTCCTATGCGGACCTTATGAGGAGTATTTATGACATAACCTTGTGAAATATGGACAAATGACATGAGACCTAAGAATGGACTATTGAGACAAGTTGTGATTATAAGAATATGAAAAAAATGATGACATGATGTACTAAATGAAATTCTGTAATAAGTCAATGAAATAATGAATGTATGACATGCATCATATGCATATATTATTCCAGGTGTGTTGTTGAGGCCGCATACCAGTGATGTAACATGCTAACAAGGTGTACCTTAGGGTCACCAGTGATGTAACATGCTAACAAGGTGTACCTTAGGGTGATGTAACATGCTAACAAGGTGTACCTTAGGGTCACCAGTGATGTAACTTGCTAACAAGGTGTACCTTAGGGTCACCAGTGATGTAACCAGATGTACCTTAGGGTCACCAGTGATGATATGTGAAACTTCCTTATGGCGCCACATGCATGCATTTATGAGTCGAGTCCATGACATCATAGCATGATAAATGAGTATATATGTGATATTGATTATTTATGTGTATTATTTACATGTGACTTATATTTGTTGTGTGTGTGGGCTATTTAACCTTTATTTCTGCACCTGAAACTGAGTAAGATGTTTCTCACTCCCTTGTTTGTTCTTGTATATGTTTAAATTATGTTGCAGGTGAACAACATCGTGAGGATGTTGGTGATGAGGCTTTAGGCTTCAGTTAGGCATGCTCTGATAGGATGTGACATCGGGCATAGCTAGGCTTATTTTGGATGTTATTGTTTTAAAACGCTTTAATTTTCTCTTCTTTTGTAATTTTGAATATTCTTGATAAAAGATCAAAATGTGTATCTTTGTCATATTATTTTTATTACATGATTTGAAAGTTATAAATTAATTCCTAACTTGGAGGCACTACCACCTTTGCTGGAATTAATCTATATTTTCTTTTATACGATTTCTTGAATTTGAATACTTATATGATTTATGAGTTACGAATGTGAATCTTCTACCTTATGATATTTGAGACAATTATTTTATCCATAAAAGAAGTTGTTGACTATGAAAGATTTTATTTACTCAAAAAGAAAAAGAAACAATATTTGTTTATATTTATTGTGTATTAATGTTGGGGTAGAGGGTGTCACATGGTTGCCCTTTGTTAGTACCAAAAAATAATTCGGAGATACTCGAAATACTGGGGTGCTCGAAATCTTTGGTGATCGGAAAATGGCAAAGAAGTTTCTGAGGAGGAGACATACGAAGCCTGAGGAGAATCAAGAGATACGCGAAGACGTTTTTTCATGAAACTCTCGAAATCCTTGAACCTTGAAGCTGCTGCTCATGAAAAGGCCTCACAGCTTCGCAAACTCGCAAAGTACAAGAAGAATCAGGAAACACTCAGGTATATTTTTCGTAGGTCACTCAAAATCCCAGGGATCTGGACATACATGAGAATACTTCGCAACCTCTCAAAATGAAGAATTTCGGGGAGACACGATTGAGAGAGGTCGAAGTAAATCGAGGGATAAGCGTCAAAACTGCAGAATGATTTAGGGAAGTTATAAGCGGTTCCAGAAGTTATCAAAAGACGTGCCCGAAAATGAGCCACGATGTGGAGGTGTAGAGTGGTTATGCATTTGGGGCACGTCAGATACAGTTATTTCAATTCCCCAAATCTCTATAAATTGACGAGCCATGCTCGTAGCAAAGGGTCATAAATCTCACACTCACAACACCTCACACGCACTCTTCGCCTGTGCATATGGCTCACGTGCACGAGAAGGATGGGTACGATTTCTCGACCACCACCCTTTCTTTTTCCTTTTTAGCATAGCGTAGCATAGTTTAGTGTAGTGTAGTCTTCTGAATCCTTTTCGTTATCCTTACGAATTGTAATTCTGTTATCATCTAATGAAGGATTTGATTTCTGTAGTGAATATACATGTTGTTTATTCGAATCACATCAACGTTCACGTACATGAAATTGATTGTATGATTAACATAGATATTTTGTTATGCTAAAATTGCACCCTAATCAAATAACTCCATTTACTATTTGTACGATTTATCAGTCTTCGATTATCAGCAAAATTCTTCGAGTTTGCCATGTCACACACACTCCTAAATTGAAATCGTGCTAGTTGGAATAAAAAGAACCTACAAACGAAAATCCCCACAAACACCCTCCAAACGAGATCATCTTCATGGAAGATTCTCAGATTTAGATTGGAGTTAAAACGTCGACTCATTCGCTGTTTGCACGCTTCGGCCATGATTTGTGCTTTTTCTCGCGTCTCGTCTAAGACATCTAGCTCGGCGCAGAGGGAGTTGTCGTTGGATTCTTCATGAAAATGGGTCTGCCAAAATGACGGTTCACTAACTTCTACCAGTATCATCGCATCCGAGCCGTACGCTAGCTGAAAAGGAGTCTCTTTTGTACTCGATTGGGGCGTGCATCTATACGCCCATAAGACTTTTGGTAATTCTTCGGCCCAGGCTCCTTTGGCTACGCCAAGCCGCTTCTTCAACTCGGTGAGGATGACCTTATTGGCTGCTTCGGCCTGACCGTTGGACTGCGGGTGTTCTACAGACGTGAACCGGTGCCGAATGACAAGGTTTTCAAGAAAAATGTTGAATTTTTTATCAGTGAACTGTAGGTCGATGTCAGAGATGATAGCATAGGGAATGCCAAAATGGGTGATGATGTTCCTCCATGTGAATTTCTGGACGTTGGCCGCTGTGATGGAGGCGAGCGGCTCGGCCTCGATCCACTTAGTGAACTAATCCACCGTAACCAGTAGGAACTTGCATTGTCCTTTGGCGAGCGGGAATGGTCCTAGAATGTCTATGCCCCAAAGGGTGAACGGCCAAGGGGAGCTAATATTGTGGAGTTGTTCGGCCGAGGCATGGATGAGATTGCCATGTTTTTGGCATTGTCGCCACCGGCCCGAAACGGGCTTTCGGCATTCGCGATGGATGGTTGGACTCTTTTATTTGTTTAAAAATATGGATTGCTAGAATGACTTATTCTCAAACTGAGACCTTGTCAAACGAGCAATTTTATTAAAAGGCTCACCAATCCATGTTAATCCCAAGCGGGACCCTCCATGGATTAGCGGTTTTCATAAAAAGGAAGGGTTCATGGAGTCGCCACCAATGTTTTACTCAAAACATTGGAAAAAGAAGTTTAAGGCAATCGATTCAAAAATCGACTTCGGCCATGACAACCAGAGTCGGGTAAGGGAGTCGGTTACGCGTGGGGAAGGTGTTAGCACCCCACAGCGCCCCTTTCGGGTTCCCTATGACAGATTATTTCTAAAAATAATAGTGCAAAATTACTAAATTACCCCTATTTATTCTAAACAATTATAACTTAACTATCTACATGATGACAGTTAAATATACACACAGAAAGCAGTAAAAGGAAGGACTTAAGAAGAAACCTTTGAAGCGTGCTTTTATATTCAAGTAAAACTGGGAAGCTTTTTGGCGTTCCCTCGCTCTACAAACCCGCTCGCTCCCTCCTAGAAAATTTTAACTATGGAAATCCGGAGGATTTCCCTTCGACTCAGTTCGAGACTCAAGCAAAAAAGCTCAGAACTCGAGAACTTTGTCGGATCAACTCTCCGAGTGATTTCTAGGCAGAACACTGCTCAAAAAAACCCAGAATACTCAAGAAGAGGGTTAAAACTCAGTGTAAAAGTGTTGAATGACGTCCAAATGACGTCTTATTTATAGGGAACAGGCGCAATACGGGCCCTGGAGTCAATACGGCCCGTATTGAGTGTTTGAACTACAATACGGCCGTATTGAATTCAGTACGGCCGTATTGAAGTTCAAGAAACCTCAATACAGCCGTATTGAGTTCAGTGCGGCCGTATTGAAGTTCAAGAAACCTCAATACGGCCGTATTGAGTTCAGTGCGGCCGTATTGTAGTTCAAAATGTTCAATACGGCCGTACTGAACTTTTGGGAGGCCGTATTGGGCTTCATTCCCTCCACTTCCTTATTTTGAGCTATTACAAGACCTCTAGACCTACAGAGAATCCTCCTAGGGCCTTCCATGAGTCCTTCTGGCTGACTTTCCTTCAGTCCTCAAGAGTCTTCAAGCTTTATTTTCGACCCGGACAATTTTAGGGGTCTACAGGCATTGGAGGCATTTCTTCACGAATTGGGCACAATCAGTCTTTAGAGTCGGCCAGAAGTAGCCAGCCCGTAGTACCTTGGTTGCCAAGGTCCTGCCACCATAGTGAGATCCACAAACGCCTTCATGAATTTCCCGCATGACGTAGTCGACTTGTTAGTGATCGATGCATTTTAACAAGGGGGTGGAGAACCCCCTCCGATACAACTCACCCGCCACGACTGAGTATCGTGCAGCTTGCGTCCTTATCTTCTTTGCTTCACTCGGCTCGGCCGTTTCTGTGCCATTAACAATGAAATTCAAAATTTCGGTCATACATGACTTTGGTGCTTCCTCGACCGACATGCATTCTCGTTCGACACTCGGGGTGGGTAACTCCAAGTGTATGGTAGTTCGGAGTTGTCCCAGCTTACGACTGCTTGCCAATCAAGCCAATTGGTCGGCTCTCTCACTGTTGCCCCGCGATGTATGCCAGACTTGTACATTGTCGAACTGGCCGCATGTGCCCTGAAAGAGGTGGTAGTACCTCATCAAGTTTGGGTCCTTAACTTGGAAATTATCGTTTACTTGTTCGGCAACCACCTTGGAATCCGTCCGACATAATATTTTCTTGACTCCCATTTCGGCCGCTAACCTCATTCCGGCGAGCAAGGCTTCATATTCGGCTTGATTATTTGATGCTCGAAAGCCGAAACGTAAGGATTGTTCGAGGGTGATGTCGGACGGGCTTTCTAGGATTATGCCAGCATTACTACCGTGACAATTAGTCGTCTTCAAAATTGCCAGGTGGCGACAACTCATTAATGAAATCGGCCAATTGTTGTGACTTGATGGGGCCTCGTGGTTCAAACCGAATTTCAAATTCGGATAACTCAATCGACCAAGCCATCATTCGGCCTGCGATCTCAGGCTTTCGCAATACCTTAGCGATTGGGCAGTCAGTCCGGACTACCACCTTGGGACTTTGGAAGTATTAACAAAGCCATCGGGCAGTGTATATGAGCGCAAGAGCTACCTTTTCCAAAAGCTGGTATCGGCGCTCGGCGTCTTGCAACACTCGGCTGATGAAGTATATCGGTTGTTGTCGACCATCCTTCTCCTGTATCATGACGACACTTACAGCTTCATTGGAGACAGCCAAGTAGAGGATTAGGTCCATCTCAAGAGTTGGTTTAGAAAGAATGGAGGGTGCCGAGGCGCTCCTTGAATTGTTGGAATGACAATTCACATTCTTTGGTCCATTGAAAACGATCTGTTTTCTTAAGCAGAGCGATTATAGGCCTAGCCGTCTTGGCCATGCATGGGATAAAGCGTGCCGACAATGTGAGTCGTCCGACCAACCTCTGAACTTCCTTCAAATTTGTTGGGCTTCTCATATCTAGGATAGCTTGGCATTTGTCTGGGTTTGCCTCAATTCCTTGGCTGAAAAGCATGAAACCGAGAAACTTACCGCCGGAAACACTAAAAACGCACTTGTTAGGATTGAGACGCATTCGATGGTTGCGGAGCGCTTGAAACACTTCGGTCAGGTCATTGACGTGAGTCGGGAGGTCACGTGACTTCACTACCATATCATCGACATACACCTCCATGTTCTTGCCTATCTGTTTGTGAAAAATTTATCCATAAGTCGTTGCTGGGTAGCGTCGGCATTTTTTAGTCCAAAGGGCATTACTTGGTAGCAGTAGTTGGCCGATTCGGTGACGCATGCCGTCTTGTCTTCGTCCTGAGGGTGCATTCGGATTTGGTTGTATCCGGAGTATGCATCAAGGAAAGTTAAGAATTTGTGACCGGCAGCTCCATCGACGAGTCGGTCGATGTTCGGCAGCAGGTAGGCGTCTTTGGGGCATGCTTTATTCAGATCGGTGTAGTCGGTACACATTCTCCATTTGCCATTTGGCTTCGTAACCATGACGACATTCGCCAGCCAAGTTGTGTAATGGACCTCTTGGATGAAACCCACCTCCAAGAGTTTGGAGACTTCTTCTATCGCTTTCTTTCTTTCCTCCCCCGTTTTCCTCTTCTGCTGAGCGACCGGCTTTGCTTCCCAGCAAATTGAAAGCTTGTGACATAAGAAGTTGGGGTCGATTCCCGGAATGTCGGCAGGTTTCCATGCAAAAAGATCCTGATTTTCTACAATCACTTGCCTGAGTTTCTGCTTTTCTCGGTCGGACAAGTTAGACCCCAGATAAGTTACCTGAGATTTTTCTGGTCTGACCTGGAGTGGCTCCTTATCTTCAATGGGTTCGACCCTTTCATCTTGCTCGAATCGGGGATCGAAGTCTATTATCGTTGGACTGTTGTGATTTTGTTCAACTGCATGTACACGTCGGGATGCATTTGGTTTGGCCTCCTCAAGGCGGGGTAACCGAAGGCTGGCGAAATAACATTCCCTCGCAGCTTTTTGGTCGGCGTGGACGGTAATTACCCGCCTTGATTCGAACGGGAACTTCATCGCCAAGTGCGGTGTTGAGACGATCACACCTAACTTGTTCAATGAAGGTCTGACGAGAAGTATGTTGTAGGACGTGTTAGCATGTACCACCACATATTTTACCGACACGTCTCGGTATTCGGCTTCGTCAAAACAAAACCTGGTGGACAGCTTGATATACCCCCTAGTGTTGACACGTTCCCCTGAGAATCCTACTAAGGGCTCATTATATGGAACTAATTTGGCTTCCGGAATGCCTAGTTGCTTCAATGTGTTCCAGTAGAGGATGTCGGTTGAGCTTTCTTGATCGACCAGCGTCTTTTGGACAATATAGTTGTGAATTTCAACGCTGATAACCATCGGGTCATCTTGGTCGGGGTCGATGCCTTTGAAGTCAGCCTCGGTGAAAGTGATGGCTGGCAACCTTTGGTGATGGACCTTGTCGACGGCGTGTATGGCCCGGACAACTCTCAGGTGTCTTCTTTGAGTTGAAGAGGTTGCGCCGCCACCTGTAAACCCGCCAGCGATGGTGTTGATGACTCGACGGGGTTGGGCTGCCGGCTCCCCTTCTTTTTGACCCCTCGATCGGCTACGTTCCCTGTAGGTGCGCCTTTCTGTCCGTTCTCTCTCGGATCGATCATGGTGCTAGCGGGATGAATCGGGCCGATCCACAAAAATTTGAAGTTGCCCTTGCTTGATCAGGTCCTCGATCTTGTCTTTGAGTGCAAAACACTCTTCTATAGAATGCCCCCGATTGCGATGATACCTGCATGACTTGGTTGTGTCGGCCCGAGGAGGGGTTGAAGCTCTCTTGGGAACTGCCACGACTTTCGATGCAAGTGCTTGGTCAAGTATGGCCGCTCGGCTGGCATTCAGCGGTGTGTAATGGGAATGTCTCGGCCCTCGTGTTGGTTTTTCACGAGGGACCAACACCTTTGGGCAACTTCGATATGGATTCTCAACCGGCTTTTCGACCTTCGTGGCAATCTTTGATTGAGCCTGGTTGCAGAACCCGGCCAGTTCTTCCATCTGCATGTATTTGTCGGCTCGTCGTCGCAAGTCATCCATGTCAGTCAGTGGTTTCTTGCATATATTGTTGGCGAAAGGTCCTAGTTTTAAAGCGATTGTGAGGTGGTGAAGTGCCACGGCAGGGTTCAGGTCTTGGATTTCCAACGCCGCTTTGTTGAATCGGCTCATGAAAGCCCGAAGAGATTCCTTCTTCTCTTGCCGGATGCTCACTAGGGCCAGGGAGGTCAGCTGGTGGGGTCAGCTAGTGGCAAACTGAATAGTGAATTGGGACGCCAATGTGTTGAAAGAGTCGATTGAGTTGGCCAGGAGTCGTGTGAACCAACTTAATGCTCGCCCCTTCAAAGACGTCGAGAAAATTCGGCATAACGCGGCGTCGTCGGTGGTGCTGAGGGTGACTTGGGTGAGAAAAATGTCGACATGCTCGTCGGGATCAATCATTCCGTCATACTTGTCCAATGGAAGGGACTTCCAGTGGTCAAGGAGTGATGCCTGCATGACGTTAGGGGTGAACGGATGTCGATGCGCTCCAACCAGCATGGTGTGAGACGATCGTCCCAACGTCTGGGTTGTAGGGATGCCCCTAGGGGGAGGAGTTGGGTCATGAGGGAGGGAGGTGTGGTGCCCGAGGGAATGGAACGATCCGTGCGTATACGTTCGACTCGGCTCGGACGGCTTCCACGAGGGGTCTTGGTTTCTCAGTGCCACATTTTCTTCGCTCAAGGCGGCCATTTCCCTTGCATCCTTCTCCCTCTGTTGTCTCATGGTGATCATCTCTTCCTTCAACAGTCGGACAGTTTTCGAGAGGTCGGTCTCGTCGACCACCTCGACATATCTTCCTCAAACCGGGGAGAGTCTTCCACTGTCGTAGTCTTTCTCATGTTAACCATCGTCGGCTTGCTCGTCTTGTCTTCAAAGCTTTCGGTTTGGCCCCACGGTGGGCGCCAAAATGTACTTGCTTAAGGGCACACTCGTAATCTTCTAGTAACTGGAGGGCCGAACAAGAGCTCTGGGCGGATGGGGGAGGTACTTGCAAAAGGCACTCCGCCGCTCAAGTCAGGACAAGCACGAATCTCGATAGTAATAAATGAACAGAGATATACCTCATTTTACGTGACCTATTTATACTAGTCATGATGGGCCCTGAGCATAGTAGGCCTCTTCTGACACTTACCAAATTAGGTAATACGGTGCTAATAGGTTAATTATGCCTTAATCACGATGTCCTCGTTAGTCATGATTATCGTCTTAATCACTTCGGCTTATCGGCAATTGGCCGAGCCGAGGAGTGTAAGATCGGAATAGCCTCTTGGGTCTCGGTCTTCTGCCGAGCCGAGACGTGGTAAGGGAGGTTAGCAACGTGCGCTACCTTGACTAAGCTTTAGATGGTCTCGTAGGTTCGTTATCGCAACTACTGCCATGTCCAAGAGCGTGTCGCACTAACAGTCTGATTTGGACATGTCGGCCGCCGAGATGTCCGAGACGGGTGCGTAAACGACTTGTCTCAGTCGTCACGGTGGCCAATACGGCGTCACGTGCCATGTCTGATTTGCTCATGTCGGCGGCCGAGACGGCCGAGGCGGGTGCGTAAACGACTTGTCTCAACCGTCACGGTAGCCGATAGGGCATCACGTGTCGTTCCACGTGGTTGGTAGAACTCTTCCGGTACAGTTCAAATCTAAATGTATTCATGATTTCATGTAGCAGTATGCACTAACAAGATACAGGGACAGTTTTTTGTTGAAACGGCTACATGATAGTAAGACATCTTAATAGAATTTATTTATCAAACAATGAAAATGGAAGTACAGCTAATGCCTTTTGACTTTGGTTATTGATCCCCTCTGCGTGCTCTAATAAATAAGGGACTTCATCCAAGATAAATTTTTTTTATACAGTTCATGGTAGTTGGAAACGTACACATGCCTATCACATGTCACTTCTATTTAAAATAAAAATAAGTATACTATGGTTATGTGATGACAGAACAAACCTCAGATGAAACAAATGTTTCCGATAATAGATAAACACATTTAAAATGAAAAAAAAAAAAGTAGCGATAAAGATAAAGTTCATCCGAATTACCCATAGCTAACAAATACATAAGAACTCATCTTTTAATGTGTTATCTGGAATGAATAGAAATAAAGAAACCAAAATACTGAAAATGAAAATCACCAATAAGTAGATTCATACACTTGATTATAAAATCAATCTGTTATAAATCTGACCAAAAGTCCCTCTACCAAAGAAAAAAAAATTCGTAAAATGATGATATTTAAAGTAAAAGTAAATGAAACTCAGTTCAATTTAGCACTCAAACGAAGAAGTTGAAAGTTAGGACTACAGTATGCAAAAACCTTCAGAGACCATATTTCATTTTGATGATTGATTGATCAAACCATTGTAGACATCTGATAAGAGAGGCAAATCATTCTGAAAATTGATGATAAATTTCATCAAAAAGTTTTGCTCATTCATGCACATAAAGGTACTGAAGTGCAAATCTTTCTTAAGAAGACCTTTTGATTGCAAGATTTTAATAACTGAAAATCTAGGGATGATCCTCTTCTCCAAGCTGTATAACAGAACCTGAGCATATTCAGCAATATCTTCTGATGGCAAACCCATATCATTCACTAGGAAACTCATTTTTTTTGTATATGTCTCCTTTGACAACATCATAAAAACGGGAAACTTCCTAAATGCTTGAAGAGCCAATTTGTGGTCCCAACCCCACCTCTCATAAACTGTTACATGTGAGGCTACGGTTGACAATGCAAGGCCCAAAAGAGTCACCAACAGGCCCAGTGGTTGGACTGACTTCATTCACTATTAGTGCAGCTCTTTTATTACATTATGTATTTTCCCCTTTATTTCTAGAAGAAGTTAGTTAAGATTTGGTGATTGTTGTATGGCCTGATGGTGCCACGTGTTAGGGGAATCCTTCTAGAATTATTGCTTTATATGGCTTGTACTGTGAATGGAATTAGCAGAAAAAGTATTCTCATTTTCCTCTTGTTCCTTTCTTAGGAGTGTAGACCCCTAAAATTGTCCGGGTCGGAAATAAAGCTTGAAGACTCTCGAAGACTGAAGGAAGATCAGCCAGAAGGACTCCTGGAAGGCCCTAGGAGGGTTCTCTGTAGGTCTAGAGGTCTTAGAATAGCTCAAAATAAGGAAGTAGAGGGAATGAAGCCCAATACGGCCGTACTGAACTTAATACGGCCGTATTGAAGCTTCAATACGGCCGCAGTGAACTCAATACGGCGTATTGAAGTTTCTGAAACTTCAATACGGCCGTACTGAAATCAATACGGCCGTATTGAAGCTTCAATACAGCCGCAGTGAATTCAATACGGGCGCATTGAAATTTCTGAATTTCAATACGGCCGTATTGAACTCAATACGACCGTATTGAAGTTCAAAAATTTCAATACGGCCGTATTGCTTCTGTAGGCCGTATTGCGCCTATTCCCTATAAATATGACGTCAATTGGACGTCATTCCACACTTTTTCAGATAGTTTTAACCCTCTTCTTGAGTATTCTGGGGTTTTTGAGCAGTGTTCTGCCCTAGAAATCACTCGGAGAGTTGATCCGACGAAGTTCTTGAGCCCCGAGCCATTTTGCTTGAGGATCGAACCTAGTCGAAGGGGAATCCTCCGGATTTCCATAGTTAAAAGTTTTTAGGAAGGAGCGAGCGAGCTTGTAGAGCGAGGGAACGCCAAAAAGCTTCCCAGTTTTACTCAATATATAAAAGCACGCTTCAAGAGGTTTCTTCTTAAATCCTTCCTTTTACTGCTTTCTGTGTGCATATTTAAACTGTCATCATGTAGATAGTTAATTTATAATTGCTTAGAATAAATAGGGGTAATTTAGTAATTTTACGCTATTATTTTAGAAATAATCTGTCATAGGGAACCCGAAAGGGGCGCTGTGGGGTGCTAACACCTTCCCCACGCGTAACCGACTCCCTTACCCGACTCTGGTTGTAATGGCCAAAGTTGATTTATAAAATCAATTGCCTTATCCCTTTTTCCAATGTTTTGAGTAAAACATTGGTGGCGACTCCACAAACCCTCCTTTTGCGAAAACCACTAATCCATGGAGGGTCCCGCTTGGGATTAATATGGATTAGTGAGACTTTTAATAAATAAATTGGATAAGATCGACAAGGTCTCAGTTTGAGAACAAGTCGTTCTAAAAATCCAATACATTTTCAAAACTAAAATAAAAAGCGAGCTCGACCGTCTTCGCGACCGCCGAGGCCCGTTCGGGCCGGTGGCGACAGATGGCGACTCCACTGGGGAAGCTTCGAGAGTCAGTCCCATTTAGTGACAGATTATTTTTAACAAAAAATAGTTAAAAATTACTTCATTACCCCTTGCATTATGATAACATGCTTTATATATTTGGCTTTAAATAACTGTTGTTTGTTTAAATTTCCGCAATTGTTTGAAATAAATTGCACACAAACCTTTGCACACAACAGTTCCCTCTATACCCGGGGGCATGAGTGGTAATCCATAGGGAGTGGATGTTAGTACGGCCGGTTGAATGGGTCTATAGGAGCCTACGAGACCGTTGTCGGAAAAACATCACTCAAGGTGATAACCATGAACTTGAGTCCGACAGTGCGTTGGAGCTTTCCATCGACTTACGACGAGAGGAATTGGGTCCCTATAATGGGGGCACCTTGGGGGCCTTTGACCAAGTGAGAACAGTTAGATCCTCCTTGAATATGCACCTTTCTGCAGGAGACCCCTACCTCGTGATTCGCTCGTGACTGTTCGTGGATGAGTGAATTGTTTGTGTAAATGCTTATGTGCAATTGTTTGTGCATTAATAAATAACCTCGTAATAAGGTCTAAGAATAAATCCCCATGCATGAAAATATCATGACATGAGAGAAAAAACCAATGTGTGAAAATATAAAAGTAAGGAGCATAGGCATCATTATCAATAATACCTCATGCATCCTCATCATCATTTATAGGTTCACTAATACCATCTCGATGTGAGTGAAAGAGACCCGTGACTATTGAGATTCTCCGTTGTGGAGAGATAATAGTCTAGGGAGGGTGATAAACTTTCATCTTAAAAAAAGGCAGCGCCTCAAAGATGAAAGGTTATCAAGCTCATGTCAAGAGCGTATTCATGAATAAACTAATTAGGTTAAAAAAATTCATTTTAGAAAGTGGCTGGTCATCTCTCGGTCCTCACGCGCACGCAGAAAATCAAGAAAATGGAAGCGCTGGGGAAGCAAAATAAGAAGCTCACAACCGAGCTCTCTCAGCTCAACAAGAAAATGGACGCGTTGGAGGAACGAAATAAGGAGCTTACAGCCGAGCTCTCACAGCTCAAAGAGCAAATGGCGCAAATGATGGAACTCATGCGTCACCACAACATACAAGGGGCTGAGCACAGTGACCATGAGTCCCATCATGTTGGAGGAAGAGTGGAACAAGAGCTGAAAAGCGGGAAGCTAGCTAAACCTTCCCAATCATTTAAAGCTAAGAAGACCTTTGGGAAGAAGAAGGAGAGAGAAGTCAGTGCCATAACCATCTCTTCGTCTTCTTCCACTTCGAAGTCAGGAAAATCGCAATTCAAACCTGTGAAGAAGTTTGATAAACTTCCGACCACATATAGCGACATCCTGCCGAAGCTAGTGGAAGCACGTCTTCTAGCTTACGTTCCACTAAAGAAGATTGATCCACCTCATCCCAGTTGGTACAAACCACAAGACAAATGTTTATACCATTCGGGGACATCGGGGCATTCAACGGAAAACTGCAGAGCTCTCAAATATAAGGTCCAAGACCTTATTGATGCCGGGTGGATCACTTTTGATTCGATAACGCCCGACGTGAGCAAGAATCCTCGGCCAAAGCAGGATTAGAGAGAATAACAAGCCAGGCCCCTCCACTTTTTTCTTTTAGGGACTCATGATCAGTACCCAAGATCATGAGAACCTTTTCATGTAAATAAGGGTTTTTGTACAGTTTTAATATATATCAATAAAGAGGCATTTTTCATACATTACTCTCTCTTTTGTTCTTTTCTCTCTTTCCTCATTAACATTAATAATTCTAAACCTAAACAGAACCAATAAAATAATTATGTCTGTAATTGTTCGCTCTGACCGGGATCCGAAAGCCGAGGATAAACAGGTTGAGTTGGACAGTAATGAGGAGACCATCTCTCCGGATCTGCAAAGACTGCTAGATCAAGAAACTCGTCTACTCCAACCGTGTCAAGAGAAATTAGAAACCGTGAATTTGGGGCAAGGCCGAGAGATAGAAGAAGTCAACATTGGGACCCATATCAGTGATGAAATAAAGACTAATGTTTCCACTATGATTATAATAAAATCATTCTTTTTCATTGCTTCTTTTCTTGCTTATAATAAAATTCTAAACCACATTTTTTAACCCTGTTTGAATAAACATGAATGAGGTTAAAATCATCTTAATAATAATAAACCCACATCATTTTTATGTGGAAGTGTGTGTGACAACTTGGAGCACCTTTTCTTGGCCTCAATAAGTGCCATCATGGATAAAAAGAAATCCTTCAAAATAAAAGAAGCTCGGCGGGAAACCCAAAAAGGGGTCTGCGCAAAAATAAGAGCAAAAGACCCGCTAGGAATCCCACGAAAGGGTGACCTAGGCAAAAATTAGGGTTACAAAATAATGAACAAAAACAAAAGTCCGCTAAAATACCACGAAAGGGTGTTTTAGGCAAAAATAAGGACAATCAAAAAACAAAATAAATCCATGATGGTACCATGAACCGAATTCAAGAAAGGTTCAAGGGAAGCTATCCAAGTTGTCGAATCACAACACGACTTTTTAACTTCATAAGTGTTTAATCAAACAAGCCTAAACACATAAGCCTACCTTGGCCATCCATTCTTACAAAATCCATTTTTCAAAAAATAAAATAATCCCCTCTAAAACACAAACTTTTGAAAAATATACTCTTTCCTTTCTCTTCTCTCTTGTCCCAAAGGATTTTAGAATAATCTAGTGGAAGCATGGAGAAATAAATCATCACTGATCTGAACAACAAAATGGTGGAAGAACTGTGCCAAGAATTCAAGATCCAACACCACAATTCTTCCCCATATCGGCCAAAGATGAATGGGGCAGTCGAGGCAACCAAAAAGAACATCAAGAAAATAGAGCAAAAGATGGTTGTCTCATTTAAAGACTGACACGAGATATTACCCTTTGCTCTTCATGGTTATAGGACTTCAGGAGGCAGTTCTACCCGTTGAAGTCGAAAAACCTTATATAAGGGTGATCATGGAAGCAAAACTTTCCGAGGCAGAAAGGGTTCAAAGCCGATACGACCAGTTGAACCTTATCCAAGAGAAACGGCTGAACGCCATATGCCATGGTCAAGCCTATCAAAGGAAGATCAAAAAGGCTCTTGACAAGAAAGTCCACCCTCGAGTCTACCATGAGGGAGAGTTGGTAATGAAGAAATTACTACCAACTCAAAAAGGGCAAAATCGGAAAGTGTGCCCCAAATCACGGAAGACCATACGTGGTAAAACGAGCCTTCTCAGGAGAAGCATTGATTCTCACAAACATGGACGGAGAAGAACTTCGATACCCAGTCAACATTGACGTGGTAAAGAAGTACTATGCTTGAAGACGTTGCTTGCATAGGCCTGCTAGGATGAAAACCTAAAAAAGGCGTCCTAGGCAAAAGTTAGGGCAAAATAAAAAGCCCGCCAGTACAAGGGTACTAGGCAAAACAACGGCAAAATTATCCCTGCTAGGATACGTCCTAGGCAAAAGTTAGGGGCAAAAGAATAAGATGTAAAAGCAAAGCAAGCAACGATCGTTTGAATCGAAAACCGAAAGGCGGTTCAAGCGATTATCTTCTAGAAGCAAGCGTCTTGCAGCATCTACACTCCTGGCTCAGGCCGAAGCAATTAGGGGAACGTAAAGAGCAACAATTACAGATATAATTGTTAAGCCCAATGTATATAGCCTACCTTGGCCAGCCATTCTTCAGAAATTTCCTTCTGTATATCTTTCTGTAAAAACACTTGTGAATATCAATAAAAATATCCATTTGTTTCTTTTCTTTCTTGACCATGTGATTATGCCTCTAAATTGATGTTTCAAAAATTGTACGAAACTCTTTTAATAATCGGTCAAATAAAGAAAATTGGAGGGGTTCCTATAAAATCCATAATCTCCTGCATAAAGGCTCACAAAAATACTCCCTCGCGTCAATGACAGAAAGTCCTCCAAGAAGAAGAGGATAGGGAGAGCCACTCACTTTTCTAAATAAATGAACAAAAATAAAAAAATTGTATTGCATTTGTGCATCACACACACATTAGTTGCACATTCAAAGACCTTATCATGAGGCAACCGCATAAAATAGAAAAATAGAAAATTGCTTGTGTATGACAGCAGCAAGCAAAATGCAAAGATTCAGAAAATCAACAGCATCATACAGAATAACTGAGCCTGGAGAGGCTTGCCGAAAGAATACTCTCAAAATAACTGAGCCTGGAGAGGCTCGCCGAAATAATACTCTCTTAGAATAATTGAGCCTGGAGAGGCTTGCCGAAATAATACTCGTACAGAATAATTGAGCCTGGAGAGGCTTGCCGAAATAATACTCCTACAAAATAACTGAGCCTGGAGAGGCTTGCCGAAATAATACTCTCTCATAATAACTGAATTTAATTTCTTTTGCACTTTTAATTTCTGTACAGCAAAAGCCAAAAACATAAAAAAGGCAAAATACAGAAAAAGCCAAATCAGAAGAAAAGGCAAAATACAGAAAAAGCCGAAAATGAAAAAAGGCAAGGATATAGAAAATCCAACAAACA